>NC_045983.1:1627118-1927118 GCF_010909765.2 Amblyraja radiata | reverse complement strand
GTCATGTGCCCAATCTCAGGCATTGAAGTTCGGGAGTTGCTGGTAATTTAGATTCTTTGGTTTTTTTTCCAGATATTCCGATCACCTGCACAAGTTCCATGAGAATGGAAACGAAAAGGAAATGTGGCAGTGAAGGGGAGGATTGTGTCCAGCCAGGGCACCTGCAGTCTCACCTTGGGTGAAGTCTCATCACACACTAATAGTCAAGCTCTGCTTTAAATTTCAATTATCATGGAATTACTTTTGATGAATCAGCATAACTATATTCTCTTTCTGTTTCCCTCCATTAATAGAGAAACTGATTGTTGTGGAATATAATCGCTGTGCTTTTCCTGTCTCGCTCCGTAAACAGTGTAACCCTGCTAGAATGTAGCCATTGATGAATATTGCAAAGGTGAATTACTGATGGTGTAGGAAGGAACTGCAGATGCAGGTTTACACCGGAGAGAGACACAAACTGCTGGAGTAACTCAGCGGGAAAGGCAGCATCTCTGGAGTATAGGAATGGGACCCATGACATCTCGACCCAAAATGTCACCCATTCCTTCTATCCAGGGATGCTGCCTGTCCCGCTGAGATACTGCAGCATTTTGTGTCTATCTTTGAATTACTGATGGTTTGTGTGGGATTTACCCCACAGGTCTGCCCATCTGTAAGCAATCCTGACAAATTTCTAGCTCTCACTCACCTTGTAGTTACAACAAGTAACATAGAAATATAATTAATAATGCTTTGTGAAATAATTAAGAGTTTTGATTTGCTTTTTAACAGATTTAGTTGATGGATAGTGGAGAGGATATTGAGCTTACTGAAAGCTCCCAGGTTTCATTGTTAGAATCTAAATCTGATGCTGAATTTTACAAATATGCTCGATGTTAACTTGTTAATTCATGATTCTTATTTTCCCTGGCGAGATTGTTAATTGGTGCGTATTATTTGCTAAATTATTTGATTATTTACCATAAACTGATAGAATGGGTCTCTGGCTACTGAAAGTCAGCCCATATTGTTTTCCAGTGGTGAATCTGAATCTAGCAAGACCAATGTATCCCCTACCAATGGGCTGGGAGTTTGTCTTAAACTCTGGTGTTATTTTTGATCACTCATCCTTCTGCTGCACGTGTTCTGGGTGAAAGAATTAAAGCTTTAAGTTTGAATAAAGTGCTTTGCATCAATGATGGAATGTTGCTTGGTTTATTTCAGCTTTGGTTTGCGTTCAGGTTCCATGTTGACTTCCTAAATGCTACAAATCCCCTACCATGCCAAAGACATACGCGTTTGTAGGTTAATTGGCTTTGGTAAAAATTGCAAATTGTCCCTAGTGTGCAGGATAGTGTTAGTCGGGGTGATTGCTGGTCGGTGCAGCCTCGGTGGATCAAAGGGCCCGTTTGTGCGCTGTATCTCTAAAGGCAGCTGGGAGAGCAGTTAATGCCTGAAATGGTACACTTCACTTAAGCCTAACATTTGAAAGGAGTTTTGAACAGAATGTGTGCACAGCTTTGTTACAAACAAGTGCGCCATGATCATATATAACACTCACACGTCTGAGCTGCTGGTGGAGTGGAGTGGAGGGCATGGACAGCATGACATTGAGTGCTACAAGGAAGATGCAGTGTCAAACAAGGCTGCGTTAAGGTGAGATTCGATGATACATATTTGTCACATGTACCTAGGTACAGTGAAATGCTTGGTTTTGTATATATCCCAGTAAAATTTTGTAACGGACCTCACCGAGGGAGTACGTAAATATCGCCACGTTCTGGCGCTGACAAAGTTCAAAAATTTCACCGAACAATCCTATCTACTGTCTGCCGTCGCACATGGTACCTCCCCCACTGACTGCCGGGCCCCCCTTTGTTCTCGGCGGGCTCCCTCCCCCCGCCATGGCTCTCCAACAACCTTACCCACTCTCCGGCCCCATCCTCACTCTTGCGGCACGGGTCCCATCGACACCTGCAGTGGGTGAGCCAGGCCTACTGGAGTGGCTTGGCCCCACTCTCCGAGAACATGATTCCATTCCAAAGCGTTTTCCAGACTGATCAACATTGCTGGACCTGTCATCGGTTGAAGACCCTGGGATCCTGCTGTGTACTTGCCCTGTATGGGTGAGTATACTTCAATAATGCATCCATCATGTGGCACCTCGACTGACAGATGTTAACGTGAGGTGTTTGTTGGCACTCACTCGAAAGGGTGCTGTAACATAGAAACATGGAAAATAGGTGCAGGAGTAGCCATTTGTCTCATCGAGCCAGCACCGCCATTTATATGATCATGGCTTCTTCTTATTGAGTCCACATCACATGATTAGAAATAGTTCGGCCAGAGCTGAACACACTTCTCGGCATCTGCATACAATGGTGTCTTGCGCTTGTGCGTAGTGGTGGAAAGCAAAGCAAGAATTTCATTGTCCTGTCAGGGACACATGACAATAAACTCACTTGAACTTGAAAGATTGGTGGAAACGGCCACGACGTGAACGCTCTTTCCTTGACCCCTGATCATGGCTGATCATCCAAAATTAGTACCCCGTTCCTGCTTTCTCTCCATGTCCCTTGATTCCATTAGCCTTAAGAGCTATATCCTAATTCTCTCTTGAATACGTCCAGTAAATTGGCCTCCACTGCCTTCTGTGGCAGAGAATTCCGCAGACTCATGAAAAGTTTTTCCTTGTCAGAGTCCTAAATAGCCGACCCCTTATTCTTCTCACACATCTAAACCTCTCTAACTTCAATCCAAGATCTCCTGCTACCCTTCCAAGTAGGTCAGAGGTTCACATGCATCTTTTCCAACTGTGTCTTGTGCTCCAGATGTGGCCTTCCTTTACATCGCCCAATCCAAGCGTACACTAGTCAATTGTATCATCAAACACTGGTGCTCGGTCTGCTAGAGACCTGCTGAGTCTCCTGGTTAATTGCCCTTTCCATACTAACCTCTTTAACTTCTCTCTTTGGTCTCCTCCATTACCAGAATGGGACCAGACTAAAACTGGACGAACAACACCTCATTTACTGTGCCACACTTCCACCTCGATCTATCCCTCCACCCCTCCTCTTCCCTTATCTGACACAATTGTGTCCTTTTCATCTCCCGCTTTGCCAGCTACTCCACCCATCTGTCCACCACCCCTCATCCGTATCTACCCATCACTTAGAATCAGTGTGGAAACAGGCCCTTCGGCCCAACTCGCCCACACCGGCCAACAATGTCCCAGTTACCCTACTCCCACTTGCCTGCACTTGGTCCATATCCCTCCAAACCTGTCCTATCCATGTACATGTCGAACTGTTTCTTAAATGATGGGATAGTCCCAGCCTCAACTACCTCCTCTGGCAGTTTGTTCTATACAACCACAACTGTGTGAAAAAGTTACTCATCGGATTCCTATTAAATCTTTTCCCCTTCACCTTGAACCTATGTCCTCTGGTCCTTGATTCTTCTACTCTAGGTAAAAGACTGTGCATCTACCTGATCTGTTCCTCTCATGGTTTTGTATACCTCTATAAGATCTCCCCTCATCCTCCTATGCTCCATGGAATAGAGACCCAGCCTACTCAACCTCTCCCTATAGCTCATATCCTCTAGTCCTGGCAACATCCTCGTAAAGCTTGACAATATCTTTCCTATAACATGGTGCCCAGAACCGAACACAATATTCTGAATGCGGTCTCACCAACATCTTATACAACTGCAACATGACCTCCCAACTTCAATACTCTGACTGATGAAGGCCAAAGAACCAAAAGCCTTTTTGACCACCTGCTACTCGACCTTCATGGAACCATGCAACTGTACTCCTAGATCCCTCTGCTCTACAACACTACCCAGAGGCCTACCATTTACTGTGTAGGTTCTGCCCTTGTTCGACGTCCCAAAATGCAACACCGCACACTTCTCTGTATTAAATACCAACAACTATTCCATCGCCCACCTGATCAATCGATCCAGATCCTGCTGCAATCGTTCACAACCATCTTCCATCTTCACTATCTGCAAAACCACTAACTTTTGTATCATCAGCAAACTTGCTAATCTTGCCCTGTATGTTCTCACCCAAATCATTGATGTAGATAACAAACAGTAATGGGCCCAGCACCGAATCCTGTAGCACACCACTAGTCACAGGCCTCCAGTCTGAGAAGCAACCTTCCACCATCACCCTCTGCTTCCTTCCATGGAGCCAATTTGTTATCCATTCATCTATCTCTCTTTGGATCCCATGAGATCTAACCTTGCAGAGTAGCCTACCATGCGGAACCTTGTCGAACGCTTTACTAAAGTCCATGTACACAACATCTACAGCTCTGCCTTCATCAAACTTTTTGAGATTCAAGAGATTCAAGATTCAAGTGAGTTTATTGTCATGTGTCCCTGATGGGACAATGGAATTCTTGCTTTGCTTCAGCACAACAGAACATAGTAGGCATTGACTACAAAACAGATCAGTGTGTCCATATACCATTATATAAATATATACACACATGAATAAATAAACTGATAAAGTGCAAATAACAGATAATGGGCTATTAATGTTCAGAGTTTTGTCCGAGGCAAGTTTCATAGCCTGATGGCTGTGGGGAAGTAGTTATTCCTGAACCTGGTCGTTGCAGTCTTCAGGCTTCTGTAACTTCTACCTGAAGGTAGCAGGGAGATGAGTGTGTGGCCAGGATGGTGTGGGTCCTTGATGATACTGCCAGCCCTTTTGAGGCAGCGACTGCGATAAATCCCCTTGATGGAAGGAAGGTCGCGTCTTCAAAAAAATCAATCAGATTTGTGACCTCCCACAAAACCATGCTGACCGTCCCTAATCGGCCCTTGCCCATCCAAATCTTCACATCCTATCTCTCAGAATACTCTCCAGTAACTTACCAACTTAATGCTAAGCTCACCGGCCTATAGTTCCCAGCATTTTACCTGCAGCCCTTCTTGAAAAGAGGCACAACATTTGCCACCATCTAATTCTCTGGCACCTCTCCTGTATTTAAGTACGACTCATAAATTTCAACCAGAGCTCCTGCAATTTCCTCTCTAGTTTCCCGCAATGTCCTCGGATCTATCTAATCAGGCCCCAGAGATTTGTCTACCTTCAAACACGACAGTACCTTCAGTACTTCCTCGACGGTAACCCTGACTGCTCTCATGACACGTCCAGTGACTGCTCCAAGTTCCTCCGTCCTACTGTCTTTCTCCTCGGTAAATACAGTGAAGAAATACTCATTGAGGACCTTGCCCATCTCCTGTGGCTCCAGACTTGCCAGGCTTTGTCCAGCGCCCATCAGTCTGAAGATCCGGCCCGAAACGTCGTCTGTCTATTCCCTCCACAGATGCTGCCCGACCGGCTGCGTACACACAGTATATTGGGTTTTGCACCCACGAATACCACAGGGTACGCAACAAAAAGCTTTTCACTGTACCTCGGTACACGTGACAATAAACTAAACTGAAACTGAAGGAGGCACAGTGGCGCCACTGGTAGAGCTGCTGCATTGCAGCACCAGAGACCCGGGTACGTTCCTGACAGTGGGCATGATCTGTGTGGAGTTTGAACCTTCTCCCTGTGACCATGTGGGTTTCCTCCAGGTGCACCGGTTTCCTCCCACATCCCAAATACCCATGGGTTTGTAGGTTAATTGGCCCCTGCAAATTACTCCAAATGTGTGGAGAGTGCATGAGAAAGTGGGATAATATAGAACTAGTGTGTGGAGAGTGGATGAGAAAGAGAAACTCTACACACTAGTTCCATAGTGCCCGCTGTAATGTTAGGATCAAAGACACATCATTTATTTATTTGCCTCTGTACTCCACAATTTGAGATTTGTAATAGAAAACATGCACATTGTCAGATTTTAATAAAGGCCATTTTTATACATTTTAGTTTCACCATAGAGAAATTACAGCAGTGTTTATACATAGTCCCCCCATTTCAGGGCACCATGTTTCGGACACAGCAATATCATGTAAATGAAAGTAGTCATGTTTAGTATTTTGTTGCATATCCTTTGTATGCAATGACTGCTTGAAGTCTGCGATTCATGGGCATCACCAGTTGCTGGGTGTCTTCTCTAGTGATGCTCTGCCAGGCCTGTATTGCAGCGATCTTTAGCTTATACCTGTTTTGGGGGCTAGTCCCTTTCAGTTTTCACTTCAGCAATTAAAAGGCATGCTCAATTGGGTTCAGATCGGGTGAATGACTTGGCCACTCAAGAATGTACCATTTTTTAGCTTTGAAAAACTCCTTTGTTGCTTTAGCAATATGTTTGGGATCATTGTCTTGCTGTAGAATGAACTGCTGGCCAATGAGTTTTGAGGCATTTGTTTAAACTTGAGCAGATAGGATGTGTCTATACACTTCAGAATTCATTATGCTACTGCCATCAGTAGTTGTATCATCAATTAAGATAAGTAAGCCAGTACCTTCAGCAGCCACACATGCCCAGGTCATAACACCCCCACCACTGTGTTTCACAGAAGAGGTGGTATGCTTTGGATCTTTAAGATAAGTAAGCCAGAAATAACAGATCAATTTTTCAAGACACGGACACCCTTTACCGAATTCTTACAAGGATAGTATGGCGCAAAACAAAATTGGATTTAAATCCGATTCTGGGTTGGGTGAGGTTGGTGGGGAGGACGAGGGGCAGGTATATCTCTACTTTTTTCTTTTTTTTCGTTTTCGTTTTCTCTTTTTTTTTTTTTTTCTTCTCTCTTATATCTTTATTCACTCTTTGGCCGCACTACTTTTGTAGTCTACGGGTCTTATCTTTTCACTTTTCCCCTCTTTTGTTCTTTTCTCTCATTTTTCAGGTTAAAAGGTTAAAAATGAAGCTGTACAATAATCATATAATTTTACATGCCGAATGTTTTATTCTTGTACAATTGCTTCTAATAAAAAATAAAAATAAATAAATAAAAAAGATATGTAAGCCAGTGATTTCAGCAGACATACATGCTCAGGACATAACACCCCCACCAATGTTTTTCCACAGATGAGGTGGTATGCTTTGGATCTTGGGCAGTTCCTTCTCTCCTCCATACTTTGCTCTTGTCATCACTCTGATATAAGTTAATCTTCGTCTCATCTGTCCACAAGACCTTTTTCCAGAACTGTGGTTGCTCGTTTAAGTACTTATTGGCAAACTGTAACCTGGCCATCCTATTTTTGCGGCTAACCAGTGGTTTGCATCTTGCTGTGTAGCCTCTGTATTTCTGTTCATGAAATCATCTGCGGACAGTAGTCATTCACAAATCCACACCTGATTCCTGAAGAGTGTTTCTGATCTGTCGGTATTTGGGGATTTTTCTTTATTATAGAGAGAATTCTTCTGTCATTAGTAAGCTCACCAGTGCTCTCTTTCTTTTTAATGATGTTCCAAATAGTTGATTTTGGTAAACCCGTTTGGCTGATGTCTCTAACAGTTTTATTCTTGTTTCCCAGTCGCATAATGGCTTATTTGACTTTCAATGGTACAACTTTGGTCCTCGTATTGATAAACAGCAATAAAAGTATCCAAAGGTGATGGAAAGACTAGGTGCTGAGAGCTCTCTCACATCTGCATTGGAGAGGCATTTAAACACACCTGAGCAATTGCAAACACCTGTGAAGCCATGTGTCCCAAACATTATGGTGCCCTGAAATGGGGGGGACTATGTACAAACACATGTAATTTCTACATGGTGAAACCAAAATGTATAAAAATACCCTTTAATAAAATCTGACAATGTGCACTTTAACCACATGTGATTTTCTATTACAAATCTCAAATTGTGGAGTGCAGAGGCAAATAAATAAATGATGGGTCTTTGTCCCAAACATTATGGAGCGCACTGTATGTTGTCCCACGTTCTCATCCGTGTGGGCTTGGTGGGACGAAAGACCCGTTTCCATGCTGCATCTATTTGAAAAAAGGCCAAGCAATGAAAATTCAGTGAAAAGTAACTTGGTTCAGTCCCGGGTCGGAGTGGTGGGAGGAGCGAGGATAGAGCACTCGGTCAATAGGTTGGACCCCTCCCCTGAAACAGCTCTCGGTCGCCGGACATCGGGGATGTCAGATGATGGAGGGAACTGGGACCAGTTTATCCGCCAAGCCAGCTGTTGACCCGTGGCCTTCTGCTCTCCAGGTGGGAGATGAACAATTCAAAATCCCCGCCTCCTCCTTTCTCTCTAGGTGATGTACAGGATGTTGCAGCGCTGCTTGAGAGAATGAGGAGCTGTGGTACATTCCGTCCACTCCAGCACATCCCTGTTGATGTGATGGCAGCGCTTGCTGTGTGCACCTCGGCTGCTATTTGCAAACAATATGAACGGCGTTTACAGAGCATTGAATCGGTGCAAACTGCGTGGTGACGGGTTGGGGCCATGAAATATTCTCCGTAAATGCAGGCGTTTGTGCCGGAGGTTGTGGGTCCTGGAACGAAGGGTCCCGGGGCGGAGGCTGTGGGTCCTGGGGCGGAGGCTGTGGGTCCTGGGACGGAGGGTCCCGGGGCGGAGGCTGTGGGTCCTGGGGCGGAGGGTGCCGGGGCGGAGGGTGCCGGGGCGGAGGGTCCCGGGACGGAGGCTGTGGGTCCTGGGGCGGAGGGTCCCGGGGCGGAGGCTGTGGGTCCTGGGGCGGAGGGTGCCGGGGCGGAGGGTCCCGGGACGGAGGCTGTGGGTCCTGGGGCGGAGGGTCCCGGGACGGAGGCTGTGGGTCCTGGGGTGGAGGGTCCCGGGGCGGAGGCGGCTGTGGGGGGAGGGGCCAAGAAGGGGCGGGTCTTGCAGTTGTCCCGCCCATTGCCCCGGATCATCCCAGCGCTCGCTGGCCATTGGGCAGCCCGCACGTCCATCTCCAGGGCTCCATGATCATTGGTCGTCCCGAGCGTCCATCAGCGCCGCCGAGAGCCCGCCCCCTACTCGGTTGTCAGGGGGCGGGGCTGGAGGAGGAGGCCGCGCTCTGGGCGGGGATGGCGATGGGGATGGGGACGGCCCCGGCGGCGGGTGGGGGTACAGCCCAGTGGCGACGGCTCCCGGCCGGGCAGCAGCAGCAGCAGCGGCGGGTAACTGGCGACGGGCGGTGGATCCACCGACTGTGAGGGAAGAAGTGAGGCGGCGGCGGCCGGGGGGAGAGAGGCCGGTGGTCGGCAGCGGGGGGGGGGGGGGGGGGCAACAGCTGTCAGATTCACCTCCAACAGCTGGCGGAGGCCGCTCTCCACATCTGGGGCGGGTAAAATGGAAGCGATAACCCCCGGAGCGGATAACGGCGCGGGGGTGAGGGGGGGACAGAGAGGAGAGGAGTAGATGGGGGGCAGGAGGAGAGGAGTAGATGGGGGGCAGGAGGAGAGGGGGACGGTTGTGGGGGGGGGGGGGGGCAGGAGGAGAGGAGTAGATGGGGGGCAGGAGGAGAGGGGGACGGTTGTGGGGGGGGGGGGGGCAGGAGGAGAGGAGTAGATGGGGGGCAGGAGGAGAGGGGGACGGTTGTGGGGGGGGGGGGGGGGCAGGAGGAGAGGAGTAGATGGGGGGCAGGAGGAGAGGGGGACGGTTGTGGGGGGGGGGGGGGGGCAGGAGGAGAGGAGTAGATGGGGGGCAGGAGGAGAGGGGGACGGTTGTGGAGGCGGGGGGGGGGGGCAGGAGGAGAGGAGTAGATGGGGGGCAGGAGGTGAGGGGGACGGTTGTGGAGGCGGTTTTGATTCTCATTTCGCATCGTCGACACGGGTTTGTCTCGAAGGCTCCAGTAACGGCGACTGCGGTCTGTGAGGGTTTGCGTGTCTGTGTGAAGCGGATCATGGGCGAGGGTTTCTACATCCAGTCCGGGAGCGGCGCTGATTCCCCGCAAACCTGCCGCTGATTTTAATGCTCCAACCGGCGGCAGGTTGTGGTGGTTGCGGGACAAACGGGGCGAATTCCCCCACCCCGTGGCTGTGAGATAGATGCTCCTTCAAGCGCCTCCTCCTGCACCTGACAGTCGGGCAGCGGCTGCACAGGAGAGCGGTTACTCGGCCGATGTAAAGCGGGAGGCTGGCTATCCTGGGATGGCTGTGTCTTGTCCCCGGCCCAGCCGGGACCCCCTCCCTCCCTTCACCTCCTCCCTCCTGGTCCACCAACACCGATCATATCCTCCGCCCCAGACTCCTCCATCTGCCCCAAACCCTGTCCTCCCTCCCAACTGCCTACGACCTTCCCCGCCCGTCAACCCCGGTGTCCCCCACCCCCAACCCGGTCCTCGCTCCCTCTCCTCCAGCCTGGTGTCATCTGCACACTGGAGATCTCACATTTTGACCTCTTTCAGCACTGATCTCTATTCTTTGTGACTAGTCGCCGCCTGTCCCCTGGATATCTATTTGTCCTCTGTTCTCAGTCCATCAGTATGTTCCCTCTTCTCCCATGTGCTGCAATTCCCCCTGTTTCTGACTTCCTTCACCTTCTTGTTCAGCGGGCTCTGCCGTGCCAAGCCAGGGATGACCTAGTACAGGATCAGCAGCAGCAAATCCAGCTGTGGGTGACATGGTAGAGGATAGGCAACTGGAGGAAGGAGTGGCCACTGGATTTGTCCAAGGCCTTTGCTGAGAACCTGTGTGGGCAGTAGGTTCTGACCAGCATCATAGAGTCCGCAATCTGTGAACTGCAGATGCTGGTTTATACCAAATTGCTGGAGTGACTTAGCAGGTCAGGCAGCATTTCTGAGATGGGTGACGTTTTGGGTTTGGATCCTGCAGCAGACTGAAGAAGGGTCCTGACCCGAAATGTCACTTATCCATGTTCTCCAGAGATGTTGCTTGACCAGTTGAGTTACTCCAGCACTTTGTGTCTATCAGCAAACAGTGAGCCCACATCAGGTCATAACGGGCAGCAATAGCATGGACCAGGACAGAGGTGTACACGTGAGTCCCAGCTGGGGAAGCGGGGGGTCCCGCAGCATGGCAGTGAGACGGGAGACACGGTGGCGCAGCGGTAGAGTTGATGCTTACAGCGCCAGAGACCCGGATTTGATCCTGACGACGGGTGCTGTCTGTGGAGTTTGTACGTTCTCCTCGTGCCCGCATGGATTTTCTCTGGGTGCTCCAGTTTCCTCCCACACTCCAAAGATGTACAGGTTCATAGGTTAATTGGCTTCGGTAAGATTGTAAATTGTCCCTAGTGTGTGTAGGATAGTGTTAGTGTGCGGGGATCGCTGGTTGGCGTGGACTCAGTGGGCCGAAGGTCCTGTTTCTGCTCTGTATCTCGAAACTAAAACCAAGGAGGGTGCTCTATCTGCAGCAGTAGTAATGATCTGTGGGGGAGAAAGTGTGCACATCACAGATGAGGAAGTGAATATTGTGGAGTGTTCTGATTCTGCATTTGTGGAAGTACTGATGTCCTGAAACTGCTAGAGAGGGAGTGGCTGCTTCGTCCCATGCCTGACCTCCACAGGGAGGTCACTAACCCGGTGGGGACACTTAGGGTCACATTGGGGGAGGGGGTGGCTGAGTAATTCCGTATCCTCAGCACGCTTATTGGTTGTGGTGATTCTGTTCAAAGTTGGTTCAGTTCTAAAGCCTGAAGGCCATGAGGGGGGGTCCACGAGGAGGGGGTTCGTTGGAGATGGGAACTTCCGGCTTTAGAACTTTTTATCCAAAACTGCCGGCGGGACCTCAACCACCTCAACCTCCACTCCACTGTCTCACTCCAATCTCTCCCCCCCTGAACGTATAGCCATTGACTCACTCCGCAACAACCCAGACTGGGTTATCAAACCCGCCGACAAAGGAGGTGCCGTGGTAGTCTGGCGGTTCGATCTCTACAAAGCTGAGGCCATGCGCCAACTCTCGGACACCTCCTACTTACCCCTGGACCATGACCCCACTGACAAGCACCAGGCCACTATCTCTAGCACCATCACTGACTTCATCCCCTCGGGCACCCGGCCCCCCCCCCCCCCCCCCCCCGAGCCTCCAACCTCATCGTTCCCCAGCCCCGCACGGCCCAATTTTACCTTCTCCCCAAAATCCACAAACCTGACTGTCCTGGTAGACCCATTGTCTCTGCCTGTTCGTGCCCTACCGAACTTATTTCCACATACCTTGACTCTATCCTATCCCCTCTGGTTAAATCCCTCCCTACCTATGTTCAGGACACCTCAGACACTCTCCGTCGTCTCCGGGCATTCCATTCTCTAGGCTCCCATCCTCTCATCTTCACCATGGACGTCCAGTCACTCTACACCTCCATCCCCCACCAGGATGGTCTCAAAGCCCTCCTGTTCTTCCTCGACCAGAGAATCAACCTATACCCGTCTACTGATACTCTCCTCCGCCTAGCGGAGTTGGTCCTTACCCTCAATAACTTCTCGTTTGACTCCTCCCATTTCCTCCAAATACAAAGCATAGCTATAGGCCCCAGCTATGCCTGCCTCTTTGTCGGGTACGTCGAACAATCCTTGTTCGAGGTGTTCCAAGGCCCCATCCCCGACCTCTACCTCCGCTACATCGACGATTGCTTTGGTGCTACCTCCTGCACCCACACACAACTGACTGACTTTATCCACTTCATCACTAACTTCCATCCGGCACTCCAATACACCTGGACCATTTCCGACACTTCCCTACCATTTCTTGACCTCACTATCTCCATCGCAGGTGACAGACTTCTGCCCGACATCCACAATAAACCCACTGACTCCCATGGCTATCTAGACTACTCTTCTTCCCACCCTGCTTCCTGTAAGGACTCCATCCCCTACTCCCAATTCCTCCGTCTGCGCCGCATCTGCTCCCAGGATGAGGTGTTCCACACCAGGGCATCGGAAATGTCCTAATTCTTCAGGGAACGGGGGTTCCCCTCCCCTACTATAGATGAGGCTCGCACCCGGGTCTCTTCCATACCCCCGTAACACTGCTCTCTCTCCCCATCCCCCCACTCGCAACAAGGGCAGAGTCCCCCTAGTCCTCACTTTTCACCCCACCAGCCGTCACACACAACAAGTAATCCTCCGTCATTTCCGCCACCTCCAACGTGACCCCACCACTCGCCACATCTTCCCATCTCCCCCCGTCTGCTTTCCGCAAAGACCGCTCCCTCCGTAACTCCCTGGTCAATTCTTCCCTTCCCTCTCGCACCACCCCCTCCCCAGGCACTTTCCCTTGCAACCGCAAGAGATGCTACACTTGTCGCTTTACCTCCCCCCTCGACTCCATTCGAGGACCCAAGCAGTCGTTTCAGGTGCGACAGAGGTTCACCTGCACCTCCTCCAACCTCATCTATTGCATCCGCTGCTCTAGATGTCAGCTGATCTAGCGGTGAGACCAAACGTAGGCTTGGCGATCGTTTCGCCAAACACCTCTGCTCGATCCGCATTAACCAACCTGACCTCCCGGTGGCTCAGCACTTCAACTCCCCCTCCCATTCCGAATCCGACCTCTCTGTCCTGGGCCTCATCCATGGCCAGAGTGAGCACCACCGGAAATTGGAGGAGCAGCACCTCATATTCCGCTTGGGCAGTCTGCACCCTATCGGCATAAACATTGAATTCTCCAATTTCCGGTAGTCCTTGCTATCTCCTCCCCTTCTCAGCCCTCAGGCTCCTCCTCTTCGTTTTTTCTTCCTTCTCATCGCCCCCCCCGCACCCTCCATCAGTCTGAAGAAGGGTTTTGGCCCGAAACGTTGCCTATTTCCTTCGCTCCATAGATGCTGCTGCACCTGCTGAGTTTCTCCAGCGCTTTTGTCTACCTTTGATTTTCCAATATCTGTAGTTCCTTCTTAAACAATAATCAAAGACTTGACCCACCCTCCTCATTCCTCCTCCTGTCCGGTAGAAGATACAGAAGCTTGAAAGCATGCACCACCTGATGTGGGAACAGCTTCTTCCGAACGGTCCTCTCATAAGCTAGGGTACTGTCTGATTCACTTCTACCCCATTGTGGACATTGGCCTTTGTCTGCACCACAGTGCTGAGAACTATATACTGCACTATTTATCTTCTCCTTTGCTCAACCAGTTGTACCTGAGTTGATTTGTATTTCCGTTTAGTATTGTTTGATCTTTATGTTTGAAGGACACATTATGGAAACAGTGGATTCGGCCCACTGAATCCACACCGACCTTCGATCACCCGTTCAAACTAGTTCTATGTTATCCCTCATTCTCATCCACTCCCTACACACCAGGGGCAATTTACAGAGGCCAGTTGACCTACAAACCTGCATGTTTTGGGGATGTGGGTGGAAACAGGAGCACCCAGAGAAAACCCACATGGTCACAGGGGGAGCATGCAAACTGCACATGGACAGCACCCGTAGTCAGGAATGGCTCTACCAGTTGCACAGTGTTGCCCTGGTCTGATGGGGTAGCATGCAAAACAAAGCCTTTCACGGTACCTGGGTACACGTGACAATAATACACCTCAACAATACTCCAGCAGATGACTGTGTTAATGATAGCGGACTGATACTGTCTCTCAATGCTTCGCAGGAGGTGACCTCATGATGATGCCGACTCAATGTGTGTAGGAGGCTTCTGGCATGCGATACCCATCCTTGTGTACGGAGAGAGCCCCGTGCTGACCGAGATGGCCAAAGGAAGAGGACGACCTCTGCTGTCTCCACAGGGTTTGTGAGTTCCTCTCTCTTTACCAGGCCAGGGGTCCCCTTCCTCTCACTGAAGGTTCAATACTAGGACATGCAGAGAGGGCTCAGCCAATACGTCAGTGGGATTTTCCACTGCCTGCCCTTGAGATATAATCAAGTGTTTAATTGTCATTTGTACCAAAACGGGACAATGAAATTCTATCTTGCAGCAGCATTACAACACTGTAAACACAGTACTCATAGATCACACAATAAACAAATACAAATTAATTTAATGAAAAGAACCCAATATCAGTGCAAAACAAAAGCCTGAAGTCCCTAGAGAAACCAGGACACTCATAGTTTAGTTGCTGTTTGTAGTATTTAATAGCCTGATGGTTATATCGAGGAGAAGCTGTTCCTGAACCTGGAGGTCAGTTTTCAGACTCTTATACCTTCTTCCCAATGGCAGGAGTGAAATGACAGCATGGCCAGGGTGGTGTGGGTCTCTGATCCTGGCTGCCTTTTTATAGATCCCTTCGATGGTGGGGAGGTCTGTAACTGATGGACTGGACAGTGTCTACATTCTGTAATCTCCTTTGTTCCTGGGCGTTCAACTTGTTGAACCAGGCGGTGATGTAACAAGTCAACATGCCGTCTACCATATGCCTGTAGAAGGTCAGACGCTATTCATCCAGAGATACTATAACAGTATTTCATTACACAGGTACATGGATAGGAAAGGTTTGGAAGGATTAGGGCCAAACGTGGGCAAAGGCCACTAGCTTAAATGGAGGATCTTGGTTGGTACGGACGAGTTTAGCCAGTGCTGTATGACTCTTGACTCTATGACATACTGAATCTCCTCAACCTTCTCAGGAAGTAGACACATTGATGGGCTTTGTTTATGATTCCATCAATGTGCTGGGTCCAGGACAGATCTTCAGAGATATCCATGCCTACGAACTCGTAGCTATTGACTCTCCCCATCCCCGACCTGTTGATGAAGACAGATTAGTGGATCCACAGCCTTCCTCTGCTAAAGTCAACAATCAGCTCCTTGGTCTTACTGACATTGAGAGCAAGGTTGATAGACAAAGAATGCTGGAATAACTCAGCAGGACTGGCTGCATCTCTGAGGGAAAAAGAATAGGTGACATTTTGGGTCAGCATCCTTCTTCAGATTGTAAAGGTTGAGAGCAAGGTTATTGTTCTGGCAGACGTTCATGCAGACGATCGATCTCCCTCCTATACTTTGATTCATCATCATCTGCAATTCGTCCAACAGTGTGGTGTTGTTAGCAAATTGAACGATGGGGTTGGAACTGTGTCCAGTTGCACCTGTATGGGTATATAGTGAATAGAGCAGGAGACTAATAAGCACGCAGCCCTGAGGTGCCTCTGTGCTGATGTGTATCGAGGAGGAAGTGTCTAGTGGGGTACCGCAAGGCTCGGTGCTGGGACCGCAGCTATTTACAATATACATTAATGATTGTAATTAGTTCCTCTCCATGAGTGGCTTGGACAGGCTGAATGCACAGGGTAGGGAATCAAAAACAAGAGGACGTATGTTTAAGGAGAGAGAGGCAAGAGTTAACATGAACCTGATGGACAACTTTTTCACTCAGAGTTAAGTGGGATATTCTTGAGGTTGTTTATTTAGTTGGTCCAAGTTTCCCAGACATAAGGAAAATATGTCCGTGCTTTTAAACTTCCTTTGATCTGGAGGACATGTCAAAGTCTTTGTTACTAACCCTTTGGGACCCAAATTTTAAGAATTCCTATGAAGCCACAAAATGCTGGACTAACTCAGCAGGTCAGGCAGCATCTCTGGAGAAAATGAATAGGTAATATTTTGGGTCGGAACCCTTCTTCAGATTGAGATTTCCTGATGGCTTCATGTTGGGATTGTAACTCTTGGAGACACCGGCATTGGTGATGTTCCTACACTTTGTGTAAACTGCTAAATTATCCCCCATGTTTCCTGGTATCATTGATCTCTAGTGTTTCTGACTGCCTGGATCCCACTGTACTCAAAGTAAAATGCTTGTTTCCTGTCCTTGATGTGGAAGATCATTATCATCGTCCATGCCTGCAGGAAATCTCTCTGTGGACCAGATTATTCCCTCCATCTAAACTTTCTATCTGGGTTACGTCTTACCAGCACCAAGCATTTTCAGGCAATTGCAGGCGTGGTTTCAGCACCGTTCCGGGTGAGG
This sequence comes from Amblyraja radiata, assembly GCF_010909765.2. NCBI lineage: Eukaryota > Metazoa > Chordata > Chondrichthyes > Rajiformes > Rajidae > Amblyraja > Amblyraja radiata. The sequence goes on along the minus strand of NC_045983.1, from coordinate 1,910,388 downwards.
TGTGGAGTTAGTCTAGTTTATTGTCACGTGTACTGAGTTTCAGTTAAGAGCTCTTATTGTTGCCTGCTATCCAGTCAGCGGAAAGACTATACATGATTGCAATCAAATACCCATAGTGTAAAGGGAATAACATTCTGTGCAAGATAAAATCCAGAAAGGTCCAATTAATTATAGTCGTGGGTCTCCAATGGGATAGATGGGAGGTCAGGACCGCGCTCTATTCGGTTAAAGGAGTCATGGCCTGGTTCAGGGTGAGGGGTCACAGCCTGGTTCAGGGTGAGGGGTCACAGTTCAGGCTGAGGGGTCACAGTTTAGGATGAGGAGTGGAACTCTCATACCTCTACAGGTGTACAGTAGAGAGTACATTGACTGGTTGCATCATCACCCATTTCGGCAATTTGAAGCCCTGGAGCAAAGAAGACTGTGTAAAATGGTGAACACTGCCCAGTCCATCATGGGTGCTGACCTCTCCACCATCAAAGGGATCTACAGGAGTTGCTGCCTCAAAAATACAGCCAGCATCATCAGAGACCCACACCACCCTGGCCACGCTCTCATTTCACCTCTACCATCGGGAAGAAGGTACAGGAGCCTGGAAACTGTAACGTCCAGGTTCAGGAACAGCTTCTTCCCTGCAGCCTAAACACTACAACCTCCAACTGGGCTCTGAACTACATAGATTTGGGGACGTTATTTATGACTTTGCATTGTTTGATTATTTGTCCATTTAGCTGTATATATATGTCCAGGTTTTTTATATATATATTTATATGCGATGTAAACCTTTACTGTTTGTTTCAGTATTGTTAATTTTTCTAAGGGACTTGGAGGAAAAAGGGAGGTTTGCACAGTGGGGTGTTTGAAATCTGGATTAGAACTGGGTAATCTGTGGTAAATAGATTCAATAGTAATAATTGAACAGGGTAAATGGGTGAACAGTGAGGTAGCAGAGCTTTGTGATGGATTGGATACGACCATGTAAAGAGCAGTGTCAACAAAATTGGGCCACATGAGACCCCTTCGGTTTTTGAGGAGCTTTGTATGACTTTGAATTCAGAGCAACAAGAATCATCCGTGGGCTGTAGTATGCATTTGGTAAAAGTTTCTGGATGCTGACTGTCCCACTATTGGCTGCAGAAGTTTATGGGCAGCACAGCGGGAGAGTTGCTGCCTTACAGTGCCAGAGACCCGCGTTCAATCCTGACTGTGAGTGCTGTCTGTACTGAGTTTGTGCGTTCTCCCTGCGACCGCGTGGGTTTTCTCTGGGTGCTCTGGTTTCTTCCCACATGCAAAAGACTTGTAAGGTTATTTGGGTTTGGTAAGTTTTAAAATTGTCCCTAGTGTGAACAATAGTTTGGGTATACAGGGTGATCGCTGGTTGCCGTGGACATGGTGGCCCGTAGGGCCTGTTTCCGCGCTGTATCTCTAAAGTCTAAAAGTAACAAAGCCTCTCTCCCTGTTTCTTGTGTAGCCTCATTGGGACTCCAGTGAAGTAGCCATGAATGGTGACTCTGGAAGTCAGGATTCACTACAAGACATTTCAGACTGGAGGGAATTCTGTGAAGTCCAGGCTCGTGCGGCTGCTTCTGATTTTGCCCAGAAATTCCGGATATTTATAAGTGAGAATCCTCATTACGATTCCTCGGGAATAGAAACCAATTTCTTGCAGCACTTTGCTTCCCATTTTGTGGTGTATTTTGCGAGAGAAGTGAGCGGGCCCTATCTCTCGGACTCTCCATCCAAGTGTAGCGTTGCTCCCGCCTCTGACATTCGGAGCTGCCAACAGCCAGCCCGGGCAGCAGTCCTCCAGAGGAAAGCACACTCCGACTCCCTCCCACGAGGGGATAACGCATCAAACGCCCGCAGCTACTTGAGGCATCAGCAAGTCTGCAACATGTCCAACCTGGGCCACTCCCGCAGTTCGGAGGATGTCTCTCTCAGCACTTCAGCCAGGCCCAAATTTAAGAAGGGGTTTTCTCTGCGAAATATGAGCATGTGCGTGGTGGATGGGATGAAGGAGATGCTGCAGTGGAGGTCCTCAGCCGAGCCTCTGCTGGGGGCAAGGCCTGAGGGAGAGGAAGACTCTGCTGGGAGTAGACTTGACAGCGAAGCCCACGACCGATTGAGCCAGAAACTTGAACGTTTGCGTTTAACCAAGCTGTCCTCGTCCAAAGTGGAGCTGCAGGACATCCAGAGGGAAGGCATGCTGCGCTACATGCTGGCCGATGACAACAGCCTCAGCAGCTCGCACTGGCACAAGTGCCGTGTGCTGCTCCGCAAAGCCGTGGGAATCGAAGAAGAGAGATTCATCCTGGAATTTTACGCACCACCCAAGGTGAGATTGCAGAACCTGTGAAGTAACGGGTCAACGGGAAACCTTTGGTTCCGTGACGCAGCGGTAGAATTACTGCCAAGCTGCGCCATGGACACAAGTTTGATATTGACTGCGGACGCTGTCTGTACCGAGTTTGTACGTTTACCCTGAGACCGCATGGCATTTCCCCGGGTGCTCCAGTTTATCAAGACGGTGAATTGGCTTCTGTAAATTGTGTGTGGGGATGGGAAAGTGGGATAATGTAGAATTAATGTGATGCGTGATGGTCGGCATAGACTTGGTGGGTTGAAGGCAACATCCTCGTAAGTCTTCTCTACACTCTTTGCAACTTAACAACATCCTTCCAAGAGCAGGGTAAGCAAAACTGAACACCATTACCCAACTATGGCCTCACCAGCACCTTGTACAGCTGTAACGTAACATCCTAACTTCTATACTCAATACCCTAACTAATGAAGGCTAATGTGACCAATATCTTCTTAACCACCTTATCTACCTGTGACACCACTTTCAAGGAACGATGTATAATCCCTGCACTCCTAGATCCCTCAGCACTACAACAATCCCCAGAGCCCTGGCATTTACTATGAAGGTCCTGTCCTGGTTTGACCTCTTTTAATGCACATTTATGTGCATTAAACTCTATTAACCATTCCACTGCCCACTTTCCTAACTGATCAAAATCCTGCTGAAATCTTTGATAACCATCTTCGCTATCTACAATACCACCCACTTCAGTTACCTGCAAATTTACTAATCCTGCTTTGAACTTCATCCAAATCGTTGATATAAACCACAAGGAGCAATGGGCCCAGCACTGATCGTTGAGGCACCACTACCACAAGCCTCAAGTTGAACAGACAACTTTTCACCATAATCCTATTTCCTTCCATGATGCCAATTTGCTATCCAGTCGCCTAGCTCTCCCTGGATTCCATGCGATCTAACCTTCCTGCGGACTACCCATGCAAAACCTTGACAAATGCCTTGCTGAAATCCATATAGACAACATCTACAGCTCTGCCCTCATCAACCTTTTTTGGTTACAACTTCAAAAAACTCAGTCACATTCGTGAGACACGATCTCCCACATACAAAACCGTGCTGACTATCCCTGGTCAACCTTTGTCCATCTAAATGCTACATGATATCTTATCCCTCAGAATACACACTGGAAACTTTTGGACCACAGAGGTTAGGCTCACCTTCCTATAGTTCTCAGGCTTTTCATTGCAGCCCTTATTAAATAGAGGCGTAATATTTGCCGCCCTCCAGTCTTCTAGCACATCGCCCGTATCTCAACCAGAGAACCTGCAATTCCTTCTCAATCTTACCACAGCGTCCTTGGATATATCTGATCACGCCCGGGAGATTTGTCTACCTTCATACGCGTTAGGATGTTCAGCACCTTCTCAGTACTATATCTCAGTATTATCTCAGTACTATAATACTGAGTGTCCTCAACACTTGGTGACTACCCCAACTTCCCCGGTCTTCAAGTTTTTCTCCACGGTAAAAATAGAGGAGAAATACTCATTGAGGACCTTGCTCCTCTCCTTGGATCCACACAGAGATAACCACTTTGATTTGATGGACTGTGGGAGGAAACCGGAGCACCCAGAGAAAACCTACATGGACCCAGGGAGAACGTACAAATACCATACAGACAGCACCTGTAGTCGAGATCGAACCCGGGTCTTTGGCGCTGTGAGGCAGCAACTCTATCGCTACATTGTTACGATGCCCAGTGTGGTTACTGATCTCCTGGTAAAACCATGGGACCACAAGCAGCAAGAGCAGGCCATGAAACCCCCACGAGTTGCTCCCACATTCAATGGCATCACAGCTGACCCAAAGTTGCTTGTCCACGTTCCTGCCTTTTTTCCCCTATAACACTCAGTTCTTTCCCTCTGTTTAAGCCTGTCTTAGCCCTGAATGGTCCCCATCTGTCTGTTCCAAACACACTCAACCGTCTCAGAGAAGAAATTCTTCCTCATCTCAGTCATTAAAAATGAGGATAACCAATGAGAAGGTAGGATTGCTCAAGGATGTGAATGAATCTGTGCTTGAAATCAGAAGATGTAGGCGAGGTACTGAACGAGTTTTCACCAAGGAGGACAGTGAGGTCAGTGTGAGGAGGTAGTATTCTGGGTCTTGAAGACCGTTAAGGTGGGTAAATCCCCAGGATTTGATGGGATTTTTTTTATTATCATAGGTTATTTAGAGAGACAAGAGAGATGATTGCAGGGGCCCTGACAAAAATCGTTGTGATTGTAAATTGTCCCTCGTGTGTGTAGGATAGTGTTAGTGTGTGGGGATCGCTGGTCGGCGTGGACTCAGTGGGCTGCAGGGCCTGTTTTCGCGCTGTATCTGTATCTCTAAACTGAACACACTGAGTGGGTTCCAGATTCCAACCTCCCCTCACATGCCCTCTAAACATTGGTTCCCGGATCCTTGTGTATGCCTCCTGGTTTTAGGCACCTCTGCCATGGGATTCACCTGTGGGCATCCACAGACAGGGAAGGGAAATAAACGTTGGATTTGTAAGTTGTGTCCACATCCTGAGAACATAAAATAAATGTGTCCATTTCCACTATTGACACTGACCACTAGCTTCCCGTTTATGCTTCACTGGGTGGCACGAGCAGCATGGCTGCCTCGCCAACAGTCTGTCTGTCCTTTCCTTTTTTTGTTATTTTTAGTATGTGTTAAAAAGTAAGTTTTAGTGTTTCTTGGTTCGTTTTATGTGGGGGGTGGGTTGGGGGAAACTTTTTTTCAATCTCGTACCTCGACGGAGAAGCGATTTTTTTTTGTTGTCCATATCGTATCTCATAGAAACATAGAAACATAGAAATTAGGTGCAGGAGTAGGCCATTCGGCCCTTCGAGCCTGCACCGCCATTCAATATGATCATGGCTGATCATCCAACTCAGTATCCCGTACCTACCTTCTCTCCATACCCTCTGATCCCCTTAGCCACAAGGGCCACATCTAACTCCCTCTTAAATATAATAATAATAATAATGGATGGGATTTATATAGCGCCTTTCTAATACTCAAGGCGCTTAATATAGCCAATGAACTGGCCTCAACTACCCTCTGTGGCAGAGAGTTCCAGAGATTCACCACTCTCTGTGTGAAAAAAGTTTTTCTCATCTCGGTTTTAAAGGATTTCCCCCTTATCCTTAAGCTGTGACCCCTTGTCCTGGACTTCCCCAACATCGGGAACAATCTTCCTGCATCTAGCCTGTCCAACCCCTTAAGAATTTTGTAAGTTTCTATAAGATCCCCTCTCAATCTCCTAAATTCTAGAGAGTATAAACCAAGTCTATCCAGTCTTTCTTCATAAGACAGTCCTGACATCCCAGGAATCAGTCTGGTGAACCTTCTCTGCACTCCCTCTATGGCAATAATGTCCTTCCTCAGATTTGGAGACCAAAACTGTACGCAATACTCCAGGTGTGGTCTCACCAAGACCCTGTACAACTGCAGTAGAACCTCTCTGCTCCTATACTCAAATCCTTTTGCTATGAAAGCTAACATACCATTCGCTTTCTTCACTGCCTGCTGCACCTGCATACCTACTTTCAATGACTGGTGTACCATAACACCCAGGTCTCGCTGCATCTCCCCTTTTCCTAATCGGCCACCATTTAGATATAAGTCTGCTTTCCTGTTTTTGCCACCAAAATAGATAACCTCACATTTATCCACATTATACTGCATCTGCCAAACATTGGCCCACTCACCCAGCCTATCCAAGTCACCTTGCAGTCTCCTAACATCCTCCTCACAGCTAACACTGCCCCCCAGCTTAGTGTCATCCGCAAACTTGGAGATATTGCCTTCAATTCCCTCATCCAGATCATTAATATATATTGTAAATAGCTGGGGTCCCAGCACTGAGCCTTGCGGTACCCCACTAGTCACTGCCCGCCATTGTGAAAAGGACCCGTTTACTCCTACTCTTTGCCGTCTCCGTCCGCATTACGGCCTAACATCGTGGAGTTGGCGGCCTTTCCAGGAGACCAACGGGCGCTACAAGCCGCAGGAGTCTGCGAGACTTTAACATCGTTGGGCTTGCGATCCCTTTGCCGGGGATTGCAAAGTGGACTTTAACATCTCTGGTAAGAAGAGGGAGACTAGGGAGCTCCATGCCACAGAGAGAGCTACAACCACCCCGGCGAGGGAGTTTCGATCCTAACCTCGTTTTTTTGTTTCCATTTTTCCTTTTGCCTCATCTGAAGCTTATCCTCAGCCACATTGCAGAGCGAGCCTCATCTACACTCCCACTTAGTTTGGCATCCTCACAAAAGTAATTGTCTTTAACTAGGCAGAGTACAGCTGCAATTTATGCACTCTTGGCCAGATGGTCCAAGCTAGGACTTTAATCTTTTGAGATTAAAACAGCGCGGAAACAGGCCCTTCGGCCCACTGAGTCCACGCCGACCAGCAATCACCAGCAATATACTAGCACTATAGTACATACTAGTGACAATTTACAATTTTACAAACTCCACACAGCCAGCACCTGTCAGGATTGAACCCAGGTCTCTGACACTGTAAGGCAACAACTCTACCACTGTGCCGCCCTACATTTCTTGGGTGTAGGAGGTTGATGGTTGATCTTATAGAAGGTAGACACAAAATGCTGGAGTAACTCAGACAGGCAGCATCTCTGGAGAGAAGGAATGGGTGATGTTTCAGGTCAAGACCCTTCTTCAGACCTCTTATAGAGGTGTATAAAATTATGAGGGGAATAGAAGGGAGGGGAATCAAGAACTAGAGGATATGGGTTTAAGGTGAGAGGGGAAAGATCCAGTAGGTACCTGAGAGGCAACGTGTTTACTCTGGGTTGTGAGTATAGGGACAAGCTGCCAGAGGAGGTAATCGTGGCATGTAATGTAGCAGCATTTAAAAGCTACTTGGACAGGTACATGAACAGGAAAGGTTTGGAGTTATCACCTTCTCCACAGCCAACAATGAGCCATTGTGGGCTCCACCTTTCCTTGATCATCTTTGCTGGCTTTGATTTGCCCTTTTGCACACCTTTCATTCATTTGTTCTTTGTACCTCTTCATATCTCTAGTTTCCCTCTACCCTGACTGTCTGGAAAAGGGGCTGAACTGAAATGTCACCTATTCCTTTTCTCCAGAGATGTGGCCAGACCCACTGAATTACTCCAGCATTTTGTGTCTATCTTCAAAGGTATGGGGGAATTGAACAAAAAAATGGGCAAATGCTTTGATGGGGCATCTTGGTCGGCATGGACGAGTTGGGTCGAAGGGCCTGCTTCTATGTCGCATGACTCTGATCTGATTTCCATTCACAACATGGAAGGTTGGTTAAGAAGGTTCAATTGTTGGGTAGTTATAGTGGAGTAGCAAGATGGATTCTGCAGTGGCTGAATGGGAGATACCAGAGAGTAATGGTGGATAACTGTTTGTCAGGTTGGAGGCCGGTGACTAATGGGGTGCCTCAGGGATCTGTGTTGGGTCCACTGTTGTTTGTCATATACATCAATGATCTGGATGATGGTGTGGTAAATTGGATTAGTAAGTATGCAGATGATACTAAGATAGGTGGTGTTGTGGATAATGAAGTAGATTTTCAACGTCTACAGAGATTTAGGCCATTTGGAAGAGTGGGCTGAAAGATGGCAGATGGAGTTTAATGCTGATAAGTGTGAGGTGCTACATCTTGGCAGGACAAATGGTAAATGGTAGCGAATTGAGGAATGCAGTTGAACAGAAGGATCTAGGAATAACTGTGCATAGTTCCCTGAAGGTGGAATCTCATGTAGATAGGGTGGTAAAGAAAGCTTTAGGTGTGCCGGCCTTTATAAATCAGAGCATTGAGTATAGAAGTTGGGATGTAATGTTGAAATTGTACAAGGCATTGGTGAGACCAATTTTGGAATATGGTGTACAATTTTGGTCGCCAAATTATAGGAAAGATGTCAACAAAATAGAGAGAGTACAGAGGAGATTTACTAGAATGTTGCCTGGGTTTCAGCACCTAAGTTACAGAGAAAGGTTGAACAAGATAGGTCTTTATTCTTTGGAGCGCAGAAGGTTAAGGGGAGACTTGATAGAGGTCTTTAAAATTATGAGAGGGATAGACAGAGTTGACGTGGATAAGCTTTTTCCATTGAGAGTAGGGAAGATTCAAACAAGAGGACATGATTTGAGAATTAAGGGACAAAAGTTTAGGGGTAACATGAGGGGGAACTTCTTTACTCAGAGAGTGGTGGCTGTGTGGAATGAGCTTCCAGTGGAAGTGGTGGAGGCAGGTTCAATTTTATCATTTAAAAATAAATTGTATAAGTATATGGATGGGAAAGGAATGGAGGGTTATGGTCTGAGTGCAGGTAGATGGGACTAGGTGAAAATAAGTATTCGGACTAGAAGGGCCGAGATGGCCTGTTTCTGTTCTGTAATTGTTATATGGTTATTATATGGTAACATGCCATAGTCATACAGCACAGAAACAGCATGGTGCGCAGGGGTAGAGTTGCTGCCTTACAGTGCCAGAGACCCAGGTTCGATCCTGACTATGGGTGCTGCCTGTACGGAGTTTGTACATTCTCGTCATGACCTTGTGGGTTTTCTCTGGGAGCTCCGGTTTCCTGCCACACTCGAAAGACGTAGAGGTTTACGGGTTGATTGGCTTGATAAAATTGTAAATAGTCACGAGTGTGTTAGTGTGCGGAGGTCGCTGGTCGATGCGGACTGGGTGGACCGAAGGGCCTATTTCCACACTGTATCTGTATCTGTAAACTAAACACTCCTCAGAGAGTGGGTTCCAGATTCTAACCTCCCCTTGGGGTAAAGAGATTCTTCCTCTAAAACTCATCCATGCTGACCAAGATGCCCATGCTAGCCCCATTTGACCCGTTTCCCTCTAAACTTTTCCAATCCATCCCAATTCATGTCCCATGAGTTCCATGCAAAACAAGATTCCTAATCTCATAAAATATTGTAAACACTCAACAGGTCAGGCAGAACCTGTAGAAAGAAAAACGGAGGTAATGTCTGATGACTTTTCATCACAACTGACAAGTTGATTTACTTGGCCGTGGACCTTAACTGTTCCTTTCCACTCAACACAGCGTTGCCTAACCTGCCAAGTTTCCAGTGTTCACATTTCATTTTAGATTTCTAGCATCTGCAGTATGTTGTTTATTGTTAATTCACTGCACACCCCTTTCTAATTCCCTCTATTTTCATCTCCTTCAGACAGCAGCTATAATTAATGAGTGGGTTCTCCATTCTCTCTGAGCCAGTATCAATACCACTTGTGCCATTCAGTCTCTCCTGGTCACCACAGACATTCTCTCCACCACTCCCAGTCTGCATTACCAGTTTGATGGATGTAGGACCACTGGATAAAGAACACAGGGCAGCACAGTGGTGCAGCGGTAGAGTTGCTGCCTTACAGCACCAGAGACCTGGGTTTAATCCTGACTAGGAGTGCTGTGACCATGTGGGTTTACTTCGGGTGCTCCCCTCCCCACGTTACAAAGACGTGCGGATTTGTAAGTTAATTGGCTTCTGTAAATCGTCCCTAGTTTGTAGGATGGAACTGGTGTATGATGATCAATAATCGGCGCAGACCCGGTGGGCCGAAGGGCCTGTTTCCACGCTGTATCTGTAAACTAAACTAAAGCAGGATAAGTTCTGAAATCCACACAGGGTTTGGCTGGTCTTTGAGTTCCAGAAAGGGCGGCATGTTGGCGCAACGGTAGAGTTGATGCCTTACAGCGAATGTAGCGCCGGAGACCCGGGTTCGATTCCGACTACAGGTGTTGTCTGTACGGAGTTGTACGCTCTCCCCGTGACCTGCGTGGGATTTCTCAGAGATATTCGGTTTCCTCCCACACTCTAGAGACGTACAAATATGTAGGCTAATTGACTTTGTAAATGTAAAAATTGTCCCGTGTGTGTAGGATAGTGTTAATATGCAGGTATCGCTGGTCGGCATGGGCCAAAGGGCCTGTTTCCACACTGTATCTCTAAACTAAACTAAACTGGCCGGTGTAAATACATTCCTCTCATTGCTTTCTTGACAGCTGGGCTGAATTCCTTTCCCGGAGGTGGGGGGGGGGGAGGAAGGGGAGAAGGGAGCAGAGGAGGGGGATGGGGGGAGGAGAGAGAAGGGGGAGATAGGGGGCGGGGGGGAGAGGAGGGGGTGGGGGGGAGATAGGGGGTGGAGGGGGAAGATAGGGGATGGAGGGGGGAATAGGGGGTGGAGGGGGGGAGGAGGGGGCAGGGGGGGAGTGGAGGGGCGATAGGGGGGGATGGTGGGGGGAGAGAGCAGTAGGGGGGAGGAGGGGATGGAGGGGGAGAGGGAGGGAGAGAGGAGGGGGAGAGGATAGCAGCGGTGGGGGCAGGGGGGAAGCGTGTAGCAGCTGGGAGGAGTGATTAGCTGCGAGGGGGAGTGGGTAACAGCGGGGGAGAGGAGCAGGATAGGAGTGATTAGCAGCGGGAGGGAGCGGGGAGCAAAAAGGACACCGACAAAGTCATAAAGTATACCGGGTCCTCTCTTGTTCTTTCCACCCCCCTCACGGCACCCTACCCCACCAAGTCCTCCTTGTTCTTCTCACCACCCACTCCATCCTTATGCCGTACCCCCATGCCGGGTCATTCTTAACTCAATGATTAACCCAATCATCCCTAGGATCATTCTGGTAAACCTCCTCTGGACCCTCTCTAATCTCTAGTAGTTGCTCTACTAATCAAGAGGAGCATCCTCCACTGAGGCAAAATGGGTGTAAAAATAAGAAAGGTGCAATGGCTCTAGTGGGAATGTACAATAGGCCCCCCCCAATAGCCAGCGCCAGATAGAGGAACAGATATGTGGACAGATTACAGAAAGATGTCAAAGCCACAGGGTTGGGTAATGCGTGACTTAACTTCCCCAATATTGACTGGGATTTGCTCAGTGCAAAACGCAGAATTTCTAAGATGTATCCAAGACTCTTTCCTGAACCAGTATGTGGATAGTATAACTTGAGAAGGGACCAGCCCTTGCACTGGGAAATTAACCTGGCCCGGTGACTGGTGTCACAATGAAAGAGCATTTTGGGGATAATAATCACAACTCCATGTTTCAAGATTGTTTTGATTAGTGAGAAAGCTGGACTGTGCAGGAAGTTACTAAATTGGACCAACCTAAATTGCAACATTATTGGGCAGGAGCTCAGGACGGTACATTGGAAACAGTTGTTATTGACTAAGTCCACATCGGCAAAGTAATTTAAAGGGCAGGTGATCAAAGTTCGAGACTGGCATGTTCCAGTAAGGAGGAGGGAAAACGATGGCAAAGTAAGGAAACTGTGGATCACAGAGGTGTACATTTTCATCAAAAATGTAAAAGGGGTTTAGAATGATGAAGTAACAATTCAAGCGGATGATTAGAAGGGTCAAAAGAGGCTATGATATGTCATTGGCGAGTCAGATTAAACCCCCCCCCCCCCCCCCCCAAAGCTTTCTATATCCATATTAAAAACAAGGGGGTAACCAAGGAGAGGTAGGACCACTCAAGGATAAAGGAGGGGATTTATGCTTGGAGTCAGAGGATGTAGATGAATAGTTTGCACCTGAATTCACCAAGGAGGAGGACATGGAAGACAGTGAGTGTAGGAAAGAACTGCAGATGCTGGTTTAAATCGAAGATAGACACAAAATGCTGGAATAACTCAGCAGGACAGACAGCATCTCTGAAGAGAAGGAATGGGTGACGTTTCGAATCGAGACCCTTCTTCAGGGAGGGTAGAAGACAGTGAGATTAGTGTTGAGATTGCGAATACGCACGGGCAGTTTGTGACTGGGAAGGAAGTGATGTTGGGGCTCCTGAAGAGCATTAAGGTGGATAAATCTCCAGGACCTGATGGGAGCATCCCAGGTTATTGTGAGAGGCAACAGAGTAGACTGCAGGAACCTTGATGAAGATCTTTGTATCTTCAGGTGACAGGTGAGGCTCTGGAGAAATTGAGAATAACCAACAGAATCTTAATCCTGAAGATTAAGGTGCATGGGATACACAGTGACTTGGTTGTTTGGATTCAGTCTGGCTTACTCATGGTCAACAGAAGCTTGTGGTGAAGGTTGTTATTGTGGATGGAAATCTGTGACCAGTGGAGTTCCATAAGGATCTGTACTGAGACCTCTGTTTATGATATATATGAACAACATGGATATAAATATAGATTGGTTGGTTATCGTCATACAACATGAAAACGAGTGTCTTCAGCCCAACCCGTCCATACAGTCCAAGATGCCTCATTAAAGCTAGTCCCATTTGCCCACGTTTGGCTCGTATCCCTCTAACCTTTCCTAGCCATGTTCCCATCCAAGTGTCTTTTAAATGTTGATATAGTATTAGGCCGGCACATTGCCAGAGACCCGGGTTCGATCACGACCTCAGGTGCTGTCCCTGTAGAGTTTCCACATTCTCCCTGATTCTTCGTGACTTTAACATTCATGTCTGCTGTCCCACTAAGCCTCTTGTGAGTGAATTTCATGAACCTGGTTGAGTCCTTCAATCTGACTCTGCCTACCACTGGACCCACTCACATGCTTGGCCATGCACTCGACCTGGTGCTATCGTCTGGTCTCCCAATCTGTAATACAGAAATTATTGATGCCTGTCTGATCATAGTGCAATTATATTCGATGCATCTCTGCCTTTCCCTCAAAATCCTATCTCCCTGCTCGCTATTCCCGTTACGTAAACTCTTCAACTGCCAGTAAGCTCTCTGAGACTCTCATGGCCGCTGCCGACATCTGCACCATCGAGGCGTCTCCCCCCCCCATCTCAGCACTGACGACCTCATTTCTTTATTCAATACCACTTGCTCTTCCATCCTGGATTCTGTTGTTCCTCTTAAAATGAAAAAGCCTAAGCCTAAAGGCTGGCCCTGGTTCAATGACACCACCAGAGCCCTAAGAAGAGAGTGCAGAAAATCAGAAAGGAAGTACAAATCTGATAAGTTTCATATTTCCTTTGAACATCTGAGAAACAATCTTGTCAAATACCAGGAAGCAGTAAAGTCTGCGAGAACAAAATACTATTCCGACCTCATTTCCAAAAACGCCCATATCTCCAAGGTCCATTTTAGTACCATTACCTCTATCGTATGTCCTGCCCCCAGTACCAGCTTAGCTGGGTCCCCTGCTAAGTGCGAAGAATTTACTACATTTTTCACTAGAAAAGTTAAGAACATCAGATCGAATATTTCCCCTCCCATCCGTGACCTAGCTGTCTCATTGGTCTGTTCTTCAAAATAGTAAGATTAAACGAGAACTTACCAGTTTGAAGTTTGATCTGTATTTTATGAGGAGTTACGATGAGGGATTACGTGAAGAACCCCGCCAGGACGCATGCGTGTCATTCTTCAAAGCAGCGGTGTGAAATCACAGATAACTGTAATGACTAAACATAGTAAGATTAGAGAAGAGATACCAGTTAAGTATATGATCAGGGTGGGAGCGGAGGGCACGTAATCCCTCATCGTAACTCCTCATAAAATACAGATCAAACTTCAAACTGGTAAATTCTCGTTTAATCTTACTATTTTACTTCGGAGTCACGTGAGTGACTACGTGAAGATTTTAAAGCTCTGTGATTTCATGCCGTGGAAACGAGTCCATGCATCACGTCTGCCTTGACTGGGAGAAATTGTGTTAACATAATTTGGACATGAATTCGACATTGAAATCATAAAATTTGTTAACACAAATTTATAACCCATTTTTATGGGTTTAAATTAATTTACAGAACTTAAAATTGTTTCTGCAAACATTCCAGGTTTCATTACTGGTTTATTATAAAATAATTGGAATGTTTTCCCCTCCAGACCATCCTGCTGCCTTGAGGATTTGGTCCATTGGTACATCCAACTGTATTGCTGCTGATGTAGCTGCAGCCCTGGTGGAAAGAGATGTTAAAATATTAGTATCCACCCCAGCCTGTGTTAGCACCTGTTTCAGCCATCTTAAGATGGTCTGGACCGTCACTCTTGGTGTGGTTGCTTGTGGCTGACCAAAATGTGCCTTTTCATTGCCTCTTAGGATATCCGTTTTCTCCATGTATAACGACAGATGTCTTACTATACACAGACGGTCATCTGTTGGGTATGACCTAATTGTATATTGAGGCCTGCTGATCCCTTTCTGTTCTGCTTACTAACTCATAAATATGAAACGTAATATTTTCTGTTGAGGAAGTCATGTTGTCCAGTCTAGTTTTTGCAGTGACTGTATCCTCTGTGCCGTGACCAATACCATTAGCATGACTGTTTTAATGTCAGTCTGTGTAGGGACAGAACTGTTGCTGGAGACCAATTCTTGAGCATCTTCAGGATTATTCTTACATCCCATATTTGGGAGTATCTGGTTCTTGGGGATAGTATTAAAATTTCCCCTCATAAGTTTTGTACCAGTGGGTGAGTCCCAACAGTGTAATGCTCTGTCCCCCATAGGTAAGTCGATAGGGCACTTCTGGCGCAGTTGATGGCACTGTAACTGAGCCCCTCATCATAGTGGAGGCCTGCCAGATATTCCAGAACAGACGGGATGTTCATGTCTCTGATACCATGTTTGATACCACTGGGAACCATGGTTGTGTAGGCCAATCGGGTACTACCAATACCAGATGCAGAGTCTTGTTGTATTTCCTTAATACCCGACTGATGGGGCAGGAAAAGGAGGGAATGCGTAAATAAACAATTCCCCCCCCCCCCCCCCCCCCCCCCCCCCCCCCCCCCCCCAATGCAGCGAAAATGCATCTGTCGCCGCTGCCCCAGGGTCTGGTTCCCATGAAATATAATTTGATAACTGGTGGTTAAGTCTGGATGCGAATAAATCGATATCTGGTGTTCCATATTTGCTGTGATATCAGCAAATACTATTTTATTCAACATCCATTTGGTGTTTTCATTAAATTTGCGTGACCTGGTGTCTGCCACTGAATTTAGTCTTCCTGGTTGGTAAGTGGCTGATATCCAAATATCTCTCTGGATACACCATTGCCAAATTGTATAGCCAGATTGTCACATGATGTCGATTTGTTTCCACCCTGTGGTCAATGTATGCTACCACGGTGGTAGTGGTATTGGTGGCTCCCCACCCAAGTGCACTGGCATCAGTTTGTAGTACCATGGAAGGGTTACTGACAATGATTGGATTGGAACAAAGCCAGATGTTATCTATCCACCATTTTAGTTCCATTTTAGCTTGATTGGTAGTTTCACAGATCTGTCAAAGTGACCTGCATAATTTAGAGTGCTTGTATTTTGCTCTCTGTAAGTTTTGGTAATGTAGAGGTCCAAATTGTGTGGCTGGAAAGGCAGCCATCATTATGCCAATTACTTTTGCTACCAATCTGATGGATGGTTTGCTGATGTCAGTGAGGTTATTGCAAGCCTCTATTAAATCTCTAGCCTTTCCCTTAGGCAGAGTCACCGACATGTGAACTGAGTCTATGGTGAAACCCCAGATAGTCCATAGTAGTGGAAGGCGTTAGTTTAGATTTAACTGGATGAAAAATGAATCCCAGTTTTCCAAATAACTTTTTTGTGGCTGTTACAGTTTGTTTGGCCAATTCCAAAGTTTTGCCCACAATGAGTATGTCATCTAAATATGCCATGACCATGTGTGTACGTCTCCGTAGAAACGCTAGGGCTGGTTTCAAAATTTTTGTGGAACAGCCTGGGGCTGATGATAACCCATTTGGCAGTGCTTTATACTGTCAGAGTTGTCCCATCCAGTTGAATTTTAAGTAACATCTGTGGTCACCTCGTATAGGCACTGAATAGTAAGCATCTTTTAAATCGATGCTGGCCATTGAAGTAACCTTTGGAAATTAATTGTTAAGCAGTAACAAAGGTATCTATTTTGTCAGATCTATGATGATGCGATAACCATCATCTTTTTTGTTTTTGATAAATATATTGGACACGAATTCTAATGGTTCGTGTTGAGTTTTCTCAATTACACCTTTTATGTAAAGCCGCTTCAGTTCAGCTTGTGCTTTTGATTTTCCTTTATCAGAAGGCACGAACATTTGGTTCAGTATATGTTGAACTGGAGGGCTGTACTTGTGTATAAACTCTATTGTATATCCCTGGATACTGCTTTAGATGTAAGTATCGGTTGTTATCATGCTCCATGCATTCAGAAAAGAGTGTAATCTCCACCCAATCTCCGTGCCCCCTGTATATTGTAGGGAACCAGACCCACCTACCTCCATAGTTACCAGTGGCAGGTTTACTTTTTGTAGGTTCTTCGCTGCGGTTGTCGCGCTGGGTCTGGATTTTCGGTTTGGTTGGCGTTGGAGGTTCCCGCATCTTCCAAGAAGGCCGGCCTGGGCCATGGCCTAAAAAGACTCATGTTTTGGGTACCGGACCTTCGAGCTTTCACCAGTTCTGCTGGTGGGTGCGTGGGGGTGCTGTCTTTGGCCGTAGTGGGTTCCAGTAGGTTCTCTTGTTCCTGCACCCCCTGCACACTTGTCTTTCCTTCTGCGGACCCCTCTTCCAGGTCAGCCCAGAATTGACCCGCAGTGCTCCCCTCTGATGAGGTAGAAGCACTGTGCAGCCCTTCAAGAGGTACTGCTGTGGGTTTATCATAGGTCCCACAGTGACCCGACTCCATCTCCCGGAGTCTGTCACGTTGGAGCAAAGCTCCACACACCGCTCCATCAGGCTCCAGCGCTCTCGGGCGCTGGCCGTCCGCGGTTGTTCAAAGTCGGACTCCTCTGAGTCCACGACCTTGTTTGTTTTGTGTCTAGCCTTTCCGCCCGGCCGCGTGGATCTGGCCGGTGCGGAGGCGACATCGGGCACAGCTGATCCCACTATTGGTGATCCGAGTGCTGCTGGCTGCCCGCTGCTCCTTCTTCAGCTTTGTCCTTGTCCTCCTTCTCCAGCTTTGTCCTTTTTTCTCGTGCATCCTTGTGGTCTTGGTTCATGTCTGATTCTTTTAAAGTTCAGGCAAATGCTGTGATTCCCGCCGTCAATACCTTAAGCACGTTTTGGATTTTGAGATCAGTATTGCGGATACCTGTCCCCATATGTCTCCAGATACACTGGTTAACACTAGGCACTTGCAATGCCTTGCAGTTACCTGGGGATAAATGCCGTGCAACCAGAGACCGCGGCACGGCAGGTACTTTAAAACTTTGACCGCCGGCCTGCGGCCTACACCAGCCTGAAGCCGCGGTCTCTGGTTGGGAAGAGCCGATCCTGGACTCACCTTGACTTTGACTTTGTCCCTTACCATCTGGACGCCCGCAACAACGGCTGTGGAGGGTGGAGGTCCCGACCACGGGGGAAAATGGAGGAGGACTGGCCAAGCTCTGTGCCTTCCACCACAGTGATGAATGCTGTGGTGGATGTTTGTGTAAAAATTTATTGTGGTTGTGTTCTTTATTATTGTACCGCTGCTGGCAACCCAAATACCACCGACCTTGGTTGTGTGGCAATTAAATTATATCAATCAATCAATCAATCAATGGCGTCAGACATAGCCTGTGTCTGTAGTTTATTACTAGACAAATAGTCCACACTGGCTGCAATTTTGGGCTCCAGGTCTTCCCCGGTTAGGTCTGGCTGGAAGAATTGGTTCACCATATCCAGCATGCCTTCTTTCACCCCAGGGCTACTGGGGGTATGTGGTTCTGTGACCCGTTCAGAGTCTACCCAGAACAGATCCTCCGTGTTCTCCTCTGACGAGGAGGAGACACTATGCAGCCCCGCAAGGGGTACCGCTGTGGGGCTTATTGGGTGCCCACTGTGGCTAGCCTCCCTCTCCCGGAGTCTGCCACTTTGGAGGATCTCCTAGAGCAACTGATCTAACCGGCCCCCGTGCTCACGGGCACTGGCCGCTCGCGGCTGCTCCTCGTCATGCAGCCGGTCAAACCGGCTCCAGTGCTCTCGGGCACTAGCCGCTCCCGGCTGCTCGTACTGCCCCATCCGCTCGAACCGGCCCCGGTGCTCACGGGCACTGGCCGCTCGCGGCTCCTCAAAGTCTGACTCATCTGAGTCCGGCATTCGTGGGGTCTTTCTCTTCGCTTTCCCGCCCGGCCGAAAAGTGGATTTCGCCGTAGCGGGAGCGAAGTCGGGCACAGCTGACTCCAATTCAGAAGATTCCCGTGCCGTCGGCTGCTGCTGTTTCTGCTGGCTGTCCGCAACTCCGCGGTTCTCCCCCTCCAGCTTCTTCACAGCCATTCTCCTCGGTACTCTGTCCATCTTTCACCTAAAAATAAGTCGAAAAACGCAGAGTCCCTTACCTGCTGTTGTCGGCTTTTAAAATACTGCCGCTTGAGGGAGACGTCCTCTCCCGTGCTGACTCGTTGCATAGTGTGAGGCGATAATGACACGCATGCGTCCTGGCGGGGTTCTTCACGTAGTCACTCACGTGACTCCGAAGTAAAATTAGACTGTTTCCTACCTGTTACTCTACCCTCCCTTGTAAATCTGGTCACCATGAAACCTGCATCCAGCCCCCTCGACGCTGTCCCCTCTGCCATTCTGAAGGATGTCATTACAATAGCCGGTCTCAGCATCCTCGCCATGATCAACAGTTCTCTGGCCATTGGCACTGTTCCTACCTGCTTCAAGCACACGGTGGTTCAGCCCCTACTGAAAAAACCTAACCTGGACCCAACCTTGCCTAGTAATTACAGACCTATTTCCAAACTGCCTTTCCTTTCAAAAGTCCTTGAAAAGGTAATTTAAAGTCAACTTATGCTTTACCTTCACCAAAATACCATCCTTGAAACTTTCCAATCAGGATTCAGGGCCCACCACAGCACAGAGTCTGCCTTGTTGAAGGCGACTGTGCAATCCTGCTCCTTCTCGACCTCGGCGCAGCATTTGATACAGTCGACGCACCATCCTAATTGACCGTCTCCGGTACGGGGTTGGTATTGATGGCACTGCCCTGAGCCGGTTCGTCTCCTACCTCAAAGATAAGAGTTTCTCTACAAACATAGGCAACTCTTTCTCCTCCCCAGCTGCCCTTTGCTGCGGGGTTCCACAAGGCTCCATCCTCTTCTCCCTGTATATGCTCCCCTTAGGCTAAGCCATTCAAAGGCACGGCATTTCCTTCCATTGCTATGCAGACAATACACAACTCTATCTCCCCCTGAAGCCCATCAACCGATCTAATCTACTCAGCCTTATCCACTGCCTCGAGGATATAAAGTGTTGGATGGCCCAGAACTTCCTCCAACTAAACGAGAGTAAGTCTGAGGTCATCCTACCCGGCCCCTCGGACTCAATCAAAACGATAGCAGGCAGCCTTACCCCATTACTCAAACCTCACCTCAAAAACCTTGGCGTGATATTTGACTCCGCGATGAAATTTGATAAACAAGTCAATGCCGTGGTAAAAGCTAGCTTCTTCCAGCTTCGGACAATAGCTAAAATAAAACAATTCCTCCAGTTTGACAACCTCAAAAAGATCATCCACACATTTATCTCCTCCTGCCTAGATTGCTGCAACTCCCTTTACACTGGCATCAGCCAATCATTCCTGTCTCGCCTGCAACTGGTCCAAAACGCCGCAGCACAACTCCCTGACGGGCACCCGTAAAAGGGACCACATCACCCTGATCCTGGCCTCTCTCCACTGGCTCCCTGTGCGGTTCCAAATCAATTTCAAGCTCCTTCTTTATGTTTACAAAGCCCTTAACGGGCTTGCCCCCACCTACATCAAAAGTCTGCTTACCTACCATACCACCTCCAGGTCCCTCAGATCGGCCGACTTGGTGTTAATGACCATCCTGCGATCTAGGCATAAGCTCAGGGGCGACCGCGCATTTGCAGTTGCAGCTCCTAGACTATGGAACAGCATCCCTCTTCCCATCAGAAATGCCCCCTCCATCGACTCTTTTAAGTCTAGACTTAAAACTTATTTCTACTCTCAAGCCATTCTTGAGGTCCTCTGAGGGAGCGCTGTATGTATGTATTTGTGTATGTATTGTTGATCTATGTTCCACTGTGTGCAGCACGTTAGTACCTGCACCAATGTAAAGTACTTTGGTCAACGCGAGTTGATTTTAAATGTGCTATAGAAATAAAATTGACTTGACTTGACTTAACTCCCTGATGGATGCAGGACTTCAGGGTAAAGAGCACATAGTGGCGCAGCGGTAGAGTTGCTGCCGTACATCGCCAGAGACCTCTGTTCGATCTTGAAAACGTGCTGTCTGCACGGAGTTTGCATGTTCTGTCTGTGGCTGAGTGGGTTTCCTCCGGATGCTCCGGTTTCCTACCACATCCAAAAGACGTGCGGGTTTGTAGGTTAATTGGTCTTTGTAAATTCCCCCTTTGTGTAGGAAGCGAACCACAAGGTGAGATACCGTAGAACTAGTGTAAACAGGTGAGCTATGGTTGGTGTGGAATTGGTGGGCTATGGAGCCTGTTTCCACGCTGTATCTAAACTAAATTAGAAGTATTTGCTTCAGCTACCTCCTGGCAGCTCGTTCCATGGACTACTGAGTGAAAATGTTGTCCATCATGTTTGTATTAAATCTTGTCCGCTTAAACATCTGTCATCTTGTTTTTGATTCCCGTGCCCTGGGTAAAAGACACTAGCATTCACCCCATCTATCCCCCTCATGGTTAGTGAGTTTGAAAACAACACTAAACCTATCCTATCCATGTACCTGTCTAAATGTTTAGAAAACATCACAATAGTACCTCTCAACTATCTCCTTCGGCAGCCCGTTCCATACACCCACCACTATTTTTGTGAAAAAGTTACTCCTCAGATTCCTATTGAATCTTTCCCCTTCGCCTTAAACCTATGACCACTGGCTCTCTATTTCCCTGCTTTGGGAAATAATACTCTATGCATTTTCCCGATATATTCCTCTCATGATTTTTAACACCTCAAAACGATCATCCCTCCTGCGCTCTAAGGAATAAAGTCCTAGCCTGCTCAACCTCTCCTGATAATTCAAGCCCTCGAGTCCTGGCAACATCCTCATAAATCTCTGCACCCTTTTGCAACTTGCCAACATCTTTCCTGTGACATGGTGCTCAAGAACTGAATGCAATATTCTTAATGTGACCTTACCATCATCTTATGTAACTGCAACATGACCTCCAACTTATATACTCATATAGCTGCAACATGGAATTTAATGGAGTTTAATCCGAGCAAGTGTGAAGTAAAGAGGCATATTGTATGCTGGTCAGAGGCTGGCAGCAATGACCTGCCTCCTCCAGCCTCTCCTCCACTGAAAGGCACATGTCAGCAGTGAAATGGCAGACGCCACACAAGCATAGCTCCAACTTCTCACAGGAAGCTTGATACAGTCCAGGACAAAGCAGACTACTTAACTGCACCTCATCACCTGCAACTCTTTCTCCTCCCCAGCTAATCTCTGCTGTGGGGTTCCACAAGGTTCCATCCTTGGCCCCATTCTCTTCTCCCTGTATATGCTCCCCTTAGGCCAAGTCATTGAAAGGCACGGCATTTCCTTCCATTGCTACGCAGACGATACACAACTCTATCTCCCCCTGAAGCCCAAAAACCAATCAAATCTGCTTAACCTCATCCGCTGCCTCGAGGATATAAAGTGTTGGATGGCCCAGAACCTCCTCCAACTAAACGAGAGTAAGTCTGAGGTCATCCTTCTCGGCCCCTCGGACTCAATCAAAATGATAGCAGGCAGCCTTGGAAACCTTACCCCACTACTCAAACCTCACGTCAAAAACCTTGCCGTGATATTTGACTCAGTACTGAAATTTGACAAACAAGTCAATGCCGTGGTAAAAGCTAGCTTCTTTCAGCTTCGGACGATAGCTAAAATAAAACAATTCCTCCAGTTTGATGACCTCGAAAAGATCATCCACACATTTATCTCCTCCCGCCTAGATTGCTGCAACTCCCTTTACACTGGCCTCAGCCAATCTTCCCTGTCCCGCCTGCAACTGGTCCAAAACGCCGCAGCGAGACTACTGACGGGCACCTGAAAAAGGGAACCCATCACCCCGATCCTGGCCTCTCTCCACTGGCTCCCTGTGCGGTTCCGTATAAATTTCAAGATCCTCCTCTATGTCTACAAAGCCCTCAATGGGCTTGCCCCCACCTACATTAAAAGTCTTCTCACCCACCACACCACCTCCAGGTCCCTCAGATCGGCCAACTTGGGGTTACTGAACATCCCGCCGTCTAGGCATAAGCTCAGGGGCGACCGCGCCTTTGCAGTTGCAGCTCCTAGACTGTGGAACAGCATCCCTCTTCCCATCAGAACTGCCCCCTCCATCGACTCCTTTAAGTCGAGACTTAAAACTTATCTATACTCCCAAGCCTTTCTTGACGTCCTCTCAGCGAGGGCTATATGTATATACAGTGGCTTGCAAAAGTATTCATACCCCTTGAACTTTTCCACATTTTGTCACGTTACAACCACAAACATAAATGTATTTTATTGGGATTTTATGTGATAGACCAACACAAAGTGGCGCATAATTGTGAAGTGGAAGGAAAATGATACATGGTTTTCAAATTTTTTTACAAATAAAAAACTGAAAAGTGCGGCGTGCAAAAGTATTCAGCCCCCTTTACTCTGATACCCCTAAATAAAATCCAGTGCAACCAATTGCCTTCAGAAGTCACCTAATTAGTGAATAGAGTCCACTTGTGTGTAATCTAATCTCAGTATAAATACAGCTGTTCTGTGAAGGCCTCAGAGGTTTGTTAGAGAACATTAGTGAACAAACAGCATCATGAAGCCCAAGGAACACACCAGACAGGTCAGGGGTAAAGTTGTGGAGAAGTTTAAAGCAGGGTTAGGTTATAAAAAAATATCCCAAGCTTTGAACATCTCACGGAGCACTGTTCAATCCATCATCCGAAAATGGAAAGAGTATGGCACAACTGCAAACCTACCAAGACATGGCCGTCCACCTAAACTGACAGGCCGGGCAAGGAGAGCATTGATCAGAGAAGCAGCCAAGAGGCCCATGGTAACTCTGGAGGAGCTGCAGAGATCCACAGCTCAGGTGGGAGAATCTGTCCACAGGACAACTATTAGTCGTGCACTCCACAAATCGGGCCTTTATGGAAGAGTGGCAAGAAGAAAGCCATTGTTGAAAAAAAGCCATAAGAAGTCCCGTTTGCAGTTTGCCACAAGCCATGTGGGGGACACAGCAAACATGTGGAGGAAGGTGCTCTGGTCAGATGAGACCAAAATTGAAGTTTTTGGCCTAAATGCAAAACGCTATGTGTGGCGGAAAACTAACACTGCACATCACCCTGAACACACCATCCCCACTGTGAAACATGGTGGTGGCAGCATCATGCTGTGGGGATGCTTTTCTTCAGCAGGGACAGGGAAGCTGGTCAGAGTTGATGGGAAGATGGATGGAGCCAAATACAGGGCAATCTTGGAAGAAAACCTGTTAAGAGTCTGCAAAAGACTTGAGACTGGGGCGGAGGTTCACCTTCCAGCAGGACAACGACCCTAAACATACAGCCAGAGCTACAATGGAATGGTTTAGATCAAAGCATATTCATGTGTTAGAATGGCCCAGTCAAAGTCCAGACCTAAATCCAATTGAGAATCTCTGGCAAGACTTGAAAATTGCTGTTCACAGATGCTCTCCGTCCAATCTGACTGAGTTTGAGCTATTTTGCAAAGAAGAATGGGCAAAAATTTCACTCTAGATGTGCAAAGCTGGTAGAGACATACCCCAAAAGCCTTGCAGCTGTAATTGCAGCGAAAGGTGGTTCTACAAAGTATTGACTCCGGGGGGCTGAATACTTTTGCACGCCACACTTTTCAATTTTTTATTTGTAAAAAAATTTGAAAACCATGTATCATTTTCCTTCCACTTCACAATTATGCACCACTTTGTGTTGGTCTATCACATAAAATCCCAATAAAATACATTTACGTTTGTGGTTGTAACGTGACAAAATGTGGAAAAGTTCAAGGGGTATGAATACTTTTGCAAGCCACTGTATGTATGTAGTTTGTTTGTTTATACTATTCTTATAACAAATGTAAAGCACTTTGGCCAACGAGAGTTGTTTTTTAAATGTGCTATATAAATAAATGTGACTTGACTTGACTTGACCTTAAACACTTGCTCCCTCCAGTACTTTGTTTTGGGATTTAATGTTGGTCTTATTGTATTGAAGTTTTAAAGAAACCAAAAATGACTATTTACAGACTGGAATGACTATTTACAGACTGGAATAGATGAACAGGTGCTTCAATGGAAGGGCCAGTTCATGAAACTAACAGCAGCATCCATCATTGACACTGCATGTTCCAGTGATTTCTACATCCGTGATCTCCTTATCTTAAACTTCTTTGGTCGCTGTATATTCTGTAGAACTGTTTCATCAACTTTCACGTTAATTGGTTAGGGCATAGGGTATGAGAGTCAGGAAGGCACATTGCAGCTTTATAGGACTTTGATTAGGCTGCATTTAGAGTAATAATAATAATACATTTTATTTATGGGCGCCTTTCAAGAGTCTCAAGGACACCTTACAAAAATTTAGCAGGTATAGGAAAAACATGTAAGGGGAATGAAATAAATAGTAGAGACATGACTAGTACACAAAGTAAAGACAGAATACAATTCAAAACACAATATGAGGCAATTAATGCACAGATGAAAAGGGAGGGGGACGTGGGGCTAAGGATAGGCAGAGGTGAAGAGATGGGTCTTGAGGCGGGACTGGAAGATGGTGAGGGACACGGAATTGCGGATCAGTTGGGGGAGGGAGTTCCAGAGCCTGGGAGCTGCCCTGGAGAAGGCTCTGTCCCCAAAACTGCGGAGGTTGGACAGGGGTGGGGGTGGACAGTGGAGAGCTAGAACAGTGGATGGAGAGGAGACCGGCTGATGTGGAACTGAGGGACCGTGAGGGTTGGTAGGGGGAGAGGAGGTCAGTGAGATATGGGGGGGCCAGATGGTGGAGGGCTTTGTAGGTGAGGATCAGGATTTTGTAGGTGATCCGGTGAGAGATGGGAAGCCAGTGAAGTTGTTTGAGGACTGGAGTGATGTGATGCCAGGATTTGGTGTGGGTGATGAGTCGGGCGGCTGCGTTCTGGACCAGTTGGAGTCGGTTGATGTAGGTGGAGCTGATGCCAAGGAGAAGTGAGTTGCAATAGTCCAGTCGGGAGGAGATGAAGGCATGGATGAGTCTTTCAGCAGCGGGAGGTGTGAGAGAGGGTCTGAGTTTGGCGATGTTGCGGAGATGAAAGAAGGAGGTTTTAATGACATGGCGGATGTGAGGCTCAAGGGAGAGGGTGGAATCAAAGATCACGCCAAGGTTGCGGGCCTTGGGAGATGGGGAGACAGTGGTGCCGTCGATGGTGAGAGTGGGGTTATTGATTTTGCTGAGTGTGGCTTTTGAGCCTATGAGGAGGAATTCTGTCTTATCGCTGTTGAGTTTGAGGAAGTTATGTTGCATCCAGGTTTTTATAGCTGACAAACTGGAGTTGATATGGGAGAGGGGGGGGTTGTGGGGGGATTTGGTGCCGAGGTAGATCTGGGTGTCATCGGCGTAACAGTGGAAGTCCAGGTTGAAGTGGCGGAGTATCTGACCAAGGGGGAGGATGTAGATGATGAAGAGGAGGGGGCCGAGTACGGAGCCTTGGGGAACGCCTTGAGTGACTGTGGCTGTAGCAAAGGTGTGGTTGTGGAGAGAGATGAAGTGGGATCTGTTGGAAAGGTAGGAACGGAGCCAGCTGAGTGCAGAGCCTTCAATGCCGAGGTCCTTGAGTCTGGTGAGCAGGATGTTATGGTTCACTGTATCGATGGCTGCGCTCAGGTCGAGGAGGATGAGGATGTTGAGGCAACCAGCGTCAGCAGAGGTGAGGAGGTCGTTGAGGACTTTGAGGAGAGCAGTTGTGTACAGTTCTGATCACCCCATTACTGGAAGGATTTGAGATGGTGCAGAAGAGGGTTACCAGAATGGGTATCAGCTAGAAGAAGAGGTTGGACAAACTTGGATTGTTTTCTCTGGAGCGCCGGAGGTTGGGGGAGTATATAATGGGGGTGTGGCATAGATAGGATAGATAGTCAGAACCTTTTTCCCCAGGGTCGAAATCTCAAAGACTAGAAGGCATATCTTTAAGGCCAGAGGGGAGAAGTTTAAAGGAGATGTGTGGGGAAGTTTTTATTTTGCACAGAGAGTGGTGAGTGCCTGGAATGAACTGCAGGGGTAATGGCGGAGGCAGATATGATAGTGGTGTTCAAGAGGGTTCTGGAGAGGCACTCACCTCTCATCATTCTCTTCCATGTGCAAGGAATGGAATGATATCGATCATGTGTAGGCAGATTAACTTGGCATCATGTTTGGCACGCACATCGAGAGAGCAGGGCCTGTACCTGAGCTGTACTGTTCTAGCTCTCCACTGTCCACCCCCACCCCATCATTTCATTATTGTCACGTCTACTGAGGTACAGTGAAAAGTTTTATTTTGCTTGCCATCCAATCAAATCAAATAATACTGCACATAAATACAATCAAGCCAAACTCAAGTACAATATGTAAAGTGAAGGTAAAGATACAGAGGGCAGAATATATTCCTCAGTATTGCAGCGCACCAATTCCAAAGACAAAGTCCAATGCTTGCAAAGAGGTGAGGGGAGTCGGACAATACCATCGCTTATGGAAAGAATGTTTAGAGAAGTGGAAAAGAGAATTTCGATGCTCTGGCTGAACACAGTATTTTGATTTCGAGGGAGAGAGGGAGGGAATGACTGAGGGTAGGGGAAAGGAGAGGGGGGGGAGGGGAGGAGGAGAGTGGAACAAAGAGGTAGGGTGAAGAGGAGGGGGAGGGATTGCAGGGGGATGAGGAGGAATGGAGGAGGATAGGGGTAGGAAGAGGGATGGCGAGGTGCAGTTAATGGAGGGATGCCGTGACTCGCGTCACAATGGGAACCCCTCAGGCCCGCCTGCGCAGTTGGGGGCTATGGGTAAGTGGTTACAAATAAGTTATAAGGAGTTACAAATGAGTCTGAAGAAAGGTCCTGATCCAAAACGTCACCCATCATTTTTCTCCAGAGATGCTGCCTGACCCACTAAGTTACTCCAGCACTTTGTGTCTATCTTTGGTAGAAATCGGCATCTGCAGTTCATTGTTTCTACGCGTTGTTACAAATACGTTTTCAGCGGCATGGATAATCTGTCCTTCATATTCAAAGACTTGCCACATGCACATTTGGCTCCTCCATATCTATCCTGTTGTAAAGTTCAACAGCATCTCATATTTTGCTTGGGCAGCTTACAGCCCAGTGGTATGAATATTGATTTCTCTACTTCAAGTAACCCCGGCATTCCCTTTCTCTCTATCTCTCCCCCACCCAAGCCGCACCAGCTTCTCATTTTCACCCAACAAACTACTAACAATCGCCTGTTTCCTTTATCATCGGTTACTTTTTTGCATATCTTTCATTCATTGTTCTGTATCTCTCTACATCATCGTCTATAGGTCTCGTTTCACTTATCCCTAACCAGTCTGAAGAAGGGTTGACCCAAAATGTCACCCATTCTCTCCAGAAATGCTGCCTGTCCCGCTGCGTTACTTTTTGTGTCTATCTACAATTTAGTTTATATTGCATATCCTCATTTAATAAAACCACTTCCCTTTACACTAATGCTGAGTTTAGTTTTCCCGTCTGCTTGTGGTCATCTTCCGATGATGCATGAGATCTGGCTTTTGGATCTTGCACGTGCCTGAATCCTCGTGGCACAGTGGTGCAGCGGGCAGTGCCACTGCCTCACAGCTCCAGAGACCCCGACTCGATCCTGACCTAGGGTGCCGTCTGTATGGCGTTTGCACCATCTCCCTGCGACCGCATGGGCTTCCCCCGTGTGCTCTGGTTTCCTCTCAAATCCCAAAGACTTGCTGGTTTATAGGTTCATTGAACTCTGTAAATTGTCCCGTGTGTGTAGGAGTTGAAGAGAAAGTGGGACAACCATGTGCATGTTCCAAGTCTTTGAATGTGATGGAAAGATTGCTCAGGCTGCTGAAAACGTATTAGAACCAGTGAGCAGGTGATCGGTGGGCAGAAGGGCCTGTTTCCACGCTGTATCTTTTAATCAGTAAGAATCCCCCCTTGATGTTGAGTTCTGCCCAGTGGCCAGCTTTGTACTGGTGGCTCCAGAGGTCTGTTGTGAGGTGGGGGTGAGGCAGCTGCCCAGTGACAGATGGGGAATCTGCGTGTTTGTCCCAGGCAGTGACATCTTCTCTTCTCTTCACAGTCGACAAAGTCGCGGGTCAGTATCCCGCTCTCTGCCATCGTGGAGGTCCGCACCACCATGCCGCTAGAAATGCCGGACAGAGACAACACCTTTGTGCTGAAGGTGAGTGTGTCAGGTGGCCTGCACTCCTCGCCGACCCGCGTTAGCCGTGTACATCACGGTGGTGCTGGTGGCTCACGGTGCTGCCGTCCGCTGTCAGCAGTGGGGGTGGTTTGGGTTAACTACACACTGGGCTGTGTGATGGGAAAATCTTTGCAATTGCATGCGCGTTTGTAGGTTAATTGGCTTCTGTAAATTGCCTAATGTGTAACATAACGTAGAACTAGTGTAGGGGTGGTCAATGGGTGATCAGTATGGACTTGGTGGGTTAAAGGGCCTTTTTTCACGCTGTATCTCCCAATTCTAAGCTCCTTCTAGCCACTAGTGTGAAGCTCAAAGCAAGCTGGAAGCACAACAGCGCATATTCTGCTGGGATAATAAGCAACTCGATGTATGAACATTGAATTTTCGTATTTCAGGTCATCCTTAACTCCCCCGTTTCACCTCTCTTTGTCCTTCTGATCCACCTCCAGTCCTTGCATTTTTGTTCCCTTTGCCAAACCCCTCACCCTCCTGCCATCTCATCGCCTATTTTTGTCCGCATCCCCCCTACCTGCTTTCAATGCACCACTTTACCCTCGCCAATCTGGTTCCATCTGTCCCTCATCTCTCCACTAATGTTTCCCATTGTCACCCTTGTTACACTCTGGACTCTGGTCTCCACTCTCACTCCATCCCCTTTTTCTCCATATCTGCATCTTTTTTTTTCATCCATCTGTCTCAAAACTCCACCTCTCCCCCCCCCCCCCCCGCACCCTCTTCAAAGCTGTTGTGTCTTCCCTAAAATGTGCCCCAAACAACAATAATAGACAATAGGTGCAGGAGTAGGCTATTTGGCCCTTCGAGCCAGCACCGCCATTCAATGTGATCATGGCTGATCATCCCCATTCAGTCTGACGGGGATGCCCAGTCAGACTGGGCATCCCCGTTCCTGCCTTCTCTCCATATCTCCTGACTTCACCACCCTATCTAGCTCTCTCTTGAAAGTATCCAGAGAACCAGCCTCTGAGGCAGAGAATTCCACAGACTCACAACTCTCTGTGAGAAAAAGTGTTCCCTCGTCTCCGTTCTAAATGGCTTACCCCTTATTCTTAAACTGTGGCCCCTAGTTCTAGACTCCCCCAACATCGGGAACATGTTTCCTGCCTCTAGCGTGTCCAAACCCTAAACAATCTTATATGTTTCAATAAGATATCCTTTCATCCTTCTAAACTCCAGTGTACATGTCCAGCCGCTCCATTCCCTCAGCATATGACAGTCCCGCCATCCTGGGAATTAACCTTATAAACCTATGCTGCACTCCCTCAATAGCAAGAATGTCCTTCCTCAAATTAGGGGACCAAAACTGCACACAATACTCCAGGTGTGGTCTCACTAGGACCCTGTACAACTACCGAAGGACCTCTATGTTCCTATACTCGACTCCTCTTGTTATAAAGGCCAACATGCCATTCGCTTTCTTCACTGCCTGCTGTACCTGCATGCTTACTTTCATAGACTGATGAACAAGGACCCCCAGATCCCGTTGTATTTCCCCTTTTCCCAACTTGACGCCATTTAGATAGTAATCTGCCTTCCTGTTTTTGCTACCAAAGTAGATAACCTCACATTTATCCACATTAAACTTCATCTGCCATGCATCTGCCCACTCCCCCAACATGTCCAAGTCACCCTGCATTCTCATAGCATCCTCCTCACAGTTCACACTGCCACCCAGCTTTGTGTCATCTGCAAATTTGCTAATGTTACTTTGAATCCCTTCATCCAAATCATTGATGTATATTGTAAATAGCTGCGGTCCCAGCACCGAGCCTTGCGGTAATCACTGCCTGCCATTCTGAAAGGGACCTGTTAATCCCTACTCTTTGTTTCCTGTCTGCCAACCAATTTTCTATCCATGTCAGCACTCTACCCCCAATACCAGATTTACCCTAATTTTGCCCACTAATCTCCTATGTGGGACCTTATCAAATGCTTTCTGAAAGTCCAGGTACACTACATCCACTGGCTCTCCCTTGTCCATTTTCCTAGTTACATCCTCAAAAAATTCCAGAAGATTAGCCAAGCATGATTTCCCCTTCGTAAATCCATGCTGACTCGGACCGATCCTGTTACTGCTATCTAAATGTGCGGCTATCTCATCTTTTATAATTGACTCCAGCAACTTCCCCACTACCGATGTCAGGCTAACTGGTCTATAATTCCCTGTTTTCTCTCTCCCGCCTTTCTTAAAATGTGGGATAACATTAGGTATCCTCCAATCCATAGGAACTGACCCTGAGTCTATAGAACATTGGAAAATTATCACCAGTGCATCCACCATTTCTAGAGCCACTTCCTTAAGTACTCTGGGATGCAGACCATCAGGTCCTGGGGATTTATCAGCCTTCAGTCCCATCAGTCTACCCAACACCATTTTGTGCCTAATGTGGATTTCCTTCAGTTCCTCTGTCACCCCAGATCCTCTGGCCACTACTATATCAGGAAGATTGTTTGTGTCCTCCTTAGTGAAGACAGATCCAAAGTACCTGTTCAACTCATCTGCTATTTCCTTGTTCCCCATAATAAATTCACCTTTTTCAGTCTTCAAGGGTCCAACTTTGGTCTAAACTAATTTTTTCCTCTTCCATACCTAAAGAAGCTTTTACTATCCTCCTTTATATTCTTGGTTAGCTTACCTTCGTACCTCATCTTTTCTCCCTGTATTGTCATTGCATCAGTTTGAAGAAAGGTTCTGCCTGACTGTTTTTTTTGCCAATGCCCTGATAATTCCCAGCTGCATTCTCTTGTCTCCAATGTGGCCCCAGGCCTCAACGCCTCTGATCTCTGGCGAAGCCAAGAAAAGACAAAGACAAAGGACATTTATTGTCACATACACCAATTGGTGCAGTGAAATTTGAGTTGGTTGAGAGTTTCCTGTATTTTACCCCTCTTCTTCTGTTCATTCTTGCTGTTGGCTTTGATATTACTTTTCAATTTTCTCGCATAATCCATGTTTTCCATCTTTAGTGCAGGTCCACCAATGGTTTTCAGGCAACAGGAGGTGCAGCACCTCCTTTAATCCGGACAAAATTACGAGAGTGCACTTGAAAAGAAAGGCACCAAGACAAATTCCTTGTATTTATACATACTTGGCTAATAACATTTATTCAATTCAATTCTATTCAATCAATTCAAACCCCCTCCGGCCCCTGGAAGTCCCCGAAAATGTGGAGCCTAGGCCGAGTGAGGCGACTAATTTTGACCTCATCAGGACTTCCGTGCCAGTGGAATTTGCCCCCTGCGGCCGAGGGCTGTGGAACTCCAGCCCAGCCGGAGCTGGCAGAACCATTCCCATAGCTAACTTCCGAGACCAATGTTGTGGGCCCCCCGAGGTCATGACCTCTGTTG
Organism: Amblyraja radiata; assembly: GCF_010909765.2. Lineage (NCBI taxonomy): Eukaryota > Metazoa > Chordata > Chondrichthyes > Rajiformes > Rajidae > Amblyraja > Amblyraja radiata. The sequence continues at coordinate 1,878,324 of NC_045983.1, read as the reverse complement.
GGATAATCCAGCAAGGCTCTGGAACCAAGGGTGCTGGAAAATCGGTGATGGACTTGTATCTTTTTGTCCTCTGCTGCTGGTTTCTGAAACATTCCCAGTGTTTATTACTTTGTTTGCTCTGGTTTTGATTCAATCTGAGCTTTCCTGACCTACCATCTACCTCATTGGAGACCTTCGGAATATCTTTAATCTGACTTTACTGGGCTCTATCTTGCACTAAACATTATTTCCGTTTATCCTGTATCTGTACACTGTGGGCGGCTCGATTGTAATCATGGATAGTCTTTACGCTGACTGGGTAGCAAGCAACATAAAAACCCAGCTTTTTGCTTCACCTCGGTACACGTGATAATAAACTAAACTCATTTTTTCCTTGGCTGTTATGTCCCTCTCTAATTGAAGGATCATTTTTTCTGGGTGTTTTGCACTAACTGTCACTACGTATCTAGTGACCTTTACTTCAGCCTGTGTATCCAGATAACTCCACCGTATTTCTTCATACGTGAAGATAGACACAAAAAGCTGGAGTAACTCAGCGAGACAGGCAGCATCACTGGAGAGAAGGAATGGGTGACATTTTGGGTCGAGACCCTTCTTCATACGTGCCTTTGTTTGAGTCGAGGAGACTGGTTTTAGACCCGAGCCGTATTTGGAATTCTCATGTTGTGACCCCTGCTCCCTAACACGTTCTCACACATGACTAATTGTGACCCTGTTGTCCCTGGGTCGAGTCTGTGCCACACTGCTGCTCCTGGTCAACCCACAAATTCCTGTTGTGATTTGGCCGTCGATAAGCGGGTTAAAGTCACCCACGGTTATTGTCGTATTCTTGTACAGCTTCCCTTTTTCCCATTTACAATTTCACCGCTACATTGTAGCATGAGTAATACAATCTGTTGATCAAGAGCTTTCCACCTCCCTCTGGGGCCTGGGAAATTACTGTGATTAGAAGGGTTGGGAAAGGCAGGGTTACTTCCTGGAAGGACACAAAGTGCTGCAGTAACTCAGCAGGTCAGGCAGCATCTCTGGAGAACATGGATGGGTGATGTTTTGGGTTGGGGCACTTCTTCAGACCGATTGTGCAAGAGGCAGGGGGTGGGGAAAAAGCTGGGAGAGAGGAGAGGCAGGACAAAGCTGGACACTTCCTGGACATTGGAATTCCCTTTTGTTGGAGAACGTCCGAAGACGGACAAGTTTGTAGTCTAATTGGCTTTGATAAAATTGTAAATTGTCCCTAGTGTGCGTTGGATAGTGTTAGTGTATCCAAACACTATCGGCGCAGACTCAGTAGTTCAAAGGACCTATTTCTGTGCTGTATCTCTAAACTAAACTAAACCACTTATGAACTGAGTCCAGTAACTAAACAGTCGCAGCATGGTTGAGGCCATTCAGCTCGTCGAGTCTATCCTGGTTCTTTGTCTATGTCTATACCCTTAGTGATTTTTAAATACCTCCTTTAGAGCCACACACAAGCTCCTCTATCCTAATTAAAATCTCTCCAAAGTAAGATCACTCAAACCTGAGACCGTTCTGGTAAATCTCTTGCACCCTTTTCAAAGTTGTTATTTCTTCCCTATATTGTGCCCAAAGCACGCAATGCAACACTTTGAAGAAGGGTCCCAAGCAGAAAATTTACCATTCCATGTTCTCCAGAGGTGCTGCCAGACCCGCTGAGTTACTCCAGCACTTTGCCCATTGTTGTGAACCAGCATCCTTGTTTCCTGTTTGACAGGAATGAGGACAGAATAAAGTGGGGGCTAGAGTAAAATTAATGTAACATGATGATTGGCATGGTGTTGGTTTCCATGATGTATCTCTCCGTGATTCCATGGTCATAATCTCGATGTGCCTTGCTTTGATACATATTCTCGCTCTACAGTGGCATATTATTCACCTTGTCTGCTGCAAATGTACGCAAGAACCTCGGTCTCCTGTCTGCTGCTTCTGAGTTGGAGCCGTGGGTCTCCTGTTCGCCTTTGGGATGGAAATATTGATGTTCAGTTCCCATCCTGCCACCATCAGCTCAATTCCCCTCAGTCGATAACAGCTTGGAAAAACTGCCCCTGAATCTGGAGCTATGCGTTTTCAAACTTCTGTACTTCGTGCCTGATGGGAGAGGGGAGAAGGGGGAGTGACTGGGGTAAGACTGGTCTTTGATTATGCTAGTGGCTTTGTTGAGGCAGCATAAAGTGTACATGCAGTCCATGGAAGGGAGGTTGGTTTGCATGATGGTCTGGGCTATGTCCACAACTCTCTGCAATATATCGTGGTCTTCACTGGAGCTGTTCCCAAACCAAGCTTGGCATCCTGCTAAGATGCTTTCTGCGGGGCATCTGTCGAAGTTGGTGAGTTGTTGGGGACATGCCAAACTTTCTAAGCCGCCTAAGGAAGTAGAGGCATTGGCGTGCTTTCTTGAACATTGCTTCAATATAGGTGGTCCAGGTGATGATTGCTGGTGATATTTACTCCGAAGAACTTGAAGCTTTCGAGCATGTCTACTTTGATGCCATCAATGTTTACTGAGACGTGTATACTGCTTCGCTTCCTCAAGTCCATTACAAGTCACGAGCAGACCCTTTGGTCCACAATATCTGTGTCAAACATGATGCCAAGACAAACTCTTATCTGTCTGCACATATCCCTCCATTCCAGGCAAATCCATGGACCTATCCAAAAGTCTCTGAAGTACCGCTATCCTATCTGACTCACCACCACCGCCGGCAGCACGTTTAAAAAGTTTTTTTAATAGATATAGCGCGGAAGCAGGCCCTTCGGCCCACCATGTCCGCACTGACCCACAATCCCCACACATTAACACTATCCTACACACAATAGGCAATAGACAATAGGTGCAGGAATAGGCCATTTGGCCCTTCGAGCCAGCACCACCATTCACTGTGATCATGGCTGATCATCCACACTCAGTACCCCGTTCCTGCCTTTTCCCCATATCCCTTGACTCCGCTATCTTTAAGAGCTCTATCCAACGCTCTCTTGAAAGCATACAGAGAATTGGCCTCCACTGCCTTTTGAGGCAGGGAATTCCACAGATTCACAACCCTCTGTGTGAAAAAGATTTTCCTCATCTCCATTCTAAAGCCACTGAGCCACTTACGTGTCCTTGGCACGCTAATTACGCGACCTCGTGGTCGAGTTGAGGTGCGACGGTCCCGCGAAGGTCGCGCACGATTTCATGCGCCCGCACAGCCGTCTGGAGCGCGTGACGTCATTTGAAGATGGACACAAAATGCAGGAGTAACTCAGCGGGACAGGCAGCATCTCTGGAGAGAAGCAATGGGTAACGTTTCATGTCGAGACTCTTATTTAGTCTGAAAGAAGGGTCTTGACCCGAAACGTCACGCATTCTCTCCAGAGATGCTGCCGGTCCCGCTGAGTTATTCCAGCATGTTGTGCCTATCTTCAATTTTCTTGGCCCCGCTCTGGGAGTAGGAATGGGGGCGGATCCGGACTGCAACGGCCGTGAGCCCCAGGCCGAGTTCGACGATCGTTTGCTTGCTTCTGCTGCTGTTGGAGACGTTGCGTCGCGCCAGGGTCTTTGGCCGTCAGTTACGCAACAGGCCGTTGGCGTGCGAAGATTTTGTTCACTACAAAAATTTGGTAGTCCCGCGTGATGTCGCGCACAAATACATAACCCTCCGCGCTTCTCAGTGGGACCGGCCCCGCGTGGCCATACGATGCCCGTGCGCCTCAACGCGACGATGAGGTTGCGGAATTTGCGTGCCATGGACACGTAAGTGGGTCAGGGCCTTAAATCTCCTTATTCTTAAATTGTGGCCTCAGGTTCTGGACTCCCCCAACATCGGGAACATGTTTCCTGCCTCTAGCGTGTCCAATCCCTTAATAATCTAATATGTTTCAATAAGAAACCCTCTCATCCTTCTAAATTCCAGTATACAAGCCCAATCGCTCCATTCTATGAACATATGACAGTCCCGCCATCCCTGGAATTAACCTTGTAAACCTATGCTGCGCTCCCTCAATAGCAAGAATGTACTTCCTCAAATTTGGATACCAAAACTGTACACAATACTTCAGGTGGGGTCTCACTAGGGCTTTGTACAACTGCAGAAGGATCTCTTTGCTCCTATACTCGACTCCTCTTGTTATGAAGGCCAACATGCCATTTGTTTTCTTCAGTGCCTGCCGTACATGCATTTACACTTATACCAAGCCAATTAGCCTACAAACCTGTACGTCTTTGAAATGTTGGAGTAAACCGAAGATCTCGGCGAAAACCCACGCCGTCACAGGGAGAACGTACAAACTCCGTACAGACAGCCCCCGTAGTCAGATCGAACGCGGGTCGCTGGCGCTGTAAGGCAGCAACTGCTGTGCCACCTATGTTCCAGACACTTACCACTCTTTGTGTAAAAGAAAATTTGCTTTGCAAATCTCCTTTAAACTTTGCCCCTCTCACTATAAAACTGTGCCCTCTAGTATTTGTTTTTTTCATCCCCAGAAGAAGATTGTGTCTACCCCATCTATGCCTCCCATAATTGTATATACAGGTCTCTTCTGTCCTCTGACACTGTCGATGCACTGACTTTGTTGGCCTTCATTTCATCCTAAATTATGGAGGACCCTGTCCGTTGGGATTGCGTATTTCGCTCAGACCAACCAGCGCTTAAATCTAAGGTTATCGGGCATTTTGACAGACTTAATCACTGTATAAACCATGGGAATTATCAGCAGAATCTAAGTATTTAATGGGAATTCCTCTCATAGTATATTGAAGCACAATTCAGCTGGGAAAAGCATAATTGGTTTCTGAGAAAGATTTCCAAAGTTTAGCTGTTTTACAATTACAGTCTACTGGATTTCCGGCAAGGATCAATTAATGGTACAGTTAGTGCTCCCTGATGTGGAAAAAACATTGCATTTTTTCACTCAAAGGGTTGTGACCTGTCAGTTGAAAAATATCATTTTTATAAAGCAAAGCACAGCAGGGACATTCTGACAGTCTACCCTATCTATGCCTCTCATGATTTTATATACTTCTATCAATGGGGGTCGTCACTTCACAACATGCTTCCATCTGCATCTTTACATCAACGTTCAACTCTGGCACCATTTGCTTTAGAACATAGAACACTACAGCTCAGGAATGGGCCCTTCAGCTCTTAATGTTTGTGCTGAACACGACGCCAAATTAAACTGATCTCATCTTCCTGTACATGATCCATATCCCTCTATTCCCTGCACTTCATGTGCCTTTCTAAAAGTCTCATAAACGGCACTATCGTATCAGCCTCCACCACCACCCCTGGCAGTGTTCCAGGCCCCCACTATTCTGTGTTGAGAGATGGATTGATAGATAAAAACTAAAATTTCACCTGCACATCTCTATTAACCTTTCCGCCTCTCACCTTTTTAGCTCTGCTCTCTAGTGTTGGACTTTTCTACCCTGAGGAGAAAGGTTCTGACTGTCTACCGTGACTACCCCTCTCTTCTATCTTCTCCCCTTGACCTCTGATGTTCCAGAGAAAACAATCCAAGTTTAACCAACCTCTCCCTGTAGTTTAACCTATCTAATCCAGGCAGCATTTTGGTAAACCTTCTCTGCTCCCTTTCCAGAGTCTCCACATCTTTCCTGTAATAAGGCGTCCAGAACTGCACGCAATACTCCAAATGTGGCCTAACCAATCTCCCATAGGGCTGCATCATGACTTCCTGACTAATAATGCCACGAGCAATGAAGGCAAGCATACCATACAAGTTCACGTTATTGGAGTAGAATTAGGTCATTCGGCCTATCGAGTCTACTCCGCCATTCAATCATGGCTGATCTCTGCCTCCTAATCCCATTTTCCTGCCTTCTCCCCATAACCTTTGACACCTGTTCTAATCAAGAATTTGTCTATCTCTACCTTAAAAATATCCTCTGATTGGCCTCCACAGCCCTCTGTGGCAATGAGTTTTGCAGATTAACGACCCTCTGACCAAAAATGTTACTCCTCACCCCCTTTCTAAAAGAGCTCCCTTTAATTCTGAGGCTATGACCTCTGGTCCTAGACTCTCCCACCAGTGGAAACATCCTTTCCACATCCACTCTATTTATGCCTTTCATTATTCTGTAAGATTCAATGAGGTTCCCCCCTCAACTTTGTAAACTTCAGCGTATCGAGGCCCGGTGCTGTTAAACGCTCATCATATGTTAACCCACTCATTCCTGGAATAATTTGTGTAAACCTCTTCTGGACCCTCTCCAGAGCCATCCTTAGATATGGGGCCCAAATTTGCTCACAGTACTCCAAATGTGGCCTGACCAGAACCTCAGCATTGCATCTCTGTTTTTGTATTCCGCCTTTACCTTTCTAGATGCCTACCCTCTTTTTGTAATATTTAAAATCTAGCAGGATGCTTAGGATTAGCATCTTGTGGCAGCAAGATGGCACAATGGTAGAGTTGCCCCTTGCAACACCAGAGATCCGGGTTCGATCCTGACTACGGGTGCTGTCTGTATGGAGTTTCTATGTTCTCCCCGTGACATGCGTGGGTTTTCTCCGGGAGCGCCAGTTTCCTACCACACCCCAAAAACATACGGGTGTGTAGATTAATCGGCTTGATAAAATTGTAAATTGTCTCTTATGCGTGTCGGATAGTGTTAGTGTGCGGGGATCGCTGGTTGGTGCAGCCCCATCATTCTTCTGTTCATCATGAGTTCAGGAAGTGATGCATTGATGGTCTGGAGCAGGGCGCTACTAAAGAGGAGGTAGTTAATGTCTTGGATTGCAGAAGGATGGATAAATCTCCACAAAGCTAAGGGAAGCTGTGGGAGAAAATTGCTGGGCCTATGGCAGATGTTAGCATCTTCACCAACCCCAGGTGGTATCTACAGACTCGAGAATGGCCAAATGTTGCTCCTTTATTTGGGAGGTGATTTTAGCCAGGTTACTACAGGGCAGGGACCCTTGCATCAGTAATAAGAAAATTACTAAAGGAAAAGCTTAAGAAATGGGAAAGATGTACATTTTAAAATACGGGCGGACCATGGCTTTCTTCAGGGGAAATCTGTCTCACAAATTTGATTTGAGTTTTTGAGGCAATAACTAAGAAGATTGATGTAGGCAGGGCAATTGTCATTTAGGACATTAGTAAAACATTTGATGAGGTTGAGCTGTTTAAATGAGGCAGCACGGTGGCGCTGCACTTTCCTCCCGTACTCCAAAGACGTACAGGTTTGTGGGTTAATTGGCTTCAGTAAAAATTGTAAATTGTCCCTAGTGTGGGTAAGATAGTGCTAGTGTACGGGGATTGCTGTTCGGTGCGGACTCAGTGGACCCAGGGGCCTGGTTCCGCTCTGTATCTCTAATCTAAGCTTAATTGGATCCAAAATGAGTTTGGTGAAAGGTGGCAGAGGGCAGTGTCGACAGGATACCTTTTTGATTTGAGTCTGCGACTAGTGGTGCCGGGACCCTTATGAATATATATTCATGACTTGGATGCGAATGTGTACGATATGGTTAATATGTTTGCAAAGGAGACATATGTTGTAGTTATGTGAGGATGTGTCTAATCTTAGTGCCTGGAACATGCTGCCAGGAGTGATGGTGGAGGCAGATACAAAGAGGCGTATAATAGGCTTTTGGAAAGGCACATGAATATGCAGGGAATCGAGGGATATGGACCAAATGCAGGAAGTGGAGATGATGAGTTCATCGTGGTATTATGTTCAGCAGGAATACTGTGACCCGAAACACAAGGAACTGCAGATGCTGGTTTACAAGAAAAAGGCACTGGAGTAACTCAGCGGATCAGGCAGCATCTCTGAAGAACAAGGATTGTTTTGGGTCAGAATCCTTCTTCAGACTGATTGTAGTAGGAGAGAGAAAACTAGAAGAGGGATGACAATTGTACAAAGTCTGGCAAGTGATGGATGGATATAGGTGCGCGGGGGTTGGGATAGACACATGGTTGGGGATAGGCCAGAGATTAAAAGGAAAAAGGTAAGATAATGTTTATAGGTTAGTTACTTAAAATTGGAGAATAAACTAATTGTCAGCGCAGATATCGAGGGCTGTGGAGCCTGTTCCTGTACTGTACTAAACTATGTTCCAATTGAAAGAAAGTTTGCACCTGTCATAATCGAGGGCATGCAGAAGAGATTCACCAAGATATTGTCTGGAATGGAGGGCTGTCGTTATGTGGGGAGATTGGAAAGGCTTGGTTTAGTCTCACTGGAATGTAGGAGTCCGAGTGGTGTGTTTACGTTTGATCGGATAGATAGTTAAGATCTTTTTTCTCTGGGCAGGGAGTTTAGAACAAGTGGGCAGTGTTTTAAGATGAGAAGGAAGAAATTTAAAGGAGACTAGACCAGGTGTCGACCCGTTGGGTCTGCTCCCCCAACGCAAGATTTCACCACTCACCCGTTCCCCCAACGCAAGCCGTTCCCTTGGCAGCAGGTACAATTATAGCTATGAGATATAATTACAACATAGCTATGAAAGGTGTGGAGGGATACAGGTCTATTGTGGGCAAATGGGATGAGCATCGATGGACCTGGTGGCCAAAGGATTGTTTTGGTGCAGGACAATTCTAGCATTCTATGAAATTATCATGTACCTGCATATACAGAGAGATCTTTGGATCCAAGACCATAGCTCCCTCAAAAGTAGATAGAGTGGTAAAGAGGGCACAGGGTATGCTTGCCAGGGCATTATGTCAGGAATTACGAACGCTACTTTAAAGGAGTTTCATTAGGCCATATTTGGAGTATCGTTTGCAGTTCTGTCGCCCATAACAGGAATGATGTGGGGTCTTTGGAGAGGAGATTGATCAGAATGCTGCCGGATTAGGGGTTATTGGCTACATGGAGTGGTTGGGCAGACTTGAATTGCCTTCTCTGGAATGCCGAAGGTTGAGGGAAGACCTGACAGAAAGATATAAAATGATGAGAGGCAAAGATTGGACATAGATATAAGGTGAAAGGGGCAAGTTTTGTTTTAGTATAGAGGGTGTTGAGTGCCTGCAAAATGCTGCCAGGGGTAGTGGTGGGGCAGATATGATAGTGGTTAAGAGGCTTTCAGACAGGCACATGGATATGCAGAGAATGGAGGGATATGGATTATTTGCAGGCAGATGAGATTAGTTTATGTTGATGTCATGTTTGGCACAGACATTGTGGGCAAGAGGCCTGATCCTGTGCTGTCCTGTTCTAAGTTCCATGGGGTATGGTAGACAGTGATCTATTTTGTCTCACAGCAGAGATTCCTAAACCAGAGAATGATACAGTGGCGTAGCGGTAGAATTGCTGCCTTAGAGCGCCAGAGACCCGGGTTTGATCCTAACTACGGGTGCTGTTTGTACGGAGTTTGTACGTTCTCCCCATGACCAGCGTGAGTTTTCTCCGATATCTCTGATTTCCTCCAACTCTCCAAAGATGTACAGGTTTGCAGGTTAATTGGATTGGTATAATTGTAAATTATCCCCAGTGTGTGCAGGATAGTGTTGGTATGTGGGGAAAACTGGTTGGGGCGGATCCGGTGGGCCGAAGGACTTGTTTCCGTGCTGTATCTAAGAAACTAAACATAAACTAAAAAAGAGCATGGTTTAAGGTTGGAATTTGGGGACACAAGAAATAATTTTACCACCCAAATAATGCTAGGAGTTTGGAATGCACTGCCTGATGATGGAGAAAAACAATGTTTGCAACATTTAAGTGGTATCTTGATAAACTGAGGCAGAGAAGGCTCAATGATACTTTATTGTCATGTCAATCAGTCAATCAGTTTTATTCGTCACATTGCACATAAAGTGCAAGTGAAATGAATATGTCAGCAGCGGTACAATGATAAAGAACACACAATAAAAATTTAACACAAACATCCACCACAGCATTCATCACTGTGGTGGAAGGCACAAAATTTGGCCAGTCCTCCTCCATTTCCCCCCGTGGTCGGGACCAGAGTCCAGAGACAGTCCAGGATCGGCTCTTCCCCACCGGAGACTGCGGCTTTAGGTTGGTGTAGGCCGCAGACCGGCAGTCGAAGATTTAAAGTCCCCGCCGCAGCCAGAAGCACCGCAGACCGCAGGACCGGCGGTCGAAGCTCCCCTCTAGGGGTGATGGTAAGTCCACGCCGGGTCCGCGGTAGAAGTTGGCCGCGGGCCGGCGGTGGAAGCTCCTTCTTCTCCCGGGTCCCCACGAGGGATCCCGGGCTGCGGACGCCACACCAGCTGGAACTCTGCAGACCGCGGCTTCAGGCTGCCGCGGGCCAGCAAAACGGAGCGCTCCCCTCTGGCGAACCCCAGCGAGGGCTCGCTTGCTCCACCCCGAGAGTCCACGCTGCGCCCGCCGCTGAAGCCCCGGGCATGTCTCCGGGAAAGGCCGCCCGATCTTCGTTGTTAGGCCACGGGGGAGGCATCCTGGAAAAAGTTGCCTCTCCATGGAGGAGGCGACCGAAACGGTTTCCCCCTCACCCCCCCACACCACCTCCCCACACAAGACACACAAAGAAACACAAAAAACATACTTTAAAACATACTAAAAAAACAAAAAAAGTTGGAAAAAAACTGACACTATGCTGACAGGGCGCCGGCTTGCAGCGCCCCCACCGACCTACCTAGGTACCTAGGCTAGGGACCAAATGGGATACTGCGAGTGCTCTCTTTATTGGAAGTATATCAGAAGCATGCACTAGCTTCCAAGAGCACACTTCCATAACACAACTGTTGGCATAGACGCTGTGACCCTATATTCTTTCCCCATAATGCCTTCAGGGGATATAAACGAGTTCAGTATTCCAAAAAACGCAAGGAATCATGGGATTCGTCAAAGGTCAAACTATAAATAAAAATCAAACGAAGCGCTGTAGGTTCAGTGAGTATAGTTTGGATCCGATTTTTAGTCTTTTTTCAAGTTTGTATTTGTCAAGGGGCAGAGGGGGCAGATGCAAGTGGGAGACTGGTGGGGGGGGGGGGGGTGGGGTGACTCTCGGCAGCTGCATGCACACAGGACCGCGCCTCATCCGTAGCCAGGATCGAACCCGAATCCCCGGCGCCACAAGTGTTGCCGAACTGCTACTGGATCGTTCCCGGTCCTCCAGCACCACCCTCCTCCCCCGCCCCACTCCAGTGTCCCATCCCTGCCCAGGTCGATGGGCCCACAGCCAGCGCCGAGAAGAAGGGCATACTCCAGCCCACCTCCGCCTCTCCCGCCGGGCCAACCGACAGCCCGGACCAACGACACCAGGGGCCCCAGGCCCACAGCAAGCACGAAGAAGAAGGGCATACTCCAGCCCAACCCTGCTCCAACTCCGGAGGAACCCGTTCCGCGATTCAGATTCAGATTCAGATTCAAATGTTATTGTCATTGTGCAGTGTACAGTACAGAAACAATGAAATGCAGTTAGCATCTCCCTAGAAGAGCGAAATAGAATATGAGCAAGCGACATTGAATATGAGCAATAAATAATTTACGTGCATACAGTCATAGTAGTGCAATTATTATTTTTTCCTGGTGGAAGGAGTGTCCGGGGGGGGGGGGGTGACTGGCAATCACCGAGGTACAGTGTTAAGTAATGTAACAGCCGCAGGGAAGAAGCTGTTCCTGGACCTGCTGGTCCGGCAACGGAGAGACCTGTAGCGCCTCCCGGATGGTAGGAGGGTAAACAGACTGTGGTTGGGGTGAGAGCAGTCCTTGACGATGCTGAGCGCCCTTCGCAGACAACGCTTGCTTTGGACAGACTCAATGGAGGGGAGTGAGGAACCAGTGATGCGTTGGGCAATTTTCACCACCCTCTGCAGTGCTTTCCAGTCGGAGACAGAGCAGTTGCCATACCATACTGTGATACAGTTGGTAAGGATGTTCTCGATGGTGCAGCGGTAGAAGTTCACCAGAATCTGAGGAGACAGATGGACCTTCTTTAGTCTCCTCAGGAAGAAGAGACGCTGGTGAGCCTTCTTGACCAGAGTTGAAGTATTGTGGGTCCAAGAGAGGTCATCGGTACGGTACCCACTGCCACTTCATCCACAACCCCGAGGGGGAGTGCAGGCCCCGGCCTCACCTGCGCCAGAGCACCAGCCTGGGCTCAGCCTCCTCCAGCCAGGCGCTCGACTGGACTGCGCTGCGGGTGGCCTTCAGCCCCGACCTGGAGTCGGTGCTGGCCTGGGCTTAGGGCTGGGCAAGGGTGGGGGAGGAGGTTGCTGCTGCCACCAGCAACACCACCACCAGCAGCTCTAGCGGGAGCCAGGCCTGCCCATAGCCGGCAGGAGCCTGTCCGCAGACTCTCTCTCCAGCCAGGACGACTCCAGCAGCAGCGGATCCAAGTCACCCATCATCGAGCAGGACCGGCGGCTGCCCACCTTCAGCAGGATCTCGGTGTCGGACTGAGGGGAGGGGGGTGGAGGTGGAGGGCCGCCGGCCAACTCAGTGGGACAGGCAGAGCCGAGCTCGAGCCAGCTGCTGCAGTGCCGGCTGCATGTCCGGGGCCGCCCCACCAGCCCAGGGCCACCCCGGACACCTCCGGACAGGGACAGGATACGGGGGAGGTGACGGGGACGGCCCAACAGCACCCGCAGTGTTCGGAGAGCCGGGCCCGACCCTGACCACTGACGAAACGCAAGCCTGCACAAAATGCAGCATCACTGTGCTGAGACTGTTTTTGGCTTGTGACCTATGACCTGGGTATGTGCAGTCGGAACACCGAACTCGCTTATTGGCTCACCCTTTCTATTAGTAATTGCTGCAAGTTTCTGACTGGCTGGTAGTACTGCTCCTCTCCTCATCCACTGTATCTGCTGTTCCAGGTGTGAACTATATATCGGCGAGACCAAGCGCAGATTTGGTCGCTGAACACCTCCACTCAGTCCGCCTGAGCCTACGTGTTCTCCCGGTTGCTAAACACTTGAACTCCCGCTCCCATTCCCATACTGACCTTCCTGTCCAGGGCCTCCTTTACTGTCAAAGTGAGGCCAATCGCAAATTGGTGGAACAGCACCTTATATTTTGCTTCGGCAGCTTACAAACCAGCAGTATGAATATTGATTTCTCTAATTTTAAGTATCTCTTGCTTTCCCTCTCTTCCCGCCCATCACCCACCCTAGTTCTCTACTAGTTTCACTGTCCTCCTGATTAATGTTACTGTTTGTATACCTTGTTGTCACCTTCCCGTCTGCCAACAGTGAACCATCGTGTCGAAGATAGACACAACGTCTCGAACCGAAACATCACTCATTCCTTCTCTCCAGAGATGCTGCCTGTTCCATTGTGTTACTCCAGCATTTTCCATCTACCTTCGGTTTAAACCAGCATTTGCAGTTCCTTCTTACACAATGAACCATTGTACGTTTCCTTGACCATAGTCTGCTTTGATCTGTCCTTTTCACACCTTACATGCTCTTTATAACCTTCCAGATCTCTAGTTTCCCTCTCCCCTGACTCTCAGTCTGAAGAAGGGTCTCGACCCGAAACGTCACCCATTCCTTCTCTCCAGAGATGCCGCCTGTTCCACTGACTTACTCCAGCATTTTGTGTCTATCTTTCATGAATAATTGGTGTTGGATATGAGCTTCTGATAATCACTGTATGTTTGTTCATTGCTTAGCGGGTGGGAAGAGAGCAAGAAGCATACTTGTGATCCAAAGCATACTCTGCTGTATTACAATATTGTGCATGTGCATGCAGTGATCATTTGGTGTGCAATCCTACATGCCTAGAGTGACTTGTTGTGCGACAGGTGGAGAATGGTGTGGAGTACATCCTGGAGACCATTGACTCGCTGCAGAAACACTCGTGGGTGGCTGACATACAGGACTGCATGGACCCAGGGTAAGGGCAACTTCACTCCCTCTCACACCAGCTAGGGATGTTTCTGCTCAGATTACACAGCCAAGCCTGACAAGTAGAAACATTTTATTCTGTAAGCCCAACCATACCAGATGGAAGCAGCTACATATGTAGGGCAGCACAGTGGCTCAGCGGGAGAACCTGGTCCGATCCTGACCTCAGATGCTATCTGTGTGGAGTTTGCACATTCTCCCTGTAACCGCGTGGGTTTTCTTCGGGTGTTCTGGTTTCTTCCAACATTCCAAAGGTGCTTGGGTTTGTAGGTTAATTGGCCGCTATAAACTTTCCCCTAGTGGTAGGGAGTGGATGAGAACGTGGGATTACATAGAACTTGTGTGTAGGGAGTATATAGGAAAATGGGATAACATCAAACTAGTGTGTAGGGAGTGGATGAGAGAGGGATAACATAGAGCTAGTGTGAATGGGTGATCGCTGGTCGGTGTGGACTCGGGGGGCTGAAGGACCTATTTCCACACTGTATCTCTACACTAAACTGCGCTGAGAGATTGAGATAACAAAGAACTAATGTGAACAGCTGATTGATGGTTGGTGGACTTGGTGGGTCAAAGGGCCTATTGTCATTCTGTACCTCTAAACTAAACTATTAGGTTGAAGTGGGGAGATCTGAAGGTATAAAATCTGATAGTCCAGGAGACAGTGGCTTGCTGTTCGTTGAGGGTCATGGTCCAGGAGGAGGTGTTAGAGATCTGACCACTGGTCTCTGCAAGGTCATTGCACAGGACCACAGCAGCACCACCTTGTCTGTAGGCTTGATGACGGCATTAGGATTGATGCAGAGAGAGCACGGGGCTGTGCTGTGAGAGCAGCAGGAATGCGGTTGGATGGAGAAGTCAAGGTTGGCTTGGTATTGGCAGTTATAAAGGAAATGGTCGAGAAAAAGTAAAAGGCCTGAGGGGGGTGGGGGGGGTGGGGGGGGGAGGAAGATGTCCATGGGGAAGATCACGGCCTGACCAGGTGGGAAGCTCAGGAGGAAATTGCAGAGGCCTTTGTAGAGATATTAGCATCATTTTTAGCTACAGGTGAAGTTGTGGAGGACATGAGGGTGACTAATGTTGTGTAGTTCGGGCGGCACGGTGGCGCAGCAGTAGAGTTGCTGCCTTACAGCGAATGCAGCGCAACGAGATCTGGGTTTGATCCCGACTACGGGTGCTGTCTGTGCGGAGTTTGTACGTTCTCCCGGTGACCTGCGTGGGTTTTCTCCGAGATCTTCGGTTTCCTCCCACACTCCAGAGACTTACAGGTTTGTATGTTAATTGGCTTGGTAAATGTAAAAAAAAAAGATTGTCCCTAGTGGGTGTAGGATAGTGTTAATATGCGGCGATCGTTGGTCGCCGCAGGCCTGGAGGGCTGAAGGGCCTGTTTCTGCGCTGTTTCTCAAACTAAACTAAACTAAGCAAGGAACTGCAGATGCTGGGTTAAACCAAAGATAGACACAAAATGCTGGAGTAACAGTGGGGTCAGACAGCATCTCTGGAGAAAGGAAATAGGTGACATTTTGGGTCAAGATCGTTTTTTAAAGAAGGCTGCAAGGACATGCCAGGCAATAACAGGCCGGTGAGGTAGCAAAGTTGTTGGAGGGGATTCTTAGGGAAAGAATCTACCAAGATTTGGTTAGGCATGGACCAATGAAAGATAATAAGGTTGGCTGTGTGTGTGTGTGAAATCGTGTCTCATTAATCTGATAGAGTACTTTGAAGAGGTCACTGAGCATTGATGAGATACAGTGGGTGTTGTCTATAGACTTTGGTAAGACTTTTGACAAGGTCCCGTATGACAGGCTGGACTGGAAGGGATGGATCACAAGGAATACAAAGTGTACTTGGAGGAAAGGAGTCAAAGGGTAGTTGTGGAGTTTCTCTGATTGGGGACCTGTGACCAGTGGAGTGCCGCAGGGCACAACAAAATCTACAAAGTAGACCACAGTCTAGCATATCTCATGGAACATAGAAAAGTACAGCACAGGATCAGTGATGGGTCCACTGCTGTTTGTTATCTACATTAATGATTTGAACGTCAGTGTAGTTAACATTGTTACTAAGTGTGCAGAAATGAAACATACTCCAAACTACCTGATCTAACCCAGCAACTCAGACTGCAGGGAAACTACAGATTATTGGTGTGCATTACACTTTAATCATTGACAATTGATAGAGGCAGAGAATGTAACCAGTGGCCCACCGTCCTTGGTGCAGTGGTCTTCCTGACTCACGTCTCTGTGACCATCTGCAGTCTCACTGGCAAAGCCACCTGATACCATAGCCACTTCCAGATTCAGGGACAGTTTCTTCCCAGTTGTCATCAGACAACTGAACCATCCAATCACCAACTAGAGAGCGGTCCTGACCTCACATCTACCTCATTGAAGACCCTCGGACTGTCTTTAAACGGACTTCAATCGAAAATGCACTAAACATTATTCCTTCTACTTTTAGACTTTAGAGATACAATGCGGAAACGGGCCCTTCGGCCCACCGAGTCCGTACCGACCAGCGACCCCCATACACTAGTACTATCCTACACACTAGAGACATTTCACAATTTTACCGATGCCAATTAACCTACACACACCTGTACGTCTTTGGAGTGTGGGAGGAAACCGGAGCACCCGGAGAAAACATGTGTGGTCACAAAGAGAACATACAAACTCAGTACAAACAGCTCACATAGTCCGGATCGAATCTGTGTTTCTGGCGCTGTAAGACAGCAATTCTACCGCTGCACCACCGTGCCACCCCATAATGGCTACAATATTTTGCACTACTGGGACATTCCCTTTGCTCCAGCCTTTATTCTGCATATGTGAATGGTTTGATTGTAATCATGTATATTCTTGTAGCTGCCTGGATAGCACGCAACAAAAACGCTTTTCACTGTACCTCGGTACACGTGACTATAGTAAACTAAACTAAAACTGTAGGCTGTGACAGTCTGGCCGCAAGGACAAGACCACTTTCCATGTGACACAGGACCTAGGAAGGTCCTGGTGCGGTAACATCTTGAATCACTGGGTATATTGGTATCACTCCACATATAAGATGCAATCCAGTGGCTGTGATTCCTGTCGTTTACTTTAGTTTTGAGATACAGGATGGAAACAGTCCTTTCGGCCCACCAGGGGCGTACCTACCGGTGATCCCCACACACCTAATGCAATACTACACACTCTAGGGACAATTTGCTGTACAATTATACCAAGCCAATGAATCGATAAACGTCTTAGGAGGGTGGGAGGAAACTGAAGATCCGGGAGAAACCCTCGCAGGTCACAGAGATAACATACAAACTCCGTACAGACAAGCACCCTCAGTAGGGTTGAATACGGGTCTCTGGCGCTGTAAGGCAGCAACTCTACTGCTGCGCCACCGTGCAACACTGTAGTTAACGCCACATTAATAACTATCTCCACACTCCTGTTGTATGGACAGTGAGCAGATGAAGAATACTGGTGACAAAGGGGATTGACTTTAGGCTGCAGTTCAACAGGCAGTGGGTGGGCCAGTAACCCTGGGTGGGGAAGCAGCTTGTATCACTTGTGATGTGCTACTGCCCAAAGAGACTTTTTTTTGAATGATTGAAATGAATGTATTGAAAGATGCAGCATAGACATGGGCCAGAGTTGTAGGAATAGGGAATAGGTCCTGCAAAATAAATATAGGGAATTAGGTAAAAGTTTAAAAACCAAGACCTCCAGGATGGTGATCTCCGGATTACTCCCGGTGCCACGTGCTAGTGAGGGTGGGAACAGGAAGATAGGACCAATGAATGTGTGGCTGAGGAGTTGGTGCAGGGGATGAGGATTCAGATTTTTGGACCATTGGGATCTCGTCTGGAGCAGAGTACAAGAGGGATCTGTTGCACCTGCACCAATATCCTGGGGGAAGGTTTGCTCGTGCTACGCTGGTGGGTTTAAACTGGATTAGCAGAAGGGCAGGATTAAGGCAGGACTGAGGCAGGGGAGAGGCTGGAAGTCAGTAGGGAAGGTGATGAAAGAAAGTTCAGTGGACAGGATAGGCAGGAGCATGGTCGGGACTGAGGAAGGACTGCTGGATTGAATTGCACTTATTTCAATGCGAGAAACTCAGGGCATGGTTAGGTACGTACAACTAGGATATTGTAAACATTACAGAAACCTGGCTGAGAGAGTGACAGGACTGGCAGATTAATGTTCCAGGATACAGGTGCCACAGGAGAGATAGAGGAGGGGGTAAAAGAGGAGGAGATGTTGCTATATTTTGAAGCGAATGCCACAGCAGTAGTCTGAGATGACATGACTGATGATTCATCCAGTGAGGCTATATGGGTGGAGGTGAGAAATAGAAAAGGGGAGATCACCTTGTTCACAGTGTGCTACAGGCCCCAAAATATTCAACCAGGCAGTCACACGGAGAACACACAAACTCCACACATAATCAGGATCAAATCCAGGTCTGTTGCGCCACTGTCCTGCCCTTGTGACTAATGTGTTTGTGGGTGAGCCTTGTGGAAGCAGCGACCTTTACTGTAGGAGCTTTAAGATGGTTATGGATAAAGAACAGGTGGACCCACGAGTTAAAATAATGAATTGTTTCTCAAAGCTTTTATGTGTTAACCTGAGTCATCTCTCTGGTCTGGACTGTGTTGTACATTCTGACGTTCCTGTTGTGCGTTTGGCTTCTTCATCTGCAGGGACAGTGAAGAGGACTTGGAACTGACTTCCCTCCAACCTGCTGTGACCGTGGCTGGCAGAGAATCTCCCTCCATCCCCCCCTGCACCTGTGCCTTTACCCTTGACCGTAAGTTTTAGTCACCCTGCTATAGAATAGATGGTGTTAAACTTGAAAAAGTTCAGGGAAAATTTACAAGATTTGAGGGCCTGAGCTATGGGGAGAGGTTGGGCAGGCTAGGACTGTATTCCTTGGGGTGCAGGAGGTGAGAGGTGATCTTATAGAGGTGTATAAGATCATGAGAGGAATAGATAGGGTAAATGCACAGTCCTTTACCCCGAGTAGGGGAATCATGAATCAGAGAACATAGGTTTAAGTTGCGAGGGGAAAGATTTAATAGGAACCTGAAGGGCAGCTGAGGGGTAACTTTTTCATACCCAAGGGTGGTGGGTGTATGGAGCGAGCTGCCAATTATTGATGGGGCATGGTGGCCAGCATGGATAAGTTGGACTGAAAGGACTGTTTCCCTGCTGTATGATTCTATAATTGTTATTGATTAATGAGTTCCTTAGATCTTGGCAATTTTGATTTGTAGCCATCAGTTTCCCTACACTCAAGAACACATTATGTGTCCCCTGTACATCCACAATCTTCCAAAACATTTGAATTTCCCTTTCTCTATTGTCTCTCTGCCTTGCCCCACCTCATCGCTCCCCTCTCTCTCGCCCCCCTCCCTCCACCTGGTGCGGGACACGGCGGAGCAGGAACATTGGCGGGATGGGGATGGGGATAGGGATGTCATGGAATACGTGTCGGGGTGGCGGAGTGTTGGCCATGGCTGAAGTCTCGAGCCTGCTGCTCGCTCTAACCTGATGTTATCTCTACATTGCAGCACCCGCCCAAGCCCCGGACACGACCTGCACTGACCCTGATTCCGCACCCATCGGTTCACCCGTCAGACCAAAGGACGTCTCGGTGCAGCAACCCCTCGCTCACGTTCCACTGGAGAACTTCCTCCAGACTCTGCATTCAGAGACTCCAAGTACTGCAGTATCCACAGGTAATGGTGCAGCGGTAGAGTTGCTGCCTTACAGTGCCAGAGACCCGTGTCACTGCAGGTGCTGCTGTATGGAATTTGCAAGTTCTCCATGTGACTGCATGAGTTTTCTCCGGGAGCTCCGGTTTCATCCCACATTTCAAAGACGTGGATGTTTGTAGGCTAATTGGTTTCTGTAAATTGTCCCCAGTGTGTAGGATAATTAGTGTATGGGTGATCGTTAGTTGGTGTGGACTCAGTGGGCTGAAGGGCCCGTTTCCTTACTTTATCTCTAAACTAAACTCCAGCCGAGTTTGACCTCCCTCTGCCCTTGGTGGGGTGTGATCGATTCCACTGTCAGCTATTTGCAGCTGGGATTATTGGCTATGAGGAGATTCACGATTCTACTGAATGTGGTGGAAAATGAAGTTTGTTTAGTTGCTTCTATCATCCGTGTTTATCCGTTGCATGTTGGGATTGGATCCAACAGCTGTTGAATGCTCTGCTTGTCAGAGGCGAACAGTGTATGGACAGTCATATCCGCTCTAACTTCACTCAACATTTGGTTATTTTGGTCCCACACTGACCTTTGTGTCCCGGACCTCCTCCATTGCCAGAGTAAGGCCACATGCAACTTACAAAGGGCCAATTCACCTACAAATCTGCATGATGTGGGAGGAAATCAGGGCACCCGGAGGAAACACACGCAGTCACGGGGAGAAAATCACACGCAGAGAACGTGCAAATGCTGCATGAGTGCTGCACAAACAGCACCCGAGGTCAGGTTCGAAGCAGGTCTCTGACGTTATGAGGTAGCAGCTCAACAAGCTGCGCCATTGTTTCACCCTCACATTAACGACATAGAGGAGGTAGGCTGTCAGAATCTTTTGGTGGACACAAAATGCTGGAGTAACTCAGCGGATCAGGCAACGTCTCTGGTGAAAAGGAATGGGAGACGTTTCGGGGCGAGACCCTGCTTCAGACTGATGTCAGGGACAACTGCAGAGGAACAGAGATAGAATGTAGTCGGAGACAATAAGACTAGTGGGAGAACTGGGATGGGGGATGGGATAGAGAGGGAATGCAAGGGCTATCTGAAGTTAGAGAAGTCAATGTTCATACTCTGGGGTGTAAACTACCCAAGCGAAATATGAGGTGCTCTTCCTCCAATTTGTGCTGGGCTTCACTCTGACAATGGAGGAGGCCAAGGACAGAAAGGTCAGATTGGGAATGGGAGGTTAAGGCGGACTGAGCAGGGGGTGTTCAGCGAAATAATCGCCGAGTCTGCGCTTGGTCTCGCCGATATACAGGAGTTGACACCTTGAGCAGCGGATACAGTAGATGAGGTTGGAGGAGGTGCAAGTGAACCTCTGCCTCACCTGGAAAGTGTTTGGGTCCTTGGATGGAGTCGTGGAGGGAGGTACAGGGACAGGTGTTGCATCTCCTGTGGTTGCAGGGGAAAGTACTTGGGGAGGGGGTGGTTTGGGTGGGAAGGGACGAACGAGATGACCAGGGAGTTGCGGAGGGATCGGACTAAGAAGGGTTTCGACCCGAAACGTTGCCTATTTCCTTCGCTCCGTAGCTGCTGCTGTACCCGCTGAGTTTCTCCAGCATTTTTGTGTACCTTCGATTTTCCAGCATCTGCAGTTCCTTCTTAAACAGTCTATTTCCTGTGATGGAGACTGTGAGATCATGAAAGGGGAGGGAGGAGTCAGAGATGGTCCAAGTACATTTGAGTGCAGGATGGAAATTGTTGGTGATGTTGATGAAGTCCATGAGTTCTGCATGGGTGCAGGAGATAGCACCGATGCAGTTGTCAATGTAAGTGTGTGGTCCGGTTGGTTGCCAGTTTCCCTGGACTGCTGTGATGGTGGATTAGATCACCTGTGCATCGCCACTGTGGAGCTAGAAACTTGTGTAAAGTTGCCTTGGGACGGAGGCAGAGTTTGAGCTCATCCTCCAGTGTGGTTTGTGTACTGGGATGGTGCGTGAACCTTGGCTGCCTCAGTTGCGATGCTCTCATGCTCTGGATGGTTGCTGAGCCTGTGTCGTCTTTCCCTTCCCGCAGATGCGACGGAGCAGCCTGCGTTGGAGAGCCAGCTGTGCAGCTACCCCTGGTTCCACGGGACATTGCCGCGGGTGAAGGCAGCCCAGCTGGTGCTGGCCGGCGGCAAGCGGAGCCACGGCCTCTTCGTCATTCGGCAGAGTGAGACGCGGCCAGGAGAGTACGTGCTCACCTTCAACTTCCAGGGGAAAGCCAAGGTAAACGTTGACCCAGGGACCTCGTAACACCACGGTCACCCTGAGGTAGACACCCCCACTCTGCTGCCCATTCATGTTTGATGCATTATAGAGCAATGCCGATGCCCGCTTTCAAATCTCGCCTGAGGCAGCACGGTGGCACAGCGGTAGAGTTGCTGCCTCACAGCACCAGGGACCCGGGTTCCATTCTAACGACAGGTGCTGTCTGTACGGAGTTCGTACATTCTCCCTGTGACTGCGTGGGTTTTCTCTGGGTGCTCCGGTTTCCTCCCACATACCAAAGATGTACAGCTTTGTAGGGTAATTGGCTTTGGTAAAATTGTAAATTGTCCCTAATGTGTAGGATAGGGTTAGTGTACGGTGTGATTGCTGGTTGGCGTGGACTCAATGGGCCGAAGGGCATGTTTCTGCACTGTATCTCTAACGTCTAAATGCAGGTTCCTGGTTTAAAATCTCGGCAAATCAAAATGACCTTTATTCCTATTGACCCTCTTGAAGGAAATAGGCAGGATCTTCATTTTAAGTTGACAAATTTACAAGGGGCATGGAATATGTTCCTATGTAATCGGCCCATGCTGTCTACTCCACTAGTCACCCGTGGCTGATCTATCTTTTCCTCTCAACCCCATTCTCCTGCCTTCTCCCCATAACCTTTGACACCATTACGAATCAAGAATCTGTCAATCCCTACTTCAAACAAGACTTGGCCTCCACAGTCATCTGTGGCAGGAAGGTACGTGCTTTTATTCTGAGGCTGTGCCCTCGGGTTCCAGACTCTTCCACTAGTGGTAACATCGCCTCCACATCCATTCTATTGCACTGTGCTTCACCACTGCCCATTTGAGTGAGCAGCTCCATCCCCTCCCTCCCTCCCTCCCTCCCTCCCTCCCTCCCTCTCTCCCCACAAAGGATCAGGACCTTCAATGGGGCAGGGTGTTTAAAAGATAGAATGAGTTTCCCATTGATTTCTATTTCAGATATATGTGCTATTTTAGATGATGGTTTATCCTGGTTAATGTATGGCAGCTAATTATGTATTTCCATCAATTCACCAGATATTTGGCTAATCTAAATATGTTCAAAACTCAGAGAGCACAGGAATCTGGCGGGACCAAGCTGAACACTTTTGCTGAACACTTGCGCTTGGTCTACGGGATCTCCCGGTAGCAAACATTTTCAACTCCCTTCCCAATCCCGCACTGACCTTTCTGTTCAGGGCCTCCTCTGTTGTCAGTGAGACCACATGCAAATTGGAGGAACAGTACCTTATGTTTTGCTTGGGCAGCTTACAACCCAGCGGTTTATCCATTGAATTCTCTAATTTTAAGTAACTTCTACTTACACTCTCCTCCCCCCTTACCCCTTCCTCCGCTCTAGTCTTCTTACCAGTTCCACAGTTCTTCACATTGCTTCCCTCTTGAGATCACAATTCCTTTGCTAACATTGGGCCTACCAGGACATCTGCCTGATTTAGGTCATTTGTGGCCGGCCTGGATTGGTCCTGGTCTTTTCTCGCCTCCAGCTCCCCCCCAACCCCCCTACTTTCAGTCTGACGAAGGGTCCCAACCTGAAACATCACCCATCGATTTTTCTCTAGAGATGCTGCCTGACCCTCTGAGTTACTCCAGCACTTTGTGTCTATCCTGCAGCCATTGCCTTCTAAAACAGGTATACCTTTTTGTAAGGCATGACCAGTCAGGGGAGAGCAGCAGCAGCAGCAGTCAGGCCTGTGGCATCAGGTCTGACTATGAGTCACAGCAGGGAAGGCTGAAGCCAGGCAGAGCCATAGTAATTGGAGACGTTAGTTTGGGGGAACAGGCAGGAGATTTTGTGGCAGCAATCGAGATTCCTGGATGATGTGTTGCCTCCATGGTGCAGGGTCCAGTATGTCTGGATTTGAGGGTTTCAGCTACGGGGAGAGATTGGATAAACGTGGATTGTTTTCTCTGGAACATTGGTGGTTGAGGGAAATCATCGAGTGGTGTAGCGTGGAAACACCATGTCCGCGCCAACCAACAATCACCCGTAAACTGGTTCTACACACTAGGGGCAATGTACAGAAGCCAATTGACCTACAAACCTGCACGTCTTTTGGATGTGGGAGGTCAGGGGAGAACGTACAAACTCAGTAGAGACAGCACCCATAATCAGGATGGAAGTCGGGTATCTGGTGCTGTGAGGCAGCAACTGTACCTCTGCTCCACCGTGCCGCCCTGTACTGAGCTAATGTGGCATCCACAATCCCTTGTGCCACTGCTTCGACTTACTGAAAGGTTTGTTCTGTAACACTTTATCAAAAGTGGCAGCTGCACTTAGGTGAAGCTTTCTATCGATAGTGAGCTCTCCATTTCACCATTACTCATAATGACCAAGGTCAGTTCAAAGGTTTAGCAACTGGGAGATCGCGTAGACCAAGGCAGACTGAGCAGCTTATAACCCAGCGGTATGAATATTGATTTCTCTAATTTCAAGTAACCCTTGTGTTCCCTCTCTCCATCCCTCCCCCACCCCAGTCGTCCTACTAACTCCACTGTTTGCATCCATATATTTCTACATCATCACCTCTTCGACAGTGGACCATTGTGGGCTCCACCTTTCCTTAATCATTGGTGCCAGCACCGATTTATACCTCCAGTTTCCCTCTCCCCTGACTCTGTCTGAAGAAGGTTTCTGACCCGAAACGTCATCTATTCCTTATCTCCTGACATGCTGCCTGACCCGTGGAGTTACTCCAGCACTCCCTGTCTATCTTCCAAAATCTTTGTTGGCCACTAGTGCGGTGTCAGATGACTGAGAGTGCAGAAGAAGTTTACCAGAAGCCCAACCAATTCTCTATCCATGTCAGCTCCCTACCCCCAATACCATGTACTCTAATTTTGCACACTAATATTCTGTGTGGGACCTTATCAAAGGCTTTCTGAAAGTCCAGATACACTACATCCACTGGGTCTCCTTCATCCATTTTACTTATCACATCCTCAAAAAATTCCAGAAGATTAGTCAAGCAGGATGTCCCCTTCATATATCCATGCCGACTTGGACCAAACCTTTTACTGCTATCCAAATACGCCGTTATTACTTCTTTAATAATTGACTCCAGCATCTTCCCCACCACCGATGTCAGGCTAACTGGTCTATAATTCCATATTTTCTCTCTCGCTCCTTTCTTGAAAAGTGGGATAACATTACCCTCCAATCCACAGGAACTGATCCTGAATCTACAGAACATTGGAAAATAATTACCAATGCGTCCACGATTTCTAGAGCCACCTCCTTGAGTACCCTGGGATGCAGACCATCAGGCCCAGGGGATTTATCATCCTTCAGCCCCATCAGTCTACCGAATACTATTTTTTTTGCCTAATGCAAATTTCTTTCATTTCCTCTGTCTCCGTCGATCCTCTGTCCTCAAGTACATCAATGAGATTGTGTCTTCCTTAGTGAAGACAAAACCAAAGTACCTGTTCAACTCTTCTGCCATTTCCTTGTTCCCCGTAATAATTTCACCTGTTTCTGCCTTCAAGGGACCCACATTTGTCTTTACTAATCTTTTTCTCTGAACATACCTAAAGAAGCTTTTACTATCCTTCTTTATATTCTTGGCCAGCTTACCCTCGCACTTCATCTTTTCACCGCGTATTGCCCTTTATGTTACCTTCTGTTGTCCTTTGAAAGTTTCCCAATCCTCTGGCTTCCTGCTACTCTTTGCTATGGTATACACCTTTTCTTTTAGGTTTATTCCCTAACTTCCCTTGTCAGCCTCAGTTGCCTCTTACTCCCTTTAGAATATTTCTTCCTCTTTGGAATGAAATGATACTGCATCTTCTGGATCATGCCCAGAAATTCCTGCTATTGTTGTTCCACCATCATTCCTGCTAGCATCCTTTTCCAGTCGGCCTTGGCCAGCTCCTCTGTCATGCCTTCATATTCCCCTTTGTTCAACTGCATCACTGACACTTAATGATTTAAGTAATTTAAGTCATGATTTAAGTCAATTATTAAAGAGGTAATAATGGGGCATTTGGATAGTAGTAAAAGGATTAGTCCAAGTCAACATGGATTTATGAAAGGGAAATCATGCTTGAGTAATCTTCTTGAATTTTTTGAGGATGTGACAAGTAAAATGGATGAAGGGGTGCCAGTAGATGTAGTGTATCTAGACTTTCAGAAAGCCTTTGATAAGGTCCCGCACGGGAGACTGGTGATTAAAATTAGAGCACATGGTATTGGGGGTAGGGTGTTGACATGGATAGAAAATTGGTTGGCAGACCGTATGCAAAGAGTAGGAGTCTTTGAAAGAACGGGTCCTTTTCAGAATGGCAGGCAGTGGCGAGTTGAGTGCCGCAAGGCTTGGTGTTGGGGCCGCAACTGTTTACCATATATATTAATGATTTGGAAGAGGGAATTAGGAGCAAGACTAGCAAGTATGCGGATGACACAACGCTGGGTGGCAGTGTGAACTGTGAAGAGGATGTTAGGAGGTTGCAGGGTGATCTGGACTGGTTGAGTGAGTGGGCAGATGCGTGGCAGATGCAGTAAAATATAGATAAATGTGAGGTTATCCACTTTGGCGGCAAAAACAAGGGGACAGATTATTATCTCAATGGGGTTAGGTTTGGTAAGGGGGAGGTGCAGCGAGACCTGGGCGTCCTTGTACACCGGTCACTGAAAGTTGGCTTACAGGTACAGCAGGCAGTGAAGAAAGCTAATGGAATGTTGGCCTTCATAACAAGAGGATTTCAGTATAGGAGTAAAGAGGTTCTTCTGCAGTTGTATATGGCTCTGGTGAGACCACATTTGGAGTATTGTGTACAGTTTTGGTCTCCTAATTTGAGCAAGGACATCCTTGTGATTGAGGCAGTGCAGCGTAGGTTCATGAGATTGTTCCCTGGGATGGCGGGACTGTCATATGAGGAAAGATTGAAAAGACTAGGCTTGTATTCACTGGAGTTCAGAAGGATGAGTAGGAATCTTATAGAAACATATAAAATAGTAAGATTAAACGAGAACTTACCAGTTTGAAGTTTGATCTGTATTTTATGAGGAGTTACGATGAGGGATTACGTGAAGAACCCGCTCAGCACGCACGCGCGGCATACTTCAAAGCAGCGGTGTGGAATCACAGATAGACACAGTTATTGAAGTAAACATAGTAAAGATAAGGAGACATCAGTTTATGAATTTGACCCATATTATTGAGGGTGGGAGCGGAGGGCACGTAATCCCTCATCGTAACTCCTCATAAAATACAGATCAAACTTCAAACTGGTAAGTTCTCGTTTAATCTTACTATTTTACTTCGGAGACACGTGAGTGATTCCGTGAAGATTTCAAAGCTCTGTGATTTCAAACCGTGTAACAGTTATTACTAC
The DNA here is from genome assembly GCF_010909765.2 of Amblyraja radiata. NCBI lineage: Eukaryota > Metazoa > Chordata > Chondrichthyes > Rajiformes > Rajidae > Amblyraja > Amblyraja radiata. The sequence goes on along the minus strand of NC_045983.1, from coordinate 1,851,186 downwards.
ATCACTGCCGAAGTCTTTGAGGGAGGAAGTGTGTTATCGTAACCAACCAATGAATCTGTTTGTGGAAAAACACAATGGTATTTTTTAACAATAACAACAAAGAAATTAAATTGCTCCCCTGGGCTTAAATTAAATATTTGCAGTCTGTAAAATCTTTCCTGCAAATAAAACAGGTTTTGCCAACGGCTTATTATAAAATTTCTGAACGGTCTTCCCCCCCACCATCCTGCTGTAGCCAGGATGTGGTTTATAGGCACGTCCATTCTTTTAGCCGTCGATGTGGATGCTGTCCTGGTGGAATGAAATTTGTACATGTTAGTTTTTATCCCAGCAGCTTTTAGCACCTGCTTGAGCCATCTCGAAATGGCTCGTCACCCGACCATAAGGTTTTTTATGACTGACCCACAAGGCTTTTCATCTCCCTCGAATATTTTGGTTGTGTCTATGTAGGAAAATAGGGTCATGGCACATAACCGTGTTTCTGGCGGGTAAACCAGACTGGATTAGGTGTTCCTGGTCTGCTCTGTTTGATCATTCCCTGGATAACGACAGAGATCTGGTCTGGAGCTGTGAGCATGGTGTCCAGTCACAATAGGTGTAGTGACTGGACCCTCTGTGCAGCTACAAGTGCCATCAACATGAGTGTTTTGAGCATAGATGGTTCCAGGTTGAGGGATCTGGCTGGTGGCCATCCCCTGAGGTATGTCAGGACCACACTGACATCCCATATATGGGTGTACCTTGGTCTAGGGGGTTAGAGTTGTAAATACCCTTCATTAGTTTGACCACCAGCTGGTGGGACCCCATGGCCTGTTGTCCTGGAGCTGGTTTTAAATAGACAGGCAGGGCAATTCTAGCTGTGTTGATGGCTCTGTAGCTGAGTCCTTCATCGTGGTGAAGGTTCGCCAGGAATTCCAGTATGTTGGTAACTGTAGCGGTTGAGTAGGTGGTCCCTGTATCCAAGCAGTACTTCTCCCATTTTTTGATGCTGGACAAATGCTGTTTTTTAGTGGATGTTCGGAGGGATGCTGACATGGTGTCGATGGTTTGTTCTGATAATCCCAGTCCCAGAAGTGGTTTGTGCAGAATCTGCAACCCAGGAGTTTGATTTTTTCATGGCACGGGTGGCTTGTGCCCGACACTGGGTGTTAATAACTCTGGGTCACTGGGGAATACCATCGGAGTTTCAACAACCATGTCATGGAGTATTGGGAACCATGGCTGCGTAGGCCAGTCGGGTACTATCAAAATACCTGAAGCAGAGTCCATTTGTATTGTGCGTAGTCCCCGACTGATGAGGCAGAAGGGAGGAAATGCATAGAAGAAGAATTTCCCCAATCCAGCGCGAACGCATCTACCGCTGCTGCCTCAGGGTCTGGTTCCCAAGCGACATACATAGGTACCTGGTGATTTAGCCTTGATGCAAATAAATCGATATCTGGCGTTCCATATTGCTTGATAACTTTTGTGAAAAAAAATTTGGGGTTTTAACATCCATTCGATGTTGTCATTAAATTTACGGGACCTGGTGTCTGCCACTGTATTTAGCTTACCTGGCAGGTAAGTTACTGATAGCCAAATATGTCTTTGGACACCATTGCCAAATTGTGTTGACCAACTTGTCGCATGATACCGATTTTATGCCGCCCATATGGTTAATGTAGGCCACCACCGTAGTATTATCTATTTATAACCGTACATGCAAGTGATGCATATTTGTGCATATGCTTTTAAACCATAAAAGTCACCCAACATCTCTAGATAATTAATGCCCAGTGTAAGTGGTAACGATGATTCTGGGTTAGTCCATCTACTACATGTGCTGGATATAGAGTTAGTTGCTCCCCAGCCTTGAGCACTGGCATCTGTTGGATAACGGACGTAGGGTTAGTGATGATAATAGGCTGAAACTATGTCAAACGTTTCCCAATGTTGGGCGAGTCCAGAACCAAGGGCCACAGTCTTAGAATAAAGGGGAGGTCATTTAAGACTAAGGTGAGAAAAAACTTTTTCACCCAGAGAGTTGTGAATTTATGGAATTCCCTGCCACAGAGGGCAGTGGAGGCCAAGTCACTGGATGGATTTAAGAGAGAGTTAGATAGAGCTCCAGGGGCTAGTGGAGTCAAGGGATTATGGGGAGAAGGCAGGCATGGGTTATTGATAGGGGACGATCACCATGATCACAATGAATGGCGGTGCTGGCTCGAAGGGCCAAATGGCCTCCTCCTGCACCTACTTTCTATGTTTCTCAGTCATGATTTAACCGTCTCCTTCTCAAATTGCAGATCAGGACTTGAAATTAAAAGTGAAAACAAAAAGATAGAGATAAGCAACTGTCTGGCTGCCTTGTGCAAACAAACACAGACTTATCCCCTGGGCAGAGGATTCTAAACTAGAGTGCCCCCCCTCCTCCCCCGCCGGGTCTGGTACCCCCACGCCAGGTCCCCATTGTTTTTCCCTTCCCCCTTACGCTCATTGACCGCTGAGGCTCCCATCGCCGCCACCCAGACAGGCCTCGCCGCCCGGCTTCTCCGCAGTCCCCCGACAGGCCTGTGGGTCTCCTTTTGGTCGGTTGCGGCGCGGTTGTTCGGCGGGTGGATCGGGCTGGCGCGGCTCTCCGGGAGACTCCTGCCGCGCGCGCTTGGGAAAGGTCCGTCTCCACCACCACCTCAGGCTGTGTCTTCCACATTCTTATCTGTGCTCCCTGTAAATTCACCAGAGCCCTATTCCCAAGCTTCCTTCAAACTCACTGGGCATACTAGAAGATTTATTATATTATTGTGTACATTTTCTTTTAAGTGTTGGAAGTATGCTAGGTTAATATTAGGAATAAAGTGGAATTCTCAGAAAAAACTCAGCCTCACCGAGGTCAGGGACATGTCAGATAGGTGAAACTTTCCTACGGTGATAAACTTTTCCCCATGGTAGTTATCAAACTCGGTACAGGGGTGAAGAATAAAGAACAAGAGAATGAAAGATAGACACAGTACTCAGAGGGTCAAGCAGCATCTCCTGCCTGACAGAGTGAAAGGTTCAGAGGGGATCTCTGGAAGAGTGTTTTCACCCAGCGGGTGATAGGAATCTGCAACACACAGCCTGATGAGGTGGTGGAGACAGGACCTCTTCCAGGAAGTATATCGACCAGCACTTGAATTGCCAACACAGTGGCTACAGACAAAATGGGATCAGTATAGATGTATATTTATTGAATAAATGTTATTCGCCAAGTATGTACACACACAAGGAATTTGCCTTGGTGCTTTGCTAGCAAGTAACAAAACGATATACAGTGGACAATTAAGAATAAACCATTATAATTTAAACATGTGAAGAATGAAATAAAATACCAGAGCAACAGGAGGCTACAGACTTTTGGTTGTTGAGTAGAGCTACTGCTCGTGGATAAAAGCTGTCTTTATGTCTGGCTGTGGCAGCTTTGACAGTCCGGAGTCGCCTTCCCGAGGGAAGTGATTCAAAGGGTTTGTGGCCAGGGTGAGAAGGGTCAGAGATGATCTTACCTGCTCGCTTCCTGGCCCTTGCAGTGTACAGTTCCTCTATGATGGCAGAATAAAACTGGACCATCATTGCCAGTGGCAGATTGTGCTTCCTCAGCTGCCGCAGGAAGTACATCCTCTGTTGAGCCTTTTTGACTGTGGATTCGATGGTGGCCTCCCATTTAAGGTCCCTGGAGATAATGGTTCCAAGGAACTTAAATGACTCCACAGATGTGACTATGGTGTTGTTGATGGTGAGTGGGGGGAGGGGAGGGGGAGCTCTCCAAAAGTCCACAATCAATTCCACTGTCTTAATTGCATTGAGCTCCAGGTTGTTGCGATGGCAGCAGGACATGGCAGTTAATATGGCGGGCCAAAGGGCTGGTATCTGAGCTGTTTGAAAGTTAGCCCAGCATGATCAGTGGGCTTGGCACCAACTGGGTGTCTGGCACTAGCAGCAAGGCCTGGCACTCTATTACTGACCACGTAGAAAGTGTGTGATACTAATTCAAGTGTCTGATTCTCATCAGGCTCCATCCCGGGGGTGGAGTTGAATTCATGGGGGATGGTCTTGGAGGGGAGGATGCTCCACAAACTGCGGAGTATCTTGGATAACACAGCTCACCCCCTCCATGACACACTGGTCAACCTGAGGAGCACCTTCAGCAACAGACTGGTTCCACCAAGATGCAGCATAGAATGCCACTGGAGATCCTTCTTCTCTGTGGCTATCAAACTGTACAACTCCTCCCCCTTCTGTCATGGGGTAGATTAGTTCCACTCCCCCCCCAACCCCACAGCTCCATAAATCGTGGTTCAGTCTGGAATATCAGTGTTGTTCTGCATGGAATTTGTATATTCTCAATGTGTGAGAGGCAAGAGTGCAGATGCGTGGGCCTTGATGAAGATCTTTGTATCCTCTCTAACCACTGAGAGGTTCCAGGGCACTGGAGAGTAGCTAATGTTGTTCCTTATGTTTGAGAAGGGAAATAAAAATAATTCAGGGAATTACAAGCCGGTGAACATCACATCAATTGTATGAAACTATTGGAGAGGGGTTCTGAGGGATAGTATTTACTCACATAGGACAGTTCAGCACAAGAACAGACCTTGGGCCCACAATGTCTGTGCCCATCAGCATCTACTCTTGTAGACCAATGGTCTCTTTGCCACCTGTGCACCATCACATCTGCCTACAGTGTACAGATATAGGATAAAGGTAATAACATTTAGTGCAGATTAAGTCCAATTAAAGATAGTTCAAAGGTCTCCAATGAGGTAGATGGTAAGTCAGGAGCACTCTCTGGTTGGCTTTGTCCATGGCAGGTCGTGTCTTATTAACGGTTGAGTTTTTTGAGAGGTAGATAAACGTGATTGATGAGGATACAGTGGATGTTGTCCACAGGGACTTCAGTAAAGTATTGACAAAGTCTGTCATAATCAGCTGATCTTAAATCTACGGTAAGTCCTCTGGTTCTTAATTCCCAACTCTACATTTTCTTTTTCTAATCTCCTTATGAATTATACACCTCTATAAGATCACCTATAAGAGAGAGCTAGATAGGACTCTTACAAATAGTGGAGTCGGGGGATATGGGGAGAAGGCAGGAACGGGGTACTGAAATGATCAGCCATGATCACATTGAATGGTGGTGCTGGCTCGAAGGGCCTACTCCTGCACCTATTGTCTATTGTCTATTGTCACCTTTCAGTTTCCTGTGCCTTTTTTGCTTTCCCGAATTCCTCTGGTATGCTCCACATTCCCCTAAACTCCTCCAGGAATACACTTGATCCCAGCTGCCTATACCTGACACAAGCATCCCTTTTCCTGACCAGAGCCTCAATTTATCTCATCATCCAAGCTTCCTTACTCCTTGCCCACCTTACTCCTTCCCACCTGCCTTGCCCTTCACTCTAACAGGTACATACATGCCTTGAACTCTCACTATCAATTTTTTTTAAACATCCACTTTCTTGAAGTCTCCATGCCCGCAAACAACCTACTCCAATCAGCTTGAGCAGGTTCCAGTCTTATACCATCAAAGATGCATTGCTCGTTCAAAACCTTATCTTGTGGGCCTGCCCCGTCCATATACATAACTATTTTGAAGCTAATAGACCAGTGGTTGCCAGTCCCAAAAGGCCCGTCCACAAACATTTCAGTCACTTGCCCTTCCCAATTTCCTAAAAGTGGGTCAAGCTTTGCCCTTGCCCTCTGCATAGTGCCTGAAGAATCTTTCCTGAACACATTTGACAAATTCCATCCCGTCTAAGCCTTTGGCACCATGACAGTCCCAGAATACATTGGGGTGGTTAAAATCCCCGACTATGACAAAATGATAAGTCTTGCAGCTGCCGGAAATCTCGTGGCATATTTGTTCTTCTAATTCCCGTTGACTATTTGGGAGCCATAAATACACTCACAACAAGGTGATCAATCTCTTTTTTATTTCTCAGCTCGACCCATATAGCCTCACTGGACATTCCATCAGTAATGTCATCTCAGACTACTGCCATGACATCTCCTTAACAATAAAGCAACTGCCCTTCCACTTTTACTTCCATCTCTATCTCTCCTGTAGCACCCATACCCTGCAACATTGAGCTGCCAGTCCTACTTCTCCTTTTGCCAGGTTTCCGTGATGACCATAATGTACCAATCCATGACCTGAGTTACTGCCTTACTCATCTGCCTTACTCATCAGGCCTCTTGTAATGAAATAAATGAAATGTAGTCCTTCCTCACACGCTGCTATGCTCCTGCCTGTTCTGTTCACTGAACCTGCTTCGTTTTCCTTCCGGACCACTCCTGCGAGAGGAAATAGAGAGGTGGAATGGGAGAGATTGATTGATCAAGTCAAGTCAAGAGAGTTTATTGTCATGTGTCCCTGACAGGACAATGAAATTCTTGCTTTGCTTCAGCACAACAGAACATAGTAGGCATTGACTACAAAACAGATCAGTGTGTCCATATACCATTATATACGTAAATACACACATGAATAAATAAACTGATTAAGTGCAAATAACAGATAATGCACTATTAACGTTCAGAGTTTTGTCCGAGCCAAGTTTAATAGCCTGATGGCTGTGGGGAAGTAGCTATTCCTGATCTGCTGGGAGCTGGGGTGTAGATTTGATGGGTGACTGAAGGAGGTGGGTGTAACAGAACATGGCGACACAGCGACTGCCTGACAGATAAATACTGAGCGCTTTCCCTTTGCCCAATAGGTACCTGCAGTTTTATTATAATATTCTTTTTGATTTCCTCAGCACCTTCGCCTGTCGGTGAACGAAACAGGCCAGTGCCATGTCCAGCACCTCTGGTTCCAGTCCATCCTTGATATGCTCAAACACTTCCACACCCATCCCATTCCCCTGGAGTCCGGAGGTTCTGCCGACATCACGCTCCGCACCTACGTCCTGGCCACTCAATCCTTTTCAGGTAGGTTTTGCAAAGCTCTCTGTGCTTAAAGTATAACTGTTTGTGAATTATTGACCAGAATAACTCTGGATGTTTGAGGCTCCCCACCATCTGTCGGCCGTTAGCATAATTGCTGCTGCGTTGGGTACTTGTTGTTGATGTGAATGTAAATACAGACCGAGGCTCCTGGTCCACCGCCCCCCCCCCCCCCCCCACTTCCACCAGTTACCCACCGAGCTGGGGCCTTGTGGTGGGAGGGGAGAGAGGGAGCAACATGAAGTAGTGGTCGGTCCCATGGTGCACCACGTGTGGGCCGGCTCCCAGCCTGTGCATTCCCACTTGTTTAACCCCTCATTACGGTAATTGCTCCTTTCTTATTTTGAGCCCAATCCATAACGCCTCGGTAGACGTGCCCTCAAGTACGTCGTCTCTGAGTACCGCCGTTACATTCTCCCTCATTAGTAAAGCAACTCCTCTTTTACCCCACCTGTAACATCGAAACCCAGGCACATCGAGCTGCTGGTTGTGTTCTTCTCACAACCAAGTTTCCATAATGGCCACAACATCTTCATTACAAACACTAATCCAGACTCTACTTTCATCAGCTTTATCCACAATACTCCTTGCATTGAAATAAATACATGTTAATCAGCCCTTAATTATCCCCCATATTCATGAACCTGGCCTTCCTTTGAAGCTTACTTGTCATAAGCACTTTCTCATCATGACCTGTTGCTCTGCTTCCCACCCCCTGCCATTCCCACCCTGCTGCCTGCAGAGAAGGCTCCGCTCCTTCAACCTCCGCAGTAAGATGCTGCAGATGTTCTACCAATTGGAGGTAGCCAGTGCCATCTTCCTTGCTGCCGTGTGCCGGTGCAGCAGGGCGGACAACAATAGAATCATCAAACTCATCAGGAAGGCTGGCTCCATCCTGGGGGTGGAGTTAGATTCATGGGGGGGTGGTCTTGGAGGGGAGGATGCTCCTCAAACTGCGGAGCATCTTGCCTCACCACCTCCATGACACACTGGTCAACCTGAGGAGTACCTTCACCAACACTGGTTCCACCAAGATGCAGCACAGAACGCCACAGGAGATCCTTCTTCCCTGTGGCGACAACTCCCACTTCCATCGTGGGGTAGACTGAGACTGAGATTGAGACTGACCCCCTCCCCCCCCACCTCCCCAATCTTTGCACATCCCCCAAGCCTTTCCACTCGTCACTTTAATTTCATGTTTCATGTATTTTGTATTTGTAATGACTGTGGGCAGATCAATTTCCCTCCTGCGATAAATAAAGTTCTATTGTATCATATTCTAGTTTAAACCCTCTCAAGTAGCACTAGCACACCTCCCTGCAAGGATGTTGGTGCCCCTAAAGATCAAGTGTGACCCATCCTTTGCGTACAGGCCACCTCTGCCCCAGATGCCACATTCCTCTGCATCTTTCTTATCCATGCCCTGTCTGAATGCTTTGTTAACATCATGATGGTCCTCACTTCAACAGTTTTCTCTGGCAACGTTCCATATAACCACCATCCTCTGCAAACGTTATCCCTCACATCTCTGAAATGTTCCTCTCAGTTTAAATGTATGCCCTCTAGTTTTAGACTCCCCACCCAGCAATAAAAGAGGTGACCACATGATAACATCCTGGTGAATCTCTTCTACATGTTTCTCCAGCTTAATCCCATCAGCGTGACTACAACTGCAGTGCCCCTCAATGACTTGTACAATTGCAGTCTGACATCGCACCTCGCAACTCAATAAGGGAAGCATGCCAAATGCCTTCTTCACCTTCTTGTCTACTTGTGCCGTTACATTCAACTAACTATATGCTTATACCCCTCTGTGCTTCTGCTTTGCAACACATCAGAGCCCTCCCATTTACACTGTGAGTCCTGCTGATTGTAATTTACCAAATTGTAACACCCAGCACTTGTCCAGGTTAAATTCCATCTGCTGTTCCCTCCTACCTTAGTACATCTAAATCTCGTTGTAATTTTCGAGATCCTTAGAAAGAGATAGAAACATAGAAAAATAGGTGCAGGAGTAGGCCATACAGCCCTTCGAGCCAGCACCTTCATTCAATATGATCATGGCTGATCATCCAGAATCAGTACCCTGTTCATTGGCCGCTACACTAAACCCTTTGGTGTCATCCGTGAACTTACTAACAACGTTGTCATCTTGATGATGGGCAGCACGGTGACACAGCGGTTGAGTTTAGTTTAGAGATACAGCGTGGAAACAAACCCTTCGGCCCACCGGGTCTACGCAGACCAGCGATCCCCGCATATTAACACAATTAACCCACTAGAGACAATTTTTACATTTACCAAGCCAATTTACCTACAAACTTGTACATCTTTGAAGTGTGGGAGGAAACCGAATATCTCGGAGAAAACCATTCAGATGCTGTCTGTACGGGGGAGAACGTACAAACTCCGTACAGACAGCATCTGTAGTCTGATTCGAACCCGGGTCTCCGGCGCTGTAGAAACATAGAAAATAGGTGCAGGAGGAGGTCATTCGGCCATTCGGCCCTTCGAGCCAGCACCGCCATTCATTGTGATCATGGCTGTATGTCCCCAATCAATAACCCGTGCCTGCCTTATCCCCATATCCCTTGATTCCACTAGCCCCTAGAACTCTATCTACCTCTCTCTTAAATCCATCCAGTGACTTGGCCTCCACTGCCCTCTGTGGCAGGGAATTCCACTAATTCACAACTCTCTGGGTGAAAAGTTTTTTCTCACCTCTGTCTTAAATGACCGCCCCTTTATTCTACGACTGTGGCCCCTGGTTCTGGACTCGCCCAACATTGGGAACATTTTTCCTGCATCTAGCTTGTCGAGTCTTTTTATAATTTTATATGTTTCTATAAGATACCCCCTCATCCTAAACTCCAGTGAATACAAGCCTAGTCTTTTCAATCTTTCCTCATATGACAGTCCCGCCATCCCAGGGATCAATCTCGTGAACCTACGCTGCAATCTCAAGGATGTCCCTCCTCAAATTAGGAGACCAAAACTGTACACAATACTCCAGATGTGGTCTTACCAGAGCCCTGTCCAACTGCAGAAGAACCTCTTTACTCCTGTACTGAAATCCTCTTGTTATGAAGGCCAACATTCCATTAGTTTTCTTCACTGCCAGCTGTACCTGTAAGCCAACTTTCAGTGACCTGTGTACAAGGATGCCCAGGTCTTGCTGTACCTCCCCCTTACCTAACCTAACCCCATTGAGATAATAATCTGCCCCCTTGTTTTTGTCGCCAAAGTGGATAATCTCACATTTATCTATATTATACTGCATCTGCCATGCATGTGCCCACTCACTCAACCTGTCCAGGTCACCCTGCAACCTCCTAACATCCTCTTCACAGTTCACACTGCCACCCAGCTTTGTGTCATCTGCAAACTTGCTAGTGTTGCTCCTAATTCCCTCTTCGCTGTATTCGCTGTAAGGCAGCAACTCTACTGCTGCGCCACCGTGACCCCACTGCCTTATAGCACCAGAGACCCGAGTTCGATCCTGACTACGGGTGCTGTCCGTGTGGAGTTTATACATTCTCCCCATGACTTGGCGTGGATTTTCTCCGAGATCTTTGGTTTCCTCCCACACTCCAGAGACGTACGTTTGTAGGTTAATTAGCCTGGTATAAATGTAAAATGTTTTTAAAAAATCCCTGGTGTGTGTAGGATAGTGTTAATGTGTGGGAATCGCTGATTGGTGTAGGCTCGGTAGGTCAAAGGACCATTTAGAGCTGTATCTCTAAACTAAACTAAACTAAACTAAAATAACAGAGGACCAAGGAACTGATCCCTGTGGCACACCACTAGTCACAGTCTTCAATCTGAATGACATCTTTCCACTCACTACCGTCCGACCACCAAGCCCATTGCCTAGCACATCGTGAATCCCAATGTAATTAACCTTCTGGACTAGCCTACCATGTTGAACTTGATCAAAGTCTACCTCTTCCACAGCCCACAATGGCCCATTGTGGGCTCCACCATTCCGTAGTCATCGGTGCCGGCTCTGATTTGTTTTGTACATTTTCATGCCTCCAGTTTCCCTCACCCCTGACTCTCAGTCTGGAGAAAGGTCTCGACATGAAGCATCAACTATTCCTTTTCTTCAGAGATGCTGCCTTACCCTCACTTTGTGGCTATCGTCTGTTGACAATATCAACTGCCCTGCCCTCCAGATCACTTCTTCAAAAAACTCAATCAAATTTGCGATTTACATACAAAGCCATTCTGGCTTTCCCTAATCCTTCCTCGTCTTTCCAAGTGCAGGTACTTATGTCCCTCACGATTCCCTCCAGTAACCTTCCCACCAATTTTGCTCCAGCAAGAATTGTACTGTCTAATTAACAATCTTCCCATTCTAGTGAGCATACTGTCTACTTGCATCAGGCAAGGCAATAACTCAACTCTCTGCAGCACCAGGAGTTCCATCATCTGGATGTTATACTTGTACCCTCCTAGCCAAAGCTTCCCCGAAGATCAACTATAAGTGCTGGAGTAACTCAATGGGTCAGGCAGCATCTCTGGAGATAAAGTGATGGGTGACTATTTGGGTCAAGACCCTTCTTCAAACTGAAAGTAGGGGGTGGGGAAAGAGGGGGGCGGGGTGAAGAGCTGGAGCCGAGGAAAGCCCACGAGATTACCTCAGGCTGGGTGGACCCATTGTTAGAGAAGTGGCTAGAGAAGGTATGATCTCAAGAGGAAAACAATGTGGAGCATTGTAGGACTGGTAAAGTGACGAGAGTGGAGGCAGGTGGCAAGGGATGAGAGGAGAAATTACAAGTTACTTCAAATTAAATACTTAATACTTGTGCCCCCCTTTATCACCTACTTTCAGTCTGAAGAACAGTCCTGATCTGAAACATCATCCAACATTTTTCTCCAGAGATGCTGTGTGACTTGCTAGGTGACTCCAGCATTTTGTGTCTATCTTTGGTATAGACCAGCATCTGAAGTTCCTTGTTTCTATATTTCAACTACAAGAGTGTTGTTGGTGGTTGAAGAATGATGTAGCTTTCAGTAAATGCTGAACAATGTTAAGGCTTACCCATTATTTATCTCCCCATGGAACTAACGGGTCTTGTATTTCACACACTGTTCTTTTCACTGCCCACAGGAAGCTGTGCCCGGTCAGTGCCGCCTGCTCCCTGCCCAGACTTGGCTCAAGTGAAACAAAATGCTGGAGTAACTCAGTGGGTCAGGCAATATCTCTGGAGAAAAGAAATAGGTGACATTTTGGGTCGAGACCCTTCTTGAGTCTGAAGAAAGGTTTCAACCCAAAACTTCACCTATTAATTTTTTCTGGAGATGCTGCCTGTCCCGCTGAGTTACTCCAGCATCTTGTGTCTATCTTCGGTGTAAACCAGCATCTGCAGTTCCTTCCTACACATTTTGGCTCGTGAGAGCTGATTAAGCTGACCTGGCAAAGCTTACGTCTGCTTGTTGGTAGACACAAGCTGGAGTAACTCAGCGGGTCAGACAACATCTCTGGTGAAAAGGAATAGGGACGAAAAAAGGAATAGAGAAAAAAAAGTGACGATGATAAAGGAAACAGGCCATTGCTAGCTGTGGGCCAGGTGGGAATGAGTATGAACAATGAGACTCAACAAGACAACTTTGAAGCTAGTACAACAACTTGGGTGGGGGAGGGATGGAGAGAGAGGGGATGCAAGTGAGAGAAATCAACTAATCACACCACTGGGCTGTAAGCTGCCCAAGCAAAAATATGAGATGCTGTTCCTCCAATTTGCGTTTGGCCTCACATTGACAATGGAGACCTAGGACAGAAAGGTCAGTGTGGGAATGGGAAGGGAAATTGAAGTGTTTGGCACTCATTGTTTCATTAACTGTACTCGTTCTCACCTAAGCCACAGCGAACAATGGCCTGTTTCCTTTATCATTGTCACTATTTTTGCATATCTTTCATTCATTTCTTCTATATCTCTCTACATCACTTGTTTATATCTCTTGTTTCCCTTTCCCCTGACTTGCAGTCTGCAGAAGGATCTTGACCTGAAACGTCACCTATTCCTTTCCTCCAGAGATGCTGCCTGTCCTGCTGAGTTACTCCAGCATTTTGTGTTTATCTTCGGTTTAAACCAGCACCTGCAGTTCCTACACATTTCGCCTGTTTGTTGGTTCTCAGTCTTACCTTTCAACATCCACTCATGGCTAACAATCCTGTTATTTGTTATTATTGATCTACTTCATTGAGCAGACAGTAAGTGTGCACAGTGTTTATATTGCAGGGTGGTGGTTTGAGCCGTGCCATAGTGTTAATGAACTACCATTGATACGTGTCAAATTAGCGCGTGGCTTGCTTAAGCCAAATTCATTGATGAGGTATGTGAATCTAGCTGGCAAGTCCACAATACTTGTGTAAGAAGGAACTGCAGATGCTGGTTTAAACCGAAGATAGACACAAAAAGCTGGAGTAACACAGAAGAATGAGTGACATTTCAGTCTGAAGAAGGGTCGAGACCCGGAATGTCACCCATTTCTTCTCTCCAGAGATGCTGCCTGTCCCGCTGAGTTACTCCAGCTTTTTGTGTCTATCTAAGTCCACAATACTTTATGGACAAGATCGAGCCACAGCTCGAAGTCCTGTTCAGCAGTTACAGCAGTGTGATGCCATGTGGCATAAAGGGTTCAAGGTTCACTAAAGGAGAGCAACAGAACTGAACACAGGGGTCAGCCATCGAGAGAGGTGGATCGGAGGCCACCAACATCACACAACTTCACAATGAACTCAAAGATAAGACAAATATCTCACAAGCGAGTGCAAGATAGCCACAAGCCATTTATGGCCAGGGAGGAACACTCATTCACGTGAAACAGTTTTGAGGCTGTGGTAGTACAGGAATTGCAAGGCAAGATAATGTAAATTAAATTCCACATGCCACAATGGCAAAGGGAATGTAAGGGCCTGTCCTTAATTCACACTTTTTTTATATTTAAAGGCAATATTTGTACAAAATAGGACAGAGTGCAACACAATTGAAGAGACCCTGAAGAGATCTTTATTGATTTATTTGGGAGGGAGCCTCTCAAAGGCCTTGGGATGCAGTTTGGAGGGGTATGTATCACGTTACTTAAATACTTCATGATATCTTACATCAACATGTCCATATGCACTGTGTTGAGTGCATAATACTGCATGAAGTCACAGTAGCCTAACTGCATAGCTGTGCTTATATACCATACCACGTCATCTGCTATCTTCATAGAACCTGGAGATCGAGGTGGATTCATGTTTCTAATCATCTACACCTCCATTGAACGACAGCACAGACACTAGCCCTTCCAGACAAGAGGCTGGTGTCAGAGGGGCATAGAATTGGAGGCAAACCATTGACTTGGATAGGGAATTAGTTGTCTGGTAGGCGGAGAGAACAGGATATATTCCATGTATATGTGGGAAGAATGGAACTTCCTGGAATCTCACTCCGAGACAGAGCTTTTCATGGGAATTATCAATAATTTAGATGAAGAAATCAAGAACTATCCCTCTGTGTTTGTGTCACTATGCTTGGCTGGCATTATACAATAGTTACATTTCATTACATTATGCAAGGTTGATAGTTGGTCCATTGAATGCTTGCCATTGCATTGTCCCATTCTCTCTCATTGCATAGAGACAGAGAGGGCAATGCAGCATCGACACAAATCCTTTGGACCACCAGGTGCTGAGCATCAATCCTAATTTGCACTAATTACACACTAATCCTGTTTTATTCTCCCTCGTTCTCATCCACTCACCTACATACTACAGGAGCACCTGTGGACACCCATGCATTCACGGAGAATGTGCAAACCCCACACAGACAGTACCCGAGATCAGGATCGGGTATCTGGGTCGCCGGAGCATGCAGGCAGTGGCTCAGACTGCTCTATGATTGTGTTACTGATGGTTGAAAGTGTAAAACTGTGGTTAATGGAATTTGGAGGAGAATGAAGTCGTGCATTCTGAGGGCAAGAAAGACCAGAATATTTTTAAATGGTGGAGGAGCAACAAGATTTTGAGGTTAAATATAAAATCCATTAAAACCAGGTAGACAGGTATTAAGTAAAAAACACAAGTGCTGGAAGAACTCAGTGGGTCAGGCAATATATCAGAGTCATCGAGATTCATTCTGTGGAAAGAAATGGGCAGATGCTGTTTTGAGTTGGGACCCTTGTTCAGACGGTTTAAAATGCAGATGCAATGCTGGCCTTGCCTGCAGGCCAGTGTAGAACAAATAGTTGACAAGACTTGAAGCACACACGCTTGGTACAACAGCCTGCAAAACTGTAGATAGACACAAAATGCTGAAGTAACTCAGCAGAACAGGCAGCATCTCGGCAGAGAAGGAATGGGTGATGTTTCGGATCGAGACCCGTCTTCAGAAAGCTGTGTTCGATTTGAAGGGGTGCAGAACAATGTCTAGCTGTATAATAGTGCAGCTGAATGAACAGGCAAGCAAGCTTCAACCACATATTCTGTGTGTGTGTGTTCACCTTCACTGAATAACTTCAAAGATAATAGACAATAGGTGCAGGAGTAGGCCATTCAGCCCATCAAGCCAGCACAGCCATTCAATGTGATCATGGCTGATGTGTGCAAGTTTGTGAGCACCTGCTTAACTAGGGTGGCACGGTGGCGTAGCAGTAGAGTTGCTGCCCTGCAGTGCAAGAGACCCGAGTTTAATCCTGACTACGGGTGCTGTCTGTACGCAGTTTGTACGTTCTCTCCATGACTCGGGTGCTCCGGTTTCCTCCCACACTCCAAAGACGTACAGGTTTGTAGGTTAATTGGCGTTGATAGTGCTGTGGGATTGTTGTTCAGAGTTGACTCGGTTGGGCCAAAGGGCCTGTTTCCACGCTGTGTCTCTAAACTAAACAAAACTTCTCATCCTGGCACCTCATCACCCACACAAAAGCCACTGATTTAAAGAAATGGAAGGATGTGATACATGCCAACATGAGAGAGAGAAGAACTGGTCAGGATCATTGCTGATCTTCTTCCTCAGTAGTTTAGTTTTGTTTAGAGGTTCAGCGTAGAACAGACCTTTCGGCCCACCGAGTCCGCGCCGACTATGATCACATGTACACCTGTTCTATTCTACACATTTGGGACAATTTAAAGAACCTACAGAAACTTCAATTCAGATGCAGATAGATTGTTAGAAATCAACAAATATGTGGATTGTGCAGGTAAAGGATTGTGAGATAGAAGGTTAGCCATGATGTTATTGAAAAATGGAGTGGGCAAGATGGTCTGACTGGCGACCTGCTGCTTCTATTGCTAGTGCACGACATTACAAAGGCTTAGCAAGAGAAGCAGAAACATTGATACAGCGTGGAAACAGACCCTTCAGCTCAATTCTCCAATAACAACCAACATGTCCCATCTACACGTCCCACTTGCCTGCAATTGACCTATATCTAAATCTGTCCTATCCATGTACCTGTTTAATTGTTTCTTAAGTGTTGCTGCCTACTACCTCCTCTGGCAGCTTGTTCCATACACCCACCACCAATTGTGTGAAAAGGTTACCCAGATTCCTATTAAATATTTTCCCCTTAAACTTAAACCTATGTCCTCTGGTTCTCGATTTCCTTAATCTGGGCAAGAGACTCTACGTCTACCCAATCTATTCCTCTTATTATTTAATACACCTCTATAAGATCACCCCTTATCCTCCTGCACTGCAAGCTGATCATCAACTTTAGAAGGTCACAGGATGATGAGTACGCTCCAGTCTACATCAACGGGTGGAGGGAGTGTCCAGCTGCAGGTTTCAGGGCACACACATTTCATAGGACCTCACGTGGTCCAGTAACACCACTGCACTGGTCAAGAAAGCACAGCAACGGCTGGTTTTCTTGAGGATGCTGAAAAAAGATGGTGTGCCCCAACAGATGCTGGTGACTTTCTACCGCTGCACCACAGAGAGCATCCTAACATACTGCATCTCTGTGTGGTATCTTAGCTGCACAGCAGCGGATAGGTGAGCTCTTCAGCGGGTCGTCTCCAGAGCACAGAAGATCATTGGGATACAGCTCCCAGCCCTGGAGGACATCTACAACGAACGCTGCCTCACAAAAGCCATCAGCATCTGTAAGGACTCCACCCACCCATGCCACTGTCTGTTTGAACTTCTTCCATCTGGAAGACGTTACAAGGCCTTTTACACCCGCACCTCCAGACTGAGAAATAGCTTTTTGCCCAGAGCTACAACTGCACTGAATCAGTCTGCTAAACACCCCCCCATAATCTGTCTTTTCCCTCTGCAATCAACTGGCACAACTGACTTATCTCAACACAGTGACAGCTGCTGTAATTTTTAACCTCAGTGTAAATGGACCTATTTGTACTTTAACTTTATTTCTTCATTTTATAGCATCGCAACGGAGGTTGCAATCTTAATCTCGTTGTTCTTGTACAATGACAATAAAGATATTATTATTAAAGTGCTAGCCTGCTCAACCTGTCCCCATAGCTCAGACCCTCGAGTCCTGGCAATATCCTTGTCAATTTCCTCTGTGCCCTTTCCAACTTAACAACATCTTTCCTATAACATGGTGCTCAGAATGGAACACAGTACTCTAAATGCAGCCTCACCAACCTCATATATAATCGCAACATGTCCTCCCAACTTCTGTACTCAATACTCTGACTGATGAAGGCCAACGGGCCAAATGCTATTTTAACTACCCTATCTACCTGTGACACCACCTTGAAGGAACTATGTACCCTGCACTTCTGGATCACTCTGCTCTATAACACTCCCAAGACCCCTAACATTCGCTGTGTAAGTCCTGCGCATGTAATGTCCTGGCCATGTTAGACTTTGCAAAATGCAACAACTTCCATTTCTCTTTATTAAATTCCATCAACCATTCCTCAGCCCACCTGGCGAACCGATCAAGATCCTGCTACAATTAGGCTGCGGCTGGTCTGTGGCATTTATCATGGTCATCTTAAGGGGGGGGGGGTGGGTGGGGGGGGGGGGGGGTGGGTGGGTGGGGGGGGGGGGGGGTGGGGAGGAGCATAAGAAGCATGTGTGTCTGAAGCAACAGGTCTGAGCAAAGATCAGAACAAATGAAACTCTTCAGCTTTGAGAAGGCGGCTGGCTGCCTGTGCAGCTGCAGATGTTATCGTGGCCTCTTCCAATCACACTAATGATTGCAGGTCACAGTGGTCATTGGCAGAGACAGATAAAATAAGAACCGAGATTGCCATCAGCTATAATTTCTTCAGAGTGACCAGCATCTGTGGTGATTTTCCAGGCTGGGATAACAGAGAGAGGAATGAGCTCAGTAGCATTTCGGAATAGAAACATAGAAAATAGGTTCAGGGGTAGGCCATTCGGCCCTTCGAGCCATTCAATATGATCATGGCTGATCATCCAACTCAGTATCCTGTACCTGCCTTCTCTCCATACCCCCTGATCCCTTTAGCCACAAGGGCCACATCTAACTCCCTCTTAAGTGGTGGCATGGTGGTGCAGCAGTAGAGCTGCTGCCTTACAGTGCCAAAGACCCGGGTTCGATGCTGACTATGGGTGCTCTCTGTATGGAGTTTGTATGTTCTCCCTGTGACCGCATGGTACTCCAGGGTACTCTGGTTTCCTCCCACACTACACAGATGTGCGGGTATGTAGGTTAATTGGCTTCTGTAAATTGTCCCTAATATGTAGAATAGAACTAGTGTAAGGTGATCGCTGGTCACCACGGGCTCTGTGGGCTGAAGGGCCAGTTTCCACAATGTATCTCTAAAACTAAACAGAGATATGTGATTCCCTCATCCATTCTAGCCATCTTTGCAGAGAGATTGGATTGCAATATCACCACATTGACTAAAACATGTAGGCCTTTAGGGACCCCAGAGAGCATCTGCAACCTTTCATTCTATCGTTACCTTTATTTTGAAACCCCAGTACTCTTTATAGAAGAAATGTGTCATCCATGTTGTTATTCTTTACAGAAATGAGTGCACCTTCACCCAGTGCCCCAACGCAACCCAACTCCAGGAGTGACGTCTTTCAGACCCAACACTACTTTACCAGTGCTCTAGCTGGGAACCTTCAAGCCGTTGCCCAGGCTGAAGACCCATCAATGGCCCACAGGCTGGAGGCTGCCGTCACTGCGCACAACTCGGAGCGGCTACTGCAACCTCCGGCTGTCATCTCACAGGACTACCATGATGGTGATGGGACAAGGAACCGAATACGAGCTGTGGAGAATCAGTATTCTTTTTACTAACACAAAGGAGTGCAATAAGGCAAACCTGGGAACAAACTCGAGGACAGGGTTCCCTGCTTAGCAAGGAAGTGATATGTTGAGGATCAGTCTCCCTCTTTGACTACTGGTGTTGAAAGTCAACATTCTGCTCAGACCAAGTGTTTAATGTGAATTGCAAGGTGATTTATGCCATTTCTGGTTCAGGCCCAGACGGCAAAGATTAACTTGATTAAATCCGTTCTTTCTATATATTGGTTTCAACGTTGACTGTAAAGAAGCAGCTTTGATGGACTGTGTACACAATGGATAGGGTTGAAATGTTTTATATCATAATTTGTGTCTGATGTTGATCTTTCCTGTGAGCTGATAAATTATTGCTAGTGCTGCAACTGGTGAAATCCTCCATTGGTATGACATTGTTCCCTTTGTTTCATTTTAGTGGTGCTGCTGATGGGTTTTGAACCCAGTGGTCATTTTCAAATCGAGCAGTAACTCCAGCTGTTTGACCATGCCATTTGAGATTGAAAATTACTTGTTTAAATATGAATAACTATTTAAATATTGATGTGCATTGATACACTGAATTGCATAGCTATCTCTGTACTTGGATTACTGGACTCCCTGCAGTCAGCTGTGCAGTCCATCGTTCTGCAACACTGTGGCAGGCATGCAGAGCAGGATGGTTGCTGGTTGGTGTCATTCCCAGTGGAGGAGGCGATCGATACATCGAGCTCAACGATCAGGGTGCAATGAAGAGGAAATGGCTTTGAGAGAAGTGGTTACAAATCTGCACAATCCAGCTTGGGATATGAGCTGCTTGTGGCATTGATTGGAAGAGAAACTAGAATCAAAAAGAGAAGTCAAACAGCAGGGGATGATTGATTGCGAGATGCATCAATAAATATATGATATAACCATATAACAATTACAGCACGGAAACAGGCCATCTCGGCCCTTCTAGTCCGTGCCGAACACTTACTCTCCCCTAGTCCCATCTACCTGCACTCAGACCATAACCCTCCATTTCTTTCCCGTACATATACCTAGCCAATTTATTTTTAAATGATAAAATCGAACCTGCCTCCACCACTTCCACTGGAAGCTCATTCCACACAGCCACCACTCTCTGAGTAAAGAAGTTCCCCCTCATGTTACCCCTAAACTTTTGTCCCTTAATTCTCAAATCATGTCCTCTTGTTTGAATCTTCCCTACTCTCAATGGAAAAAGCTTATCCACGTCAACTCTGTCTATCCTTCTCATAATTTTAAAGACCTCTTTTGGTCTTGCCGATGTAGAGAAATTGACACCTGGAACAGCGGATACAGTAGATGAGGTTGGAGGAGGTGTAAGTGAACCTCTGCCTCACCTGGAAAGACTGTTTGGGTCCTTGGATGGAGTCGAGGGGGGAGGTAAAGGGACAGGTGTTGCATCTCCTGCGGTTTCAGGGGAAAGTACCTGGGGAGGAGGCGGTTTAGGTGGGAAGGGACGAGTTGACCAGGGAGTTTCGGAGAGAACGGTCTCTGCGGAAAGCAGAAAGGGGTGGAGATGGGAAGATGTGGCCAGTAGTGGGATCCCATTGGAGGTGGTGAAAATGTTGGATTATATACTGTATGTCACGGCTGATGGGGTTGGAAGGTGAGGACAAGGGGGACTCTGTCCTTGTTGCAAATGCGGTAAGGGGTTGCAACTTCCAGGAGTCAACTTCTCTACAACGGCAAGACCAAGCGCAGGCTCGGCGATCGTTTCGCTGAACACCTCCTATCAGTCCGTCTGTACCTACCTGCTCTCCCGGTGGCCCGGCACTTCAACTCTCCCTCCCATTCCCAATCTGACCTTTCTGTCCTGGGCCTCTTTCATTGTCAGAGTGAGGCCCAGTGCAAATTGGAGGAACAGCACCTCATATTTTGTTTGGGTAGTTTACACCACAGCGGTATGAACATTGACTTCAATACCTTCAGATAGCCCTTGATTTCCCTCTTTCTCCATCGTCTCCCCCTTCCCAGTTCTCCCACTAGTCTTACTGTCTCCGACTACATTCTATCTTTGTCCTGCCCCCTCCCCTGACATCAGTCTGAAGAAGGGTCTCGACCCGAAACGTCACCCATTCCTTCTCTCCAGAGATACTGCCTGATCCACTGAGTTACTCTAGCATTTTGTGTCTACCTTCGATTTAAACCAGCATCTGCAGTTCTTTCCTCACCATTCAGATAATAATCTGCCTTCCTGTTCTTGCCACCTCACATTTATCCATATTACACTGCATCTGCCCACTCTCCCAACCTATCTTAGTCACCCAATATCCTAATAGCATCCTCATCGCAGCTCGCACTGCCACCCAGCTTTGTGTCCTCCGCAAACTTGATGTCACATTTAATTCCCTTGTCTAAATCATTAATATATATTGTAAATAACTGGGGTCCCAGCACCGAGCCTTGCGGCCCCCCACTAGTCCCTGCCTGCCATTCTGAAAACGACCCGTTAATTCCTATTCTTTGCTTTCTGACTGCTGTTGTGGTTTAAATTGCTCAAATTAATTCAGATCACGTGGAGAATTCTTCAAGAAGTTCAAACCTTTATTTGCAAATAAGAGCTCGTTCCCCACGCATCAAATCACGTGGAGCTCTCTCCCGCGCTCTCCCCAAGACAAAGGATCATCGCTTTTTATACCATTTTCAAATCAGCATGCCCCACCCCTGTTACATTTCCACATCCAATCATTTGCTAACATTCCCTTATTACCAGCCAATCACTTGCTCCCACTTCCCAGCACATTCCCACATTTGGAACTGATGTAGGTGTCACATGACTCCTTGTGGCCCCTTCCCTTGCCATGTGCGTTTAACTCCTTTGTTCAGATTTCATTCCAACAAAGTGAAATTCACAAAAAATAGACACTTCCCAGAACCCACTTCTCAAAATACCAAAGATACAGTGATCACACAATTTATATATACAAGACATTGTTCGAATTAAACCTATACATCTTGGGAAATAATGTAACTTCTTAAACTACAGATCCAAACACAAAGATCTAATGTAAAATGAAAATACC
This sequence comes from Amblyraja radiata, assembly GCF_010909765.2. Taxonomy (NCBI): domain Eukaryota; kingdom Metazoa; phylum Chordata; class Chondrichthyes; order Rajiformes; family Rajidae; genus Amblyraja; species Amblyraja radiata. The sequence goes on along the minus strand of NC_045983.1, from coordinate 1,828,957 downwards.
ATATATTTCCCTAATTAAAAGACAATATATATCCCAGATGATCTTCTTTATAAATCATGTTTAAACTAACATTATCTTACGTTACACACTTTAAAATAGAAATTTACTCTGTCTTTGCAAACTCACATCTCCTATTTCGCCAGCATAGCCAGGATCATAAAAATGTCTAACTTGACTAATGATAATTGTCTCTTGGCTATCTTACACGCCCTCCCCCCTTCTTGTTATCTCTAGGGACGGCATTCCAGCTCCATCCTTGGGCCTCTTTACGACTTTGCATTCACACTGACAACATTATTCAAAGGATTGTTACATTTCCAGACCACCATCTCTTTCCCAACATCTTAGTCCCCTCAGTTTGTATAAACAAAAGAAATCCAACATACAAGTCACATACTCCCCACCCAACGAACTTCTACCCATCTCTGTCTTTCCTCTTATCCCAACATGAGTATAATTAAACGTAGCTAGACTAGTTCACAGATCCTGAGACGCCTTGCTATCTAAGACTAATATAAACAGTTGCCAGTCGTAAACGCTGAGCCCTTTGTGTTACAGAAAAGCTGAGGAATGTGTCCTCATGAAAAAGCATGTGGTCTGTGACCAAATGGCCTGTAACCTGAGAACGGCCACACTAACAAAACTACTTTTAACTACAGATTATATAAGATACATTTACTACAGAAAATAATATCTACTACACTGCCAACCAGTCCGATACGATAAAACTTTATTCATCCCCGGAGGGAAATTGTTCTGCCGAGTCACAACACACAAGGTACACAAAAATTTGAAATTAAAAGTGAAAACAAAAAGACAAAGACAAGCGACTGTTGTCTGGCTGCCGTGTGCACAGCGCCTTCACTGGCTTCCCCAGGGCAGAGGATTCTAAACAAGAGTGCCCCCCCCTACCCCACACCGGGTCCCCTATGTTCTCCCACCGTCCCCCGTCCCCACGCCGATTCCCCCATTGTCTTCCCCTTCCCCCTCACGTTCATCAACCACGAGGCCCCACCGCCACCGAGGCTCTTACTGCTTTCCAAATGCACTGCTATAACATCTTTAATAATCAGTTCAAGCATCTTCCCCACTGTCCATGTAAGGCTAACTGGTCTATAATTCCCAGTTTTCTCTCTCCCTCTTATCTTAAAAAGTGGGGTTACATTGGCTACCCTCCAGTCCACAGGAACTGAACCAGAGTCGAGAGAACATTGGAAAATGATCACCAATATATCCTTCTCTCCAAAGATGCTGCCTCATCCGCTGAGTTCCTCCAGCATTTTTGTCTACCAATATATCCACGATTTCTTGGGCCACCTCCTTGAGTACTCTGGGATGCAGACCATCAGGTCCTGGGGATTTATCTTCCCTCAGTCCAAATAGTTTACCCAACACCATTTCCTGACTAATGTGGATTTCCTTCAGTTCCTCCCTCCCACTAGATCCTCGGCCCATAGTTTTTCTGGGACTTTGTGTCTTCCTTAGTGAAGACAAAACCAAAGTACTTGTTTAACTGTTCTGCAATTTCTTTGTTTCCCATTATAAATTCACCTGTCCCTGATTGTAAGGGACCTACATTTGTCTTCATTAATCTTTTCCTTTTTAGATATCCAAAGAAGCTTTTCAAGTCACTTTTTATATTCCCCATTAGCTTTTTTTCATGCTCTTTCCCCCCCTCGTAATGACCTCTTTATCCTCTATTGAGTTCTAAATTTCACCCAGTCTAAATTTCTCCCAGTCTTTGCCATTGCATCTCCACTGTCAACCCTTTAAGTTTAATTTGCCAGTCTATCCTAGCCAATATCCATCTCATGGATATTGGCTAGGATATTGGATATTGGCTAGGATATTGGAAAGATATTGGAAAGTCTCCTTTCTTTAAGTTGTCTCTGAATTAACCGTGTCACTTCCCATTCTGATGCAGAATTCCACCATGTTATGGTCACTGTTGCCCAAGGGGCTTTGCACAACAAGATTGCTAACTAATCCTCATTGCACCAATGGGGTACAGGAGCTTCAAGAGTGAGACAGGGGTGAGGGAAAGAAAGGAGGGAGGTTGCATTGTTGGTTAAGGAGAATGTCATGGCTGTGTTCAGAGGTGACATTACGGACGGTTCTTCTAGTGAGGCTATATGGGTGGAGCTGAGGAACAAGAAAGGGGTGATCAGCTTGTTGGGGGTGTACTACAGACCCCCGAATAGTCAACGGGAATTAGATGAACAAATGTACTAGGACATTGCAGACAGTTGCAGGTCAAATAAGGTTGTTGTAGTTGGAGATTTTAACTTTCCCAATATAGACTGGGAAAATCATAGTGTGAAGAGTTTAGATGGGGGGCAATTCCTCAAAAGTGTTCAGGATTAGATTAGATTAGATATGATTTATTGCCACACAGCCAGGCTGGTGGAAATTTGGGTTGTCTGCAGCGATACAATAATAAAGAACACACAACCACAATAAAACTGTAACACAAACATCCACCACAGGATTCATCACTGTGGTGGAAGGCACAAAATTTGGCCAGTCCTCCTCCATTTCCCCCCCGTGGTCAGGACCAGAGTCCAGAGTCAGTCCAGGATCGGCTCTTCCTCACCGGAGACCGCGGCTTTAAGTTGTTGTAGGCCGCAGGCCGGCGGTCAAGATTTAAAGTCCCCGCCGCAGCCAGAAGCACCGCAGACTACAGGGCCGCCCGTAGAAGCTCCCCTCCAGGGGTGATGGTAAGTCTATGCCGGACCCGCGGTAGAAGTCGGCCGCGGGCCGGCAGTGATGGCTTCTTCTTCCCCCGGGTCCCCAACGTGAGATCCCGGGCTGTAGACGCCGCACCAGCTGGAGCTCTGCCGGCTGCCCCGGGCCAGCGAAACGGAGCGCTCCCCTCCAGCGAGGGCTCACCCGCTCCACGACGAGAGTCCACGCTGCGCCCGCCGCTGAAGCCCCGGGCGCGTCTCCGGGAAAGGCCGCGTCGATCTTTGATGTTAGGCCACGGGGGAGGCGACCTGGAAAAAGTCGCCTCTCCGTGGAGGAGGCGACCAAAGCGGTTTCCCCCTTACCCCCCCACACCACCCCCCACACAAAACACACAAAGAAACATTAAATACAGACTTTAAAACATACTAAAAAAAGTTGAAAAACTGACGAGCTGCATGACATGGCTGCTGCCAGAGCAGCGCCCCCTCCGTTTGGAGAGTTTTCTGAAGCAGTATTTGGAAGCCCCCCACACGTGAGAGGGCAACGCTGGATCTAGTATTGGGAAATTGAGAAGGGCAAGTGTGTGCGGAGGAGTCTTTTGGGACATGTGACCACAGTCGATTAGGTTTAAGATAGTTATGGATCGGGACGGTGAGGGTCCACGTGTTAAAATGCCCAACTGGGGTAAGGCCAACTTTGAGAGTACGCGAGAAGGTCTCTCAAGTTAACTGGAGCAGGTTATTTGAGGGGAAAGGAACTTCGGCCAAGTGGGATGTTTTTAAAAGTGTACTGACGAAAGCTCAGGATATGTACGTCCCCGTTAGAGTGCAGGGCAAAGCAGGCAAACGTCAGGAAGCTTGGCTGACGAGGGAAATTGAGACGTTAGTCAAAAATAAGAAAGATGTATGGGACAGGTATAGGGAGCTGGGATCAAGTGCATCCCTGGAGGAGTTTCAGGAACTAAGGAGTAAACTAAAAAAGGAAATCAGAAGGGCAAAAAGGGGCCAGGAGATAGCTCTGGCGGGTAGCATTAAGGACAATCCCAAAAGATTTTATAAATACATAAGGGGGAAACGGGTAACTAGAGAGATAATGGGACCTCTCAGGAATCAAAGCTGTCACCTCTGTCAGGAGATGGGCAAGGTCCTCAATGAGTATTTCTTCTCTGTATTTACCGAGGAGAAAGACAGTAGGACGGAGGAAATTGGAGCAGTCACTGGAAGTGTCATGAGAGCAGTCAGGGTTACTGTAGAAGAAGTACTGAAGGTACTGTCGTGTTTGAAGGTAGACAAATCTCCGGGGCCTGATCAGATAGATCCGAGGACATTGCGGGAAACTAGAGAGGAAATTGCGGGAGCACTGATTGAAATTTACGAGTCGTCCTTAAATACAGGTGAGGTGCCGGAAGACTGGAGGGTGGCAAATGTTGTGCCTCTTTTCAAGAAGGGCTGCAGGGAAAATACTGGCAACTATAGGCCAGTGAGCTTATCATCTTTAGTTAGAAAGTTACTGGAGAGTATTTTGAGGGATAGGATATACAGGCATTTGGATGGGCAAGGGCTGATTAGGGACAGTCAGCATGGTGTTGTACGTGGGAGGTCATGTCTCATAAATCTGATTGGATTGGATTGGATTGGATTCAATTTATTGTCATTGCACTTTTCAGTGCAACGAAATGGTTTAGCCTGCAGTAATAACATAGAATAAATAACAAACACTCAACACAGTTTAACGTCCCAAAGTCATTGTCTCTTCCCTCCTTGCTCTCCCTCTGCGCTGAGGCAATCCAAGCCTCCGATGTTGTGACCCCGCCGGGTGATGGTAAGTAAGTCCCGCGGCTGAATCCGTGCTCCGCAAACGGGCCGGTTCAAACTCCGCGGCCCGGGGCGGTCGAAGCTGCCGCCCTCCAGTCCAGCGGACGCAGCTGTAGTTGCGGGAGCTCCGAAAAACAGGTCACCACCTGTGACCTGCGAGCTCCCGATGATGTCGTCCACTGGCCCGCGGCAGAGCCTCTGAGGCTCCAAAGTCGGGTCGGAAGTTAGGTCGCACCGCAACCACAGCCCCGAAGTCGGCCAGCCTCGCGTTGGTAAGTCCTGGCTCTGCCTCCGCAGCCTCGAGGTCGGTCGCAGTTGGAGGCCGCCAGCTCCGCGATAGGCCTCAGCGCAGACGGACACGGAGACGGGGGATACGGCAGGAATGGTCGCATCTCCCCGAAGGAAGAGTAAAAAAACATGTTACACCCACCCCCCCACACATACACAGCTAAATAAACCGAAATAAACTGTAAAAACGGGACAAGAGAAAACAAAAAAACAGAAAAGACAAACGGACTGCAGGCGAGCCACAGCTGCAAGGCAGCGCAGCCACTCCCGGAACAACTGATTGATTTATTTGAAGACGTGACCAAAAAGGTTGATGAGGGCAGAGCTGTAGATGTTGTGTACATGGACTTCAGTAAGGCGTTCGACAAGGTTTCACATTGTAGGCTACTCTGGAAGGTTAGATCTCATGGGGTCCAAGGAGAGATAGCTGAATGGATAGCAAATTAGCTCCATGAAAGGAAGCAGAGGGTGATGATGGAAGGTTGCTTCTCAGAATGGAGGCCTGCGACTTGTGGTGTGCCTCAGGGTTCAGTGCTGGGCCCGTTACTGTTTGTCATCTACATCAATGATTTGGATGAGAACATACAGGGCAAGATTAGCAAGTTTGTTGATGATACAAAAGTTAGTGGTTTTGCAGAAAGTGAAGATGGTTGTGAACGATTGCAGCAGGATCTGGATCCATTGGCCAGGTGGGCGGAGGAATAGTTGATGTAATTTAATACAGAGAAGTGTGAGGTGTGGCATTTTGGGATGTCGAACAAGGGCAGGATCTACACAGTAAATGGTAGGCCTCTGGGTAGTGTTGTAGAGCAGAGGGATCTAGGAGTACAAGTGCATGGCTCCTTGAACGTCGAGTCACAGGTAGATAAGGTGGTCAAAAAAGCTTTTGGCACTTTGGCCTTCATCAGTCAGAGTATTGAGTATAGAAGTTGGGTGGACATGTTGCAGTTGTATAAGATGTTGGTGAGGTCACATTTAAAATATTGTGTTCAGTTCTTCCACCATGTTATAGGAAAGATATTGTCAAGCTTGAAAGGGTTCAGAAAAGATTTACGAGGATGTTGTCAAGTCAAGTTTATTCATCACATACACATACGAGATGTGCAGTGAAATGAAAAGTGGCAATGCCCGCGAATTGTGCAAAAAGACAAACAAACAAACAACCAAACAAACTACAAACAGAATGCAACAGAATCACATATTCTTTTTCGTATTAAATATTGTGGGCCGAAGGAAAAAGAGGAAAAAACAGCAATTTTTAAAAAAAGCTGTAGAGTGGCACAGTCAAGTTAGTCCCTGGTGAGATAGGAGTTTACAGTCCTAATGGCTTCTTCTCAACCTCTCCGTTCTCACAGCATGGCAACGGAGGCGTTTGCCTGACCATAGCAGCTGGAACAGTCTGTTGCAGGGGTGGAAGGGGTCTCCCATGATTTTATTGGCTCTGGAGTTGCACCTCCTGATGTATAGTTCCTGCAGGGGGGCGAGTGAAGTTCCCATAGTACATTTGGCCGAACGCACTACTCTCTGCAAAGCCTTCTTGTCCTGGGCAGAGCAATTCCCAAACCAGATTGTAATATTTCCGGACAAGATGCTTTTCACAGCCACTGAGTAGAAGCACTGGAGGATCCTCGGAGACACTCTGAATTTCCTCAAGTGCCTGAGGTGGTAAAGGCGCTGCCTTGCCTTGCTCACGAGTGCGGCGGCGTGTGATGTCCATGTCATATCCTCAGAGATGTGGACTCCCAATGTGGATGTTGTCAGAACTAGAGGGTGTGAGCTATATGGAGAGGTTGAGTAGGCTGGGTCTCTATTCCATGGAGCACAGGAGGACGAAGGGAGATCTTCAAGAAGTATACAAAATCATGAGAGGAATAGTTCGGGTAGCACAGTCTTTTACCCAAAGTAGAGGAATTGAGGACCAGAGGACATAGGTCAAGGGGAAAAGATTTAATAGGAATCCGAGAGGTAACTTTTTCACACAAAGGGTGGTGGATGTATGGAATAAGCTGCCAGAGGAGGTAGTTGTGGCTGGGACTATCCCATCGTTTAAGAAACAATTAGACAGGTGCATGGATAGAACAGGTTTGAAGGGTTATGGACCAAGCGCAAGCAAGTGGGACTAGTGTAGCTGGGACATTGTTGGCCGGTGTGGGCGAGTTGGGCCGAAGGGCCTGTTTCCACAATGTATCACTCTATGACTATGACTTTAATAGCCTCGGATGATAGTCTAGGATGGCCTGTCCTCTAGTCGGTTCCTCTACATATTGGTGAAAAGGACCATCCCGTATACACTCCAGGAAATCATCCTCCTCAGCACTGTTACCTATTTGGTTGGCCCAATCTATATGTAGTCATCCATATTCCTGCTTGATGTTGTCCCCAACCTCTCTACTGCTGTCTGGTGGTCTGTACACAACTCCAACAAGCGTTTTCTGCCCTTGTCTATTTTGCAGTTCTACCCGTACAGATTCTACAGCATCCAAACTAATGTCTACAACTGTGCAAGTGTGTCCAGGTTCAGCTCCTGAAGGACCGTGTTGGGACACTGGAGAAAAAGCTGGATGACCTCAGGGCCATCCGGGAAAACGAGAGTTTCCTGGATAGGAACTACAGTGAGGTTGTCACGCCAAGGATACGGGAAGAACAAAGGTGTGTGACTGAGAGAAGGGGTGGTAACCGTGGAGTGCAGGGGACCCAGGTGGCTGTGCCTAATGAAACCAGGTACACCCTCTTGGGAACTGTCGGGGGAGATGACGCTTCCAGTCCGAGCGGCGGACATCGGTGACTCCCATCCTAGAGATGGGACTCGACCGGCGAGACCAACGTCGGGCAGAGCCATAGTGGTGGGTGACTGGAGATTCTGTGGCGGCAGGCGAGACGCGAGGATGGTCTGTTGCCTCCCTGGTGCCAGGGTTCAAGTCATGAACCGAATTCAGAACATTCTCGAGAGGGAAGGTGAACAGACGGCAGTAGTAGTACACGTAGGCACAAACGACATTGGGAAGAAGAGGAAGGAGGTTCTGCAACGTGAGTTCAGAGAGTTAGGAAGTAGACTGAAAAGCAGGACTTCTAGGTTGGTTATCTCTGGATTGCTTCCAGTACCTCGTGCTAGTGAGGACAGGAACAGGGAGATAGGGGATTTGAATGTGTGGCTGGGGGGCTGGTGCAGGGAGCAAGGATTTAGATGTATAGACCACTGGGATCACTTCTGGGGTAGGGGTGGCCTGTACAAAAGGGACAGGTTGCACCTTAACTGGAGGGGAACCGACGTTCTGGCAGGCAAGTTTGCTAGGGCTACACGTGTGGGTTTAAACTAAATAGTGGGGGGGAGGGATTGACAAATTGGGAGTATAAAGATGGAGTTGAAGAGGAAGTGAGTACAAGAAAAGTTACAAAAGACTCCCGAATTAATGGGAAGGAAAGTTCGAGAAGGGATAACAGAGTAAGGTTCGGGCAAATTGTGAGCGGTGTGAGAGGGGAGGTGAATACCGAGGTCAAAGTGTCGTAAATGAATGCGCAAATTATAAGAAATAAAGTGGATGAGCTTGAGGCTCAGTTAAAAATTGGCAAGTATGATGTTGTGGGAATTACAGAGACATGGGTGCAAGAAGGCCAGGGCTGGGAACTGAATATTCAAGGGTATACCTCCTATCGAAAAGACAGACAGGTGGGCAGAGGGGGTGGGGTAGCTCTGTTGGTGAGGAATGAAATTCAGTCCCTTGCAAGGGGTGACATTGAAACCGGAGATGTGGAGTCAATATGGATAGAACTAAGGAATTGTAAGGGTAAAAATACCCCAATGGGACTTATCTACAGGCCCCCAAAGAGTAGCCTGGATGTAGGGTGCAAGTTGAATCGGGAGTTAAAATTGGCATGTCGCAAAGGTAATGCTACGATTGTTATGGGATGTCTACGATGCCCTACCATGCCCAGCAAACTTCCACGTCTGGGGCAAGAGCGAGACACCTTCCTGCCCACTTTGCTCTGGAAGATGATCATTAGAACATCTCCTCAGCAGCTGCCCAAAGTCCCTTGGGGAAGGTCGCCATCGGTGGTTCCATGACCAGGTGCTCAAGGTGGTTGCTGAGAGCATAGCCACTGCCATCGGTAACAGCAAACACCACCATGCCCCAAAGAAATCAATCACTTTTGTCAAAGCTGGAGAGAAGCCCGGACCACAACCAAAAACAAGGACGGGCCTCCTCTACACAGGCACTCACTGGCAGCTGCACGTCGATCTGGGCAAACAGCTGAAATTTCCACAGCACATCACAGCAACATCACTCCGGCCAGACATGATCATCACCTCCGAAGTGACAAAACAGCGGATCACTCTGGAGCTGACAGTGCCCTGGGAAGAGCGTATTGAAGAGGCTAACGAGAGGAAACGCGTAAAGTACCAGGAACTGGTGGAGATGTGCCAGGGCAGCGGCTGGAAAACATACTATGAGCTCATGGAGGTGGGCAGTAGAGGTTTTGCAGGACGCCCACTCTGCAAAGTCCTCAACCAGTTGGCAAAGAAGAGGGCCATTCAATCCGCAAGCCAAGCCGCAGAGAAAGCCACTAGGTGGCTTTGGATTAAGAGGCTGATCCGTGGGCTGCTGGGACACGTCGGGGCTTGATCAATCCCGGCAGGATCGCCTGGGCGAGGGTGTCTGATGTTGTGAGACCCAAAACACCCGATGACCCCAGGTCACATCACTGAGGATGCGTCCCAGCGCATCTAAAAGATGGCTCTTTCACACTGGAGATTTCAACATGCAGGTAGACTGGGAGAATCAGGTTGGTACTGGACCCCAAGAAAGGGAGGTTGTAGAGTGCCTCCGTGATGGATTATTGGAGCCTATCAGGAGGAAAGCAATTCTGGATTTAGTGTTATGTAATGAACTGGATTTGATAAAGGAACTTGAAGTTAAGGAGCCATTAGGAGGCAGTGACCACAAGATAACTAAAAAGGCAATACGGGGAGAAAAGATGAGGTACGAAGGTAAGCTAGCCAAAAATATAAAGGAGGATAGTAAAAGCTTCTTTAGGTATGTGCAGAGGAAAAAATTAGTTAAGACCAAAGTTGAACCCTTGAAGACTGAAAAAGGTGAATTTATTATGGGGAACAAGGAAATGGCAGATGAGTTGAACAGGTACTTTGGATCCGTCTTCACTAAGGAGGACACAAACAATCTTCATGATATAGTAGTGGCCAGAGGATCTAGGGTGACGGAGGAACTGAAGACAATCCACATTAGGCAGGAAATGGTGTTGGGTAGACTGATGGCACTGAAGGCTGATAAATCCCCTGGGCCTGATGGTCTGCATCCCAGAGTACTTAACCCCGGAAGTGACTATTTTGATGAATAACATCGACCGTGGAGAGTGTGTTTTCCTTGGGGGAGGTTTTAATTGTACCTTCGAGGCGAGAGATCGCTCTGGCGTTCAGCGTGACCCGGCAGCAGTCAAGACTCTAAGAGAGCTGGTAGACTTTTCTGAGCTGGTTGATGCGTGGTAAAATTTCCATCCTGACTCTAGTGCCTTCTCGTACAGGCTTGAGGTGGTGGTTCCCGTATTGACCACTTGTACGTTTCCAAGGCCGATGTCTCTTGTGTCTTGGCGGCCTCCATGTGGCTGGTGCCTTGCTCGGAACACTGCCTGGTGCGAGTGGACATTATCCCAGCGCGCACATGGGCAGGGTCCGCGTACTGGCATTTTAATAGCCGGCTGCTAGAGGATCGCCGATTCCGGGATTCATTCAGGAAGTTCTGGGTGAAGTGGAGAGAGGCAGGGGCGTTTCCATTCCCTAAGGCAGTTGTGGGATGTGGGGAAGGACTACGTCTGTTTGTTTTGCCAGGACTATGCGAGGGTGTCGCCCAAGTGGCGGGACTGAGCTCAGTTGGCTTGAGAGAGAGTTGCTCGACTCAGAGTCTCGCCTGGATTGGACTGGTGGGGACTCGTGCGAGTGGCGGAGTACCAGGAGAAGAAGGGAGCACTGAGGAACTTGCAGCTTAGGAGGTCCCGGGGCACGTATGTGAGGTCACGAGTCCAGATGTTGCACCATTTTCTTCTCTCTGGAGAAGTGGCGAGGAGCCCGCAGGCAGCTCGTTGAGTTGCTTGCGGATGATGGCTCCTCTGCCACGGATCCAGAGCATCGGTGCCTCGGTTCGGTCTTTCTACAGGACTCTGTTCTCCGCAGGTACATCTAGTGGGGATGCACAGGGGGTTCTGTCGGAGAGCTTACCCGTAGTGTGCAAAGAGGCGGCTGAGCGCCTCGATGATCCCTTAACTCTGGAGGAGCTGACTGCTACCCTGCATCAGCTCGGGGGGGGGGGGGGGCAAGTCTCCAGGACTGGATGGGCTGACAGTGGAGTTTCTTCGAGCCTTCTGGGATGTCCTGGGGGGTGACTACATGAAGGTCCTTGGGGAGAGCCTGGAGACTGGGGAGATGCCTTTCTGTCGTTGTCCTGCTGCCCAAGATGGGTGATCTCCAACTTTTGAAGAACTGGCGCTTGGTCTCTCTCCTCAGCTCAGAATACAAAGTCTTTGCACGGGCAATGGCGAATCGCCTGGGTTCCGTACTGGCCCAAGTGATCCACCTGGTTCGATCCTACACGGTCCCGGGACGGTCCATCCAGGACAATATCCATCTGGTGCGGGACCTGATCCATCTGTGCCAGGGGGATGGACAGTCAGTCGCCTTTCTCTCCCTTGACCAGGAGAAGGCGTTTGACAGGGTGGATCACGACTACCTTCTTGGGACTTGGCAGGCGTTTGGATTTGGACCGCACTTTGTGGTCCGAGTCCGGCTTTTGTACGCTGCTGCGGAATGCCTTGTTAAGGTCAATGGCTCTTTGTAGGCCCCCATTCACTTTAGGAGGGGAGTACGTCAGGGATATCCCATGTCCGGCCAGCTGTATTCAATCTGCGTGAAGCCATTCCTGTGTCTTCTCCGGAGGTGGTTGGCAGGCCTGGCTTTGGGTCTGGGTGGAGGTGGTTCTCTCGGCCTAGGCCGATGATGTCCTTCTGATGTTCACCGACCCTGTTGACCTGCGGAGGATGCGTGAGTGCCAGCAGGTTTTCTCAGCTGTATCCTCTGCCAGGATCAACTGGGGGAAGTGTTCTGGTCTCTTGGTGGGTCAGTGGCAGGTGGACTCCCTGCCGGAGGAGATGGCAGTTTATGCGTGGAGCACCACATACCTCCTCCAGCTGGGGGTCTACCCGAGTCCCACTGAGGGGGCTTGGCCAGCGAACTGGCAGGAGCTAGAGACGAAAGTCATCGCATGACTAGGGCGTTGGTGAGAGGTGAGAGCATTGGTCATAAACCAGTTGGTGGCCTCTATGTTGTGGTACCGGCTGGCCACTCTGGTCCTACCCTCTTTATTTGTCACCATGATCCAGAGGAGGTTGGTGCACTTCTTCTGGGGAGAGAGGAATCACTGGGTCTCTGCTGGAGTTCTGAGTCTCCAGTTGGAGGAGGGTGTTCAGGCGCTGGTTTGCGTCCATACCCAGGCGGCGGCTCTCCGTCTCAGAACCCAGCGGAGGTATATGTATTCCGAGATGGCACGCGCTGGCAACGTACTTTTTCTGCCTGGGGCGCTGCCTCCTGGAGGGCACACAGTCCCGGCAGCGGGCATTAGTCGAGACGCTGGGCGGGAGTTGCCTGGCTTTTATTGAGATATACTTAAAGCCAGGAATCTGGTCACCTTCAGCTAAGGCGTTGCTCCACAGAGTGAGGGGGGTGTTGTGACTGCGAGGGTTACTGGTCCTCACCCTGCCAAGGTGGGTATCGGCGTCCGTGCCCGGGTGCGGATGGAAAGGGAATACGCCCTGTCTACGGGCACCCTGAGGGAGTTCCGGGACCGCTGTGCACCGAGGGGGGTTGAATGTATCCTTGACAAGGATTGCAATATAATTGTTTAGCAGTTGCTGAGCATATTTGTTCGTCTTGTATTATGGTGGTGTTTTGTTTTATTGTAGTGTCAATACTATTTTAATATTTGAATAAATATTTTTGATTTAAAAAAAAAAAAAAAAAAAAAAAAGTGGGTATCGAGGATGGTACGTGGAGCGATTCCGGCCGAGGTCACCCCTGCTTCATCGGAATTGCTCATAGGACCTACGGCCCGGGTCCCTTCCAGAGAACCGGCCCCACGCAACATGAGCCGCCTTTTCGAAATACCCAGCGTAACATATAAGATCGTGAGGGGCCTTGATTGGGTGGATGCACCGAGGATGTTCCCAATGATCGGGGAAACTAGAACTAGGGGACATAGTTGCAGAATAAGGGGGGGCTCTTTTAAAACTGAGATGAGGAAGAACTTCTTCACCAAGAGGGTGGTTAATTTATGGAATTCACTGCCCCAGGGAGCAGTGGAAGCAGAAACGTTAAATATATTTAAGTCTAGAATAGATGGTTTTTTAGCTGCCGAGGGGATAAGGGGCTACGGGGAGAGGGCAGGGATATGGACCTAGGTATGGTTAGTATAGTAAGACCTGAGTGATCTCCTGGACAAGTGTCGATTGCCTGGATTGGGGTCGGAGAGGAATTTCCCGGATTTTTTTCCCCGAATTGGACCTGGGTTTTTATCCGGTTTTTTGCCTCCCCCAGGAGATCACGCGGTTCTTGGGGTGGAGAGGGGTGATAGCGGTATGAAGGGGAGGGTAGTGTCTTGTGTTCTGTGTCTTGTGTCTACTGTTTGTGGGTAAGTGTGTCTGTTTAGTGTTCAGCCATGAGCGAATGGCGGTGCGGGCTCGACGGACCTGGTGGTCTACTCTCGCACCTACTTTCTATGTTTCTATGTTTAACGCTGAGAGCTGCGTACTGTACAGGCTGCTCCTGCACACCTTACAGCGGGTTCATTGTTTCGACTTTTTTGTTTTTTTTAGTATGTCCAAAAGTATGTTTTCGTGTTTCTCTGTATGTCTTATGTGGGGGGGAATAGGGGGAAACCGTTTTCAGGCATCCACCTCGACAGAGAGGTGACTTTCTTCCTTGTCGCTTCTTCGCCCCCCTCCTTGCGGCCTTACAGCTGGTTTGGTGTGGCCTTTCCCGGAGTCGGGCCCGGAGTCGGGCCCAGAGCTTCAGCGGCGGCGTAGCGGGACTTTAACATCGCGGACCCCCTTCGCGGAGTTCGCCTACGGCCTACAACATCCTGGAGCCTCTGTCTGTGGAGCTTCTGGCTGCAGGCGTGGAGCGGACCTTTCATCGTGGAATGGGCGATCCCTCGCTGGGGGTCGCCAGAGAAGAGCTCCGACCGCCGGCCTGCGGCCTACAACATCTGGAAGCCGCGGTCTCCGGTAAGGAGATCGGCGATTTGACCTGTCCCGACGTCGGCGATCCGACCGTCCCGACCAGAGGGCCCGAACATCGGGCCGTCCATAGCGGCGACTATGGATGGTCAGGGTCCCGACCATGGGTGAACAAGGATAGAGGAGGAGGACTGTCTGAACTGTATTGTCTTCCACCACAGTGAAGAATGCTGTGAATTATGATGTATATTATGTCCTTTCTATTTGTAACGCTGCATGGTAAATTCATTTCACTGCACCTGATGGTGCATGTGGCAAATACATTTGAACTTGAACTTGCTTACCCTCGTCATCTGTCCTGTCACGCCCTGGCGGTCCGTGTTACCACCTGACGACGGGAGCGGACCCCAGTGGAGGTCTCTCTATAAGGGAGCCCTCCCCCTTTACATCGGGGACCTGGGGTGGAGAGTGTAACTGTGGCCTGTAACAGGTACTTGAGCCGGTTCATGGACTCGCCAGCCGCCTGTCACTTCTGCGGCGAGGAAGAGACCGTGTTCCACGCGTACATGCAGTGTGAGACGTTGCAGCCCCTGTTCGACTATCTGAAGGGGCTGCTCCTCAAGTATTGGCTGCATTTTAGCCCCACGCATCTGATATTTGAGCACCGGTACAGAGGGGAGAGGGTCGGGATGGAGAGGGGGGGTCTCCCTGTTGGTCTGCTCCTGGGCCTGGCCAAGATGGCCATGGCTGCAACGGGGTTGGCTGTCTGCCCCTTTTCCTGGACTATGTCTGTGCTCGCGTATCCCTGGAGAGGGAACATGCGATGTCCATGGTGACTTTGGAGGCCTTCCATGAACGCTGGTCACCGCGGGAGGTCGAGTGCATTGTTGATAGAGTTGGCAAAATATTAATTTGATGACCGTTTGTTTGTAAACTGTCAATATAGGCAGCCTTTGATTGTGTTAATAGTCCGTATGTTTATTTTAATTTTTTTGAATAAAAGTATTTGTATGATTAAAAAAAGGAGTGGGGGAGTACATTGTGACGTCATTCCTTTTTAAAAAAAAATTTAAAAAATGTGTAAACTGCCGTTGGAGCGCTGGAGTGCCCTTCCCTCCCGGATTAGGGAATGCATCGGGACGTAATTCAGATTTTTTTTCCCGAAATGGGTTAGTTTTTGGGGCTGTTTTTCAAATTTCAAGGAGTAATAACTTCGGAAATATAGGTGGGAATGCAACGGGAAGATGTTTATCGCCACCAGGGGAAAAATGTAAGTAGGGTGTGTGAAAATGGGAAGGCTGTGGCCTCGCGTTGGGAAGAAGATAGGAAAACCAGATTGACACAGAGACACGTCGTGGCACAAACACAAATAATAGAGAGACTTTTAGTATTATAGAGATTGGGTCAGGTACATGAATTAGATGGAGCGCGGAAACAGGCCCTTCGGCCCACGGAGTCTGCACCGACTAGCCTTGCCCCGTACATTAACACTATGTTACACACATAAGTGTCAATTTACACACACACCGCCAATTAACCTACATACCTGTATGCTTTTGGAGTGTTGGAGGAAACCGAAGATATCGGAGAAAACCCATGCAGTCAAGGGGAGAAAGTACTATTTCCGTAAAGACAGCACCCGCAGTCGGGATCGAACCCGGGTCTCTGGCGCTGGATGTGCTGTAAGGCAGCAACTCTACCACTGCACCACCGTGGCCCCCCCTTTGATCATATTGAATGGCGGTGCTGACGATCCCGTAAATTGGCTTTGAGCTTTATGCCCCGTGGACACCTCCTGCAACAGACCTGGAGTGCATGAAAGGTAAGACCCCCAGTTCTCCTTACCGGTCCTTTGTCCAGCGTTTGCTGCCGTTGTTGATTCCCTCCACATTTCTCTCTGGTTCATGGACATGGGGTCGAGCAAGGGAGGAGCCTCGGACAAGTCTCCCACACCAGGCAGGTTCCCAGGCCTGATGCCGAGGTATGGCAGCGGCCTTCGGGAGATTCTGCCGAAGTGTGAAGTAAAGGTCCCGACCCGAAACGTCACCTCCCCAACTTCTCCAGGGATGCTGCCTGACCTGCTGCTTTACTCCAGCACTTTGTGTCTTTCATACATGTCCAGTAAGTGTAAGGTACGATGAAATGTTAATAATCGAAGAGATCTTCTCACTATCACTGAAAGTAATAACAACTGGGTGAAGCTGGCATATGACATGCTTGTTTTAATAGGTTGGGTTATCAAATGAATGAGGAGGGATTTCATAGAACCTTACCGATTAGTGAAATGCGTGGATAGAGTGGATGAGGAAAGGATGTTTCCAAGCGGGAGAGTCCAGGACCAGAGGGCACAGCCTCAGAATAAAACAATGTACTTTTAGAAATGAGATGTTGGAATTTCTTTAGTCAAGAGGTTGGTGAATCTGTGAAAGTCATTGCTACAGGCGGCTCTGGAGGCTAAGTCATTGGGTATTTTTAAAGCGGAGATTGATATGTTCTTGATTAGTAAGGGTGTCAAAGGTTATGGGGAGAAGGCAGGAAAATGGGGTTGAGAGGGAAAGAGAGGGTAATGCCTCCCACGCCTTCAACTGCAGGACACAATGATGGATGGACGAGAAACGGGAAATTGGTTGGTGGGAGATGCACCAGTACATCGAGCACATGGGCCCACCGGACATTGGAAATGGCGCTAAAACATGGCGGCGCCTTCATGTGTTTTATATGCAAAAATAAATTCACTGTGCAGTTGCATAGGTGACAAATAAAGCACCATTGAACCCAAGAATGGAACTCACTATCAAAACATGGAGAGGACGCAGGACACAATTTTCTGGAGTCCGCGCGCGCATGCGCACACTCGCGAGGCTTCGGAGGCTCAATCCAGCACTAAATGCAGCTCAACTGCCTGCCTCACCGGGTTAACTAACAGCCCTGCCTGGACTGATGGGATACCAGCGCTGCTTCTCCGTACTGGACATATTTCCCGCAAGCCCAGGCAGGTTAACCTGGCGGGGATGTCGCCCACCTCTCAAAACATGGGGGGGACGTGTCACCTCTGGCCCCCCCCGGGTTTTCCGCCCCTGATTGAACCATGTGCAGGAAGTAACTGCAGATGCTGGTTTACACTGACGATAGACACAAAATATTGGAGTACCTCAGCGGGACAGGCAGCATCTCTGGAGAGAAGGAATGGGTGGCGTTTCGGGTTGAGACGCTTCATCAGACTGAGGGTCCGGGGAGAGACAAACAAGAGATATAGAAGATACATAGAACAAATGAATGGAAGATATGCAAAAGACAATGAAGAAGGCGACATGACATTGCACCTTGACAGAACCCTGGTGCATTTGCAGGGCTGCCCACATTGGGTGAGAGTTGAGTGAGAAATTGCGAGGGAGCGCAACGACCAAGCCCGAGGGAGCATAGCGACTGAGGGGGGAGGGTGTGGGAGGCTACGGTAGGGAGCTTTTGCATTTTTCAGCTTAAAACTGTGCAATCTGGTACATACTATAGCGAGTCTTTTAACTTACACTTGAATGCAACATTTATGCTTTAAATTGGATTAGGTATGAATAAGGTTAGGCTAAATTACATTCCTAATTACATTCCACAGTAGAGCCAGGCTCTGATCAACAGGTGCAGCACATGAATGACCTTAGTATATTCATGTATGGAAATCAGATTATAATTCATGCTGTTATGCATATATATAGAGAAAGAAAACATAGAAACAAGGCAAGAGGAGTCAGACTTCCATCACTGTTCTGCACAAATAAATTAATTAACCTTACCCTTTGACTATAGAAATAAGATGAAAATAATGCCAAATATTCAAACAAGTATATGGTTCAATGAAATTAATATATATGGAAACAGGCCCTTCTGCCCACAAAGTCCACACCGACCAGCAGTCTAACATACACCAGTTGTATCCTACACGCCAGGGACAATTTAAATAAGCTGATTAGCCTACAAACCTGCACTTCTTTCAAATGTGGGAGAAACTGGAATATCTGGAGAAAACCCATGTTGTCACAGGGCGAATGTACAAATTCTGTACAGACAGCACCCGTAGTCAGGATCAAATCTGGGTCTGTGGTGCTGTAAAGCTCTAAAGCAACTCTACAGCTGCGCCATCGTGCCACCCCATTAAATTATTTTTTCTGTAATATATTTATTATGGTGTCACATCAATAAAGATGAACACATGATTCCGATTTCTTCCCATTAGTTGGATAACACACATCTCCAGTCATTGTGTTTTATGGCTGGTTTTCAACCTCCTCAGTCTGAAGGTCTCGACCCGAAACATCACCCACTCTTTCTCTCCAGAGATGCTGCCTGACCCCCTGAGTTATTCCAGCTTTTTGTGTCTATCTTCAGTTTAAACCAGTACCTGCAGTACCTTCCTACATTCTTTGTTGAGCGAAACAGGTCCTATTCTCATAATATTATTCACCTCAACTAAGTATTTTCTTCACCTCTGTTGCTGCAGAGAATACAATCCCAGTTATCAAATCTTTCTTCAAAGTGAAAAAAAATTCCAGTCCTGCCAACATCTTAATAAATCGCCCCTGGATTCTCTCCAGAGCAATTGCACCCTTTCTACAATGTGTCATAGACTTACAGCATGGTAACAGGCCCTTCATCCCAACGTGTACATGCAGATCAAGATGCCTCATCTAAATTAGTCCCATTTATCCGCATTTGGCCCATATCCCTTTAAACTTGTATGTGTTAGGTTGTGTGTTAGGTTGTGTGTGAGTGCGTGTCAGTGAAGCGGCAACAACACCCGGAGTGAGCGGAAATCCGGAGACTTGGCGACGTCCGGGGAACGTTTCCCTCTCCCCCACCTCCCCCCCCCCCAACCCCCATCTCTTCCCCCCGCCCCCCCGCCAGCCCAGGTGCACTGTGTCCAGCTGGTGTCAGGGAAAGGTGAGGGTCAGTGACCCGAGGGTCGGACATCGGAACGGAGCCTTAGCCCGAGATTCCGGAGGCGGTACCGACCCCTCCTCTCAATGGGTCCGCTCCTGGCTCCGGGCAGGGGTTAAAACTCCATGTGGTGTGGGCAGAGCGGCCGACGGACACAGAGCCGCGGAGGTGAGGGTGGGAGGTGTGAGCGGTGCCTCAGGGGTCGGTGCTGGGACCACCGCCGTGTCTGGGTCTGGGTCTCACCTATCACACCATCTGCACGGGAATGTAAACTACTTTTTTTCCCCCAAATCATCCCATGGGCCGGATTGGATTGGCTGGATGCGGCCGGTAGTTTGACACCCCTGCTTTAAACCAATGCCCATGAATCACATATCCCGGGAAAGACTATGCATTCACCTTATGTTTAAGGAAGAACTGCAGATGCTGGAAAAATCGAAGGTAGACAAAAATGCTGGAGAAACTCAACGGGTGAGGCAGCATCTATGGAGCGTTTCGGGTCGAGACCCTTTTCAGACTGATGTAGGGGTGGGGGGGGGGGGAAGAAGAAGAGGCGGAGACAGTGGGCTGTGGGAGAGCTAAGAAGGGAAGGGGAAAGAGGGAGAAAGCAAGGACTACCTGAAATTGGAGAAGTGAATGTTCATACCGCTGGGGTGTAAACTACCCAAGCGAAATATGAGGTGCTGCTCCTCCAATTTGCGGTGGGACTCACTCTGGCCATGGAGGAGGCCCAGGACAGAAAGATTGGATTCGGAATGGGAGGGGGAGTTGAAGTGCTGAGCCACCGGGAGATCAGGTTGGTTATTGCGAACTGAGCGGAGGTGTTGGGCGAAGCAATCGCCAAACCTACACTTGGTCTCACTGATGTAGAGCAGCTGACACCTAGAGAAGCGGATGCAATAGATGAGGTTGGAGATGATGCAGGTGAACCTCTGCCGAACCTGGAAAATTCACATGCACATGCATTCACCTTATATATTCCCCTCGTGGTTTTTACTCACCTCTAAAACATTTTTTTGCTTTATTTTGAATTTCCAGCACCTGCAGATTTTGGTTCCATGAATGTCAAATGGCATCATTAGTACTGCAGTTACATTGCCATTTTAAATAGTGTGCATCAATACAATCAAATTGCTTGTTCTTTACAGGAAACCTGCCGACATAAACCTATTATCATTAGTGAGTGTGGAGGAGATCTGGAAGCTTTGGGCGAATTGAATTGTTCGTGACTTTCTTTATTATGATTATTTTTTGATCAGCGTGAGAATTGCGCGAGTCTCACGCTCAATGCGTGAGAGTTGACAACCCTGCATTTGGAGGGTTGTTGACCGGTGTGGGCGCCCCCGAGGAGGGGCGTTGTCTGGCCTGAGGGCGGAGAGGAGAGGCCGGGCCCAGGGTGGGTGCTGACCAAAGATCGCTCTATGATCTTTGGTGGTGACGGACAGAGGGGTGCGAGCGAGGCCGCGGGGATGCGCGTACCTGAGGGCCGCCTCCACCGCCGTGCGCACTCCCGCCTCCGTCCCGCCTCCACCGCTGTGCGCGTTCCCGCCTCCACCGCCGTGCGCATTCCCGCCTCCACCGACGTGCACGCTCCCGCCTCAGTCCACGCGCCGTCGGCCGTGCGCCCTCCCCGCGGCGCCATGACGTCCTCATGTGCCGCCGCCGCAGCTTGCCACTGACGTCACTGTCTATGGGCGGGCAGCAAGATGGCGGAGCGGGGCGCGCGGGCCGGCCGTGGGGCGCAGCCGCTCGTCATCCCCCGCAACGCGGCCGAGGAACAGCGGCTGAAGCTCGAGCGCCTGATGAGGCACCCGGTGAGGGCCCACCCTCCCTCCCCCCCCGAGAGAACCGTGGTTCACAACCCCTTCCCCAGAAAAGGGAGAGACGATCCTCGCCCCTCCCCGTCTAAGGGGGTCTACTCTCCCCTCACCATGTCTGAGAGACAGTTGGTCGACCCACTACCCCCGCGCCCCCTATGTTGGGGGTCAACCCACCCGGGGGGGGGGAACTATCACCCCTCGCCAAGGGGTGAGTGGGATTGGGGTTAAGGGCAGACCTAGCTGGTGCTAGAGCAGACCCAGGCCAGCTGTGAGGTTACTTTGGGTTAAGATATTCAGCTTAAGTTTTGCTTATTTGTTGTAGGAGAAACAAGTATCCATCGCTGAAAAACCCAAGGAATGGGCTCCACGGCCACCCCCAGAATTTGTTCGAGATGTTATGGGTAGGTGGTGCTTTTACATTAAAAACTCTGCTTTGGTATTGGGTAATGAATGGTCCTGCTGTTAACTGTATACTTTTTCTGTTGCATTTGACAAACCCAAAGCAACACTTCACACTTGTCTGGGTTAAACTCCATTTGCCATATCCAGCTGGGCCAAGTCCTGCTGAATCCATTGACAATCACCTCAATCTGAAATTTATATTTTAGTTTAGTTTTCGTCTAGAGATACAAAGCGGAAACAGGCCCTTCGGCCCACTGAGTCCGCACATTAACACTATCCTACACGTACTAGGGACAATTTACACATACACCAAGCCAATTGACCTACATAGCTGTACATCTTGGAGTATGGGAGGAAACCGAGGAAAGAAAATCTCGGCGAAAACCCACGCGGTCACGGGGGGGACAGTGCAAACTCCATGGGATATGAACGTAGACTCCAAGATCCCCCTGCACATGCTGTTCAGAGTCTTGGCATTGACTACCATACAACAGCACCTGTAGTCAGGATCGAACCCGGGTCTCCGGCGCTGTGAGCCAGCAACTCTATCGCTGTGCCACCGATAGTTTGATAGTTCCAGTTAATACACACCCCCAATAAGCCAGCTGGACTTTTTATTTTTACTTTTATTTTACTTTTTCAATAGTCTGAAGAAGAGTCTTGTCCCAAAACGTCATCCTTTCCATCTCTCCAGAGGTGCTCCCGCTGAGTTACTCCAGCTTTTTGTGTCTATGGCCTTTTCTTTATTTGTACTTGGGAGCAATGATTCCTAAACTTAGTTTCCCACCTGCTAGTCTCCCTCCCCCAATGATTTCCGCCTGTGGTTCCCTGTAGCTCGCTTTCGCAACTTCCCATTGGGAGGATTGCCTGAGATAAGTTTATACTTATTTGAGAAAGCAATGACAAGCCAATGTAAATTCTGCCCCGTTTTATCCTATTGGGGTACAAATGATGACGTACTGCTCATTCATGGTGCAGTAAGCCTGACAGCAGAAGTTCTGCAATTTGCAAATGAGCAGATAGCACAGGAACAATGTTTGTGCCGATCATGATGCTGTTAAACTGATTTCACGTGCCTGCTAATCTCATCTGCCTGTACATGATCCATATCACTCTTTTCCTGCACTTCCATGTGTCTATCCAAAGTCTCTTAAACACCATTATTGTATCTGCGTCCACAACCACCCTTGGCAGTGCATCCCAGGCCCCCATCACTCTTTAAAAAGCTTGCCCCTTACATCCCCATTAAACTTTCCCCCTCTCACCTTATTGCTACGCCCCCTAGTGTTCCCCTCTCACCTTATTGCTACGCCCTCATTTCCACCCTGGGGAAAAAAGGTTCTACCTGCCTACCCTATCTATGCCTCTCATAATTTTATATACTTCAATCAAGTCTCCCCTCAACCTCTGACGTTTCAGAGAAAACAATCTAAGTCTATCTAACCTCTCCTTGTAGCTGAAACCCTCTAATCTAGTCAGCCTTCTGCACCAGGTCCCAAGCCTCCAAATTATTTTCTGTAATGGGGCGACCAGAACTGAACATACTTAAAATGCGGCCTAACCAAAGTCCTGTAGAGCTGCATCATAGCTTCCCGACTCTTATATTCGATGCCACTAACAATGAAGCTAAGCATACCATATGGTTTCTTTACCACCCTATCTATTTTTGCTGCCACCTTTAGTGGGCTATGGACTTGGAGAGGTTTTGCCTTTTCTCAAACGCTGAGTGCTATCTTGACTGTACAAACCCGATGTCCAGCAAATTGAGTGTGACATTTGTGCCGTGGTTGCAGGGTCAAGTGCCGGTGCAGGGAGTGGAGAGTTCCATGTCTACAGACACCTACGTCGCAGGGAGTACATGAGGGAGGAGTTCATGGAGAAGCAAGCAATCCAGGTAATGGAAAAATGAGAAACAGACGTGTGTCATTGACATTTAGTAGGAAAAGTGGGACCCAGTGAATGTGTATTTCAGAAGTCAGGTAGGTTAACATTCCAAAATATAGCATTTGGGATTGGGGGTAATATACTGGCATGGACTGAGAATTAGTTGGGAGACTGGAAACGGTAGGAATAGACAGGTTATTTTTCTTAGGAACAGTCAGAGTGGAATTGATTGGGTAAACAGTCAGAACCCTTTTCCCCAAGATGGAAATGTCCAACACTGGAGGGCATAGCTATAAGGTGAGTGATGAAACTTTGATGGAAATGTGTGGGACAAGTTTCTAAACAGGCAGTGACTCCTGTGCGGGGCAAGTTTTTTACAGGCAATGCCTACAGTGATACTGCAGGGAGGCAACAGTGCTGGGCCCAGCTTGTCACTATTTGCTAGATTTGGATGACAGGAGCTAAATGTAACAACTTGCAAATTTTAGGGTACTGTCAAGAGGTTGCAAAGAGGTTCCCAACTGATTTAGACAAGTTTTTTGTTGTTGGCAAATGCATGGCAGATGTAATTTAATGTGGACAATGTGAGGTTGTCCACTATGGTTCTAAAATCAGAAAGAGCTTCTATTCGGAATGGTGATTTGAGAAAATGGGACATTCACCAAGAGCTGGATGTACTTTATACCATTTGTTAAAAGCAAGCTTTAGTTGCTGCAAACATTTAGACATTCAGACGATGGTCAGGTGGCCTTCATTGCAAGAGGCTTCGAGTACAGGTGTATGCACACCTTGCTGCAGTTGTACAAGGGTTTGGGGAGATCTTGTCTTGAGTGTTGTGTGCAGTTTTGATCCTCATGTTATGAAGGATGTCCTTTGCATCAAGAAAATGGAACGCGGGTTTATTGGACTGATTCCTGAGTTGGAAGTACCGATGCATGAAGGGAGTTTAATTCACCTATATAGGATTATGTATTTGTAATCAATACAGTGACATTATAAGATGACGTTTTGCCACCTAGTGCATTAGCCCATTTAAACTAATTGCTATTTTAGCTGCATGTTATTAGTTTCCTTTTTTTTTAGAGATACAGTGCCGAAACAGGCCCTTTGGCTCATCCAGTCCGCACCGACCATCTGCAGAACCGGCTTATTCATAGAATACAGAGGGTTGTGGTGGAAGATAGATGGATGTGTGTGACCATCCTGGGATATATATAAATGACCTAGACAGAAATGTAGATGGGTTAATGACACGAAAATTGGAGGAGTTGCAGACAGTTATGAAGATTGTCGGAAGAAGGGTTTCGGCCCGAAACGTTGCCTACTTCCTTCGCTCCATAGATGCTGCTGCACCCGCTGAGTTTCTCCAGCATTTTTGTGTACCGTCAGAAGATACAGCAGGATATACTGTGGAAATGAGCGAAAAATGGCAGATGGACTTTAATCATGTGGTTAAATGGCATGAGGTGTTGCACTTTGGGAGGTTAACTGTAAAGGGAAAGTATACAGTTAATGCCAAGACCCGTAACAGCATTGATGCGCAGAGGGATCTTGGTCTGAGTTCATAGCTCACTGAAGGTGGCAGCACAAATAGATAAAGTGGTAAACAAGGTGTATGGTATGCTTGCCTTCGTTGCTAGGGGCATTGAGTATAAGAGTTAGGAAGTCTCTAGGTAACGTTGTTACAATCCTTGTAAAACTGCCCTTGTGACAAGGCTTGTCCTCGATCACAGCTTTTGATTTTAGTCAATAGGGAACAAGATGCTAATTTCCTAGTATGAAAATGACCATAACATTTTTAATACTGAAGATATGAAAGGTAAATATTAACGTTTTTTTAATGCTTTATCTGATGGGATAAATTACAGGCTTGATTTTTTAAATCTCAAAATTTTGTGACATTCCAACTAGCGTTTTGATTAGGCCGCATTTGGAGTATTGAATGCCGTTTTTGTTGCCACATTACAGGAAAGATATGGAGGCTTTAGAGAGGGCGCAGAGGAGGTTTACCAGAATGCTGCCTGGATAGAGAGTTTCAACTACATAGAAAGGTTGGATAGACTTGGATTGTTTTCTCTAGCATCAGAGGTTGAGGAGAGACTTATTAGAAGTATATATATATTACTAAACTAAGTGGGACCCGTTGGGTCCCATGTTCACACGGGAGGGCTGGTCCCCCGACGCAATATTCCACCTCTCCACCAATTCCAATATTGGTGGCCAGTGGGGGGGCTTTC
This sequence comes from Amblyraja radiata, assembly GCF_010909765.2. Lineage (NCBI taxonomy): Eukaryota > Metazoa > Chordata > Chondrichthyes > Rajiformes > Rajidae > Amblyraja > Amblyraja radiata. Next base: position 1,803,661 of record NC_045983.1, on the reverse strand, counting down.
TGGAGCGCTGGTATGGGTTCTTGGGGTGGCAGCTCAGTCCCTCAACCCTGATCTGCTGGCACCTCACTCACAGCTGGTGGGTTGGCAGTTGACTCATGGCTATTCCTTGAAATTCCATTTCAAGCAGGGTGCAAGGTCACCAAATTCAAATCCATTTACCTACCATTTCAAGTAGGGTGCAAGGACACCAAATTCAAGTGCAGTTTCCTACCACTTCAAGCAGGGTGCAAGGCCACCAAATTCAAGTGCGGTTTCCAACCACTTCAAGCAGGGTGCAAGGCCACCGAATTCAAGTGCAGTTTCATACTACTTCAAGCAGGGAGCAAGGCCACCAAATTCATGTGCAGTTTCATACCACTTCAAGCTGGATCCAAGGCCACCAAATTCAAGTGCAGTTTCATACCACTTCTAGCAGGATGCAAGACCACCAAATTCAGTGCAGTTTCATACCACTTCAAGCAGGATGCAAGGTCGCCAAATTCAAGTGCAGTTTCATTCCGCTTCAAGCAGGGTGCAAGGCCACCAAATTCAAGTGCAGTTTCATTCCATTTGAAGCAGGGTGCAAGGCCACCAAATTCAAATGCAGTTTCATACCATTTCATGCAGGGTGAAACCACCATAAAACCACACAAAACACCAAACTCACAGTTCAGTAGACATTCAGTGTGTTCAGTTGATTCACAGCTCAGACAGTCGTGACCTCTCCCTCACCCATCATGCAGAGACTGAGCCACACCCACACTTCCGGGTTTTATAACCCCTCCCCCTCCCACCGGAAAAGGTGTGGCCTTCATGGCGTGATTGACAGGAGAGAGATTCTCAACATTTTTTAAACACTAATAACACTTTTATTTTTCATTGATGGGAAGAATTCTCTGCCCCTGCTCAGCAGAGGGGGACTGAGTAAGATGGCCAAAAATCACAGACGTAAGTGGTAGCGTTTTATCTAAAATCAATATACAGTGCAAACAGGAAGTAAGTGCATTTGCAGTAGGGCCTTTTAACTTCAAGCCAAAGCACCCAAGCCACCATTTGCAGTAAGTAGTGCCTTTCAACTTCAAGCCAAAGCACCCAAGCCACCATTTGCAGTAAGTAGTGCCTTTCAACTTCAAGCCAAAGCACCCAAACAACCATTAGCAGGCAGTGCCTTTTTACTTCAAACAAACCATATTTTCATTTTCAAACCACATTAAGGGGACTCACAGTTGAGTAGGATATTTGTTCAGTGTTATTCAGAGCTCACAGAGATGTGACCCTTTGGCTTCATCCATCTTGTAGAGACTGAGTGAGGCACACCACTTCCTGGTTTTATAGTCCCTCCCCCTCCCTCCAGCAGGGGCAGCAGAGAGAATGGTGAATTTTTAAAAAACATTAATATCTCTCTGATTTGTCATCGATGGGAAAAATCCTCCGGTCCCGGAAGGGGGAGGGGGGCTCTGGGCGAGGTGGCCAAAAATGACGGCCGTAGGTGGCGGCGTTCTCTCAGAAATCGCAGCACAGCGAGCCAAAAGTGGTCAAGATCAGACTTTTAGTAATATAATAGATGTAAATAAATGTTGAGTAATTTCCCTTGGGCATATTGCTGTATAATGTATATTCTGTTGAATAAAAAAATAGTCATCGTTGTTTGCAGCAAGCATTGATATTTTGAGACTGAGGAGCAATTTTCATACAGAAGGTGGTGTGTACATGGAACGAGCTGCCAGGGGAGATAGTGAGAACAGGTAGCATGACGGCATTTAAAAGACATTTGTACAGGTTCACGGTTCGGAAAGGTTTAGAAGGCAAATGGGACTAGCTTAGATGGGCCATTTTTGAGGGCATAAACCAATTGGGCCAAAGAGTATGTTTCCGTGCTGTCTGAGTATATGGAACGAGCTGCGAGAGCAGGTAGGCGAGGCAGGTACTGTAACAGCATTTAAAAGACACTTAGACAGGTGCATAGATAAAAAAAGTTTGGAGGGATATGGGCCAAACATAGAGGAATGGGACTAACTTAGATGTGATGTCTTGGTTAGCATGAATGAGTTGGGCTGAAAGGTATTTTCCATGCTGCATGACTGTCTATGATGTGACTGCTGATTCAGTGATAACCCTCTGCTGGAAGGGCTGCAGGGGAGGCACAGTGGTGCAGCGGTAGAGTTGCTGCCGTACAGTATCAAAGTCCCTGGTCCGATCCTAACTACTGGTGCTGTCTGTACAGAGTTCGTACATTCTCCCTGTGACTCCGGGTGCTCCGGTTCCCTCACATACTCCAAAGACGTGCAGGTTTGTAGGTTAATTGGCTTTGGTAAAATTGTAAATTGTTCCTCATGTGTAGGGTAGTGTTAGTGTACAGGGTGATCGCTGGACGGCGTAGACTCAGTGGGCTGAAGGGCTTGTTTCCGATCTGTATCTGTAACCAAAGCCTGGTTCCCAGAATTAGAAAGATGGTAAATACTGGCACTATGTGATGATGGTGATTGTAATGGGTGCCTTGAGCACTTTACTGTCCACCGTGGGGCCATCTGTAATGCATTGCTATGGCAATGGACAATTGCTAGCCATTGTTGCCTACTGTAAATCTGCCTACTATTCAGTGTGTATTTGATGTTGTCCCGTGTGGCTTCACTTCATGGTCAGATCTTTTACTTCTTAGCATCGTCTGGACAAAGAATTCCAGAGGAAAGTAGACCAGAACAAGAGAGCAGCAGAAGAGAGGACAGATAAACGCAGGAAGAAACGGTAAGAGCAGCATAAGTTCCAGGGGACATTGTTAGTGATTGGCCATGACAGCTAGTGACATGTTGTTATTTTATCCCCACTGAAATCAAAGGAGTTGCTGCATACCGATATCCCTTAATTTGTGAACATTCAGAGTACAGATTTTTGGGAAAATGCAGCATAGGTCTCTTTCCTAATTGTAGTGATTACCTGAGATGTTTGAGTCAACTGTGAGCGCTTGAATTTCAGGATGTTTTTTCTCATTACAGTCAGAAGTTAAAAGAAAAGAAAATATTGGCAAAGAAAGTAAAGGAGGAAGAAAAGAAAGACATTGATGGTGAGTTATGAATTTGTATCAACCTTGCCACTGTTTTAACGATATCGAACTGACATCCAATGCTGCGTGAGTAGAAATTTCCTTCAATTCAGTGTTGGGTCTTTAGTTTTCCATCACCAATTTGGTTTCTTAGTGCTGAATTCACCTTTGTCATTGTTTGAAACGGGATCAAACTGTTTGTAATCTGGGCTTTATTTGAACATGATGAACTTTGGACCTCATATCAACACCACCACTAATTCGAGAAAAAAAAATAATGCTAGAGGCACTTGCAAGGCAGGCAGCATGTGTGGAAAGTTGGGAATACTTCAGCCCTTTGGTCCATATTAGAACTGAACTGATAATGATGGTACAGGGCACAGCGGTAGAGTTGTTGCCTCACAGCGCCAGACACCCGGGTTCGATCCTGACTATGGGTGCTGTCTGTGCGGAGTGTGTAAGTGTTCTCCCTGTGACCGCGTGGGTTTTTACCGGGTGCTCCAGTTTCCTCCCACACTCCAAAAGCGTACAGGTTTGTAGGTTAATTGGCTTCTGTAAAATTTGTAAATTGTCCCTAGTGTGTTGGATAGTGCTCGTGTATGGGCTGATCACTGGTCGGCGTGGACTCAGTGGGCTGAAGGATCGAATCTGATTCTGTAAGGCAGCGACTACAGCTGCACCATTGTGCTGTAAATATGTGATATTTATCTGTATATTTCAATGTGTCATGGTGCTAATATTTATTAGTAGTAGATAAGGAAAACACTGAATTATTTGCATGAAGGAAAATGTAAAATTATTCTAGGAACTTTGTACTTTAATTGCAAGAAGGAAAATAATAGAAGGCAGGATATTTCAGATTAATCCATGTATCAGTGAAATATTTTCCAATCTGTGCATTAGAGTGAAATATTTTCCAATCTGTGCATTAGGGTCTGAAACCTCAAGCAGTGGTGAAGAGGAGGTGGAGGTGGAAGTTCCAGAGGAGAAGCCAGATGATTCTGAAGCACCAAGTTTTATTATGGGTGGTCGGTAACCCGATTCCTGATGGGCGTTGCGGTCTGTGCTGGAACCCCATTGTCAATTGATGAGTGATAATGGTGTTTGCTCATCAGGGACTTTGAACGAAGGTTCCCTTTCTATGCAAAGGCAAGCAAACCCTCTGACGTTCACTTCATGTAATTATTTGCTACATTTGATATTCAAATAGGAGATGATTTGCTATGCTCTGACTGTTGTACAATTTAATGAACATAGAAAGTTAGTAAACATTTTATACAAACTTTTCTGTTTTAAGTGTGTATATTGAGCTCAGTAAAATAACTCAAACTCAGTAATGCAAAAGTAAATTGGATCAGAAGGAAAGTTTTGTTTGCACTGCCCCCACTCCTATAAAACCATTAGACAGGAACAGAATTAGACCATTCAGCCCATCGAGTCTGCTCCGCCATTTAATCACGGCTGAAATATTTTTCCCTCTCAACTCCATTCTCCTGCCTTCTCCCCCTAACCTTTCATGCATCTTTCTCGCCACTCTCCCTCTTTAAGTATTGCCATTTTGCATCAAGCCATCTGGATCCAGCCCCTGTTCCACTTCATGTAGAAAAGAACTGCAGATGCTGGTTTAAATCGAAGGTAGACATAAAATGCTGGAGTAACAGGCAGCACCTCTGGAGAGGAATGGGTGACGTTTCGGGTCAAGAAGGGTCTCGACCAAAAATGTCATCCGTTCCTTCTCTTCAGCCTGCCCCGCTGAGTTACTCCAGCATTTTGTGTCTACCCTGTTCCACTTCCCTGGTTATTGAGGGGAGGGAAAGGCAGATCCCAAGCGAAGAGTAGGTCATAAGTGATTGGAACTGAAATAGGCCATTCGACCCATCAAGTCTAGAAGACAGAAAGGTCAGTTTGGGAATGGGAAGGGGAATTGAAGTGTTTATCAACTGGGAGATCGGGTAGGCCAAGGCAAACTGAGTGAAGGTGTTCAGCGAAACGATCGTCCAGTCTGCGTTTGGTCTTGCCAGTGTATAGAGTCTAGGGTTGTGGATTCCATACCGTCATACTTGAAGAGAATTAAGGTGGATTTACACCCATTTTAAGATATTACAGATTGACCTTGTTATTCCCTTTGTTACTTTATATTTCTCTTGTTCGCTTGGAAAGTTCCTCTTAATGCAAAGGTGCGAAGAGGTGGAATGAGAGAGGAAAGAAAGGATCCGAGATTTTAAAGGAGACTAGACCAAGTGCAGACCCGTTGGGTCTGCTCCCCCAATGCAGCCGTTCCCTACCCGTAGCCCCCACGGGAGACGTGGTCCTCCAACTCAAGCGGCTCAGGAATCAGCAGTGCGGCTGTTTTTAAATGGCGTCTTTGAGGCGAGATGCGGGCGCCAGCAGCCGTTATGGTCGCTGGCCAGCAGGAGGCGGCAAAATGAGTGAGTGGGGGGGGGGGGGGGGGGGTGAAGGATTTTATTTAAAATGTGTACATAAACACGACGAAATTTAATGAGGAGTGGATACTTTGAATGAAAAGTGAAATCTCTACCGAAATGGAAAAAAACTCGGCGTTTCTGGGTCTGACGTTGGCGTAGCAACGCATCAAAGGCTGGCAGCCACAAGTCAGAAACACACACAGCCAGCCAGCCACAGAGTTTTAATATTATATGGATAGATATAGATAGATAGATAGAGAAAGAGACCGGGCTTTGCATATTGAGAGAGAAAGAAGGGGAAATACTTTTATGTTGTGTCCTTTAGGATGTCGCAAGGATATACTTTTGAGTTGTGTTCGCTGTTGTAATGTAGGAAGTCATTTCTAATCATCAGGAAAAGTGTAGTAAATGTTTATGGTTTCGCTATCTCACTAGGTGTCAGTCTGGTGAATGATATTGGACCGGTTCCAATGTCAACACATCCTTTCTGAGAAGAATAACCCAAGTCTGAACTCTGCACCCAATTGTCCTTGATCGGCGTCCTGTAACCACAATCATGTTTTTGACTTGTATTTTAAACCATTTATGTACCCAATGTCCAATTCCTAATTACCCTATTTTAAATTGCATTTTGGCAACCATGAGCTATCTTTAAATGTCCCATAGTCGAACTGTTAATTCATCATCCCTTCAGTCTTCTTCCTCCATTTACATTGTGTTCCCATTCCTGTGTTTAACCTTGCTCATCCTAAATCACATTCAGCGTATGTGTTATCTGTGTAATACCCAGGTTCACTTATCAAAGTTCCAGGCCTAATCTGAATTTTCTGCAACTTCTGGAGATTGGATATCCAGCCTGGATATTGACCACTGTCTGTTGATGCACAAATAATCCTTCATCACATTTTCGAAGCGTGCCTCCCACCCAACTGTTCTCCTGAATGTTAGTATTAGCAATGGGCTTGGTTCTCATTATAAAGCAAAATTAGTTGAAGGCTAAGATGTTACTCCTTGGAGCACAAGAGGCTATGGGGGTGATCTTATAGATGTATATAAAATCATGTGGGGAATAGATGTGGGCGAGGAGGGGAACGTTGAATCGCGGGCCGATTCGGTCGAGGGCGTGGAGGAAGGCCCTGCATGAGCCTGGGGCTTACCCAGATCAGGAACTGCTCCAGTAGATCGAGTGTGCGGGTAGGACAGACTTTGGAAATGGCATCAGAACATGCTGTGCCTCCTTGTGTGAATGCGCAAAAATAATTTCACTGCAGTTGCACATGTGACAAATAAAGAGCCATAGATAGAGTAAATGCAGAGAATGTTTTTCCCAGGCCAGGGGAATCAAAAACTGGCCTGCACTTTAGGTGAGAGGGGAATGGTTTAATAAGAAACCGAGGGCAACTTTTTCACAGAGAAGGTGCTGGGTGTATGGGATGAGCTGCCAGAGGAAGCAGATGAGACAAGAACAATAACATTTAAAGGTCATTTGGACAGGTACATGGATAGGAAAGGTTTAGAGGAATATTGGCTAAATGGAGCAGATGGGACTGACTCAGTTAAACATCTGGCTGGCATGGACAAATTGGACTGAAGGTCCTGTTTGTGTGTTATATGAGACCACCTGGGAAATTGGGGCGTAGAGTAACTTGACACCGTACATCCAGTTTGCATGGGAAGCAGCTGTGATCTCTCACCCTTGTCTATGAGCATACTCATATTTTGTTTGGGTAGCTTACAACCCAACGGTATAAATATTGACCTCCAATTTCAAGTAATAATGCCTCTCTCCCCATGCCTTGCTTTCGTATCCTCCCTGCCCAACCCCAGTGCGTATACATAAACTAAACCTCCTGTCCCTGGGTTCCCCGTTTTACTGAAACCCATATAAAAACTTATCTCCCGCATTTCATTTCACTCCTCTTCTTACCTGACACCCTTTTGTTTTATTTCACTTCTAGCCCTTGTCACTTTCTCCACCCATCTACCAACAACCTCCCCCACCCCCTCCCTCCTGCTTCTATCCACCTATCACTTGCCAGGCTTTTGTCCTGCCCCCATCTCTCTTCCCGCTTTCTCCCCACGCCAGGCTGAAGAAGGGTCCCAACCGAAACGTCTGTCTATTCTCGCCACATACGGTACCTCACTCCTGAGTTCCAGCACGTTGTATTTTGCGTGCACATAGGAAGAAGGATATAGTTAGAGCCATGGAGTCTTACAGCATGGGAACAGGCCCTTTGGCCCAACTTGTCCGCACCATCCATCCGTCTGTTTGATGTTAATCATCTCAGCCCCAAGAAATCACTGCAGGTTTGCATGGGGCGTCACCATGGCAGGAAGAAGCCGAGGACAGACGAGTCGGTATTGGAATGGGGAGGGGAACTGGCGTGGTAAGCAGCTGGGAGCTCCAGATGGCCATGACGGATAGGGGGCAGGTGCTTGACAAAGCAGCTGCCTGGGCTGTGCTGATGTAGACAATGGCCACATCGATAGAACATAATACTATAGCAGAGATAGACGTTGCACATGAATCTTTATTGGATCCTTGACTTCCTCATCAACAATCCACAATCTGTACAAATTGTCAACAACACTTCCTCCTTGATAACTATCAGCATGGGAGCACCTGAAGGCTGTGTTCAGTCCCCTGCTCTACTCACTCTATACTCACGTCTGTGTAGCCGGACACAGTTACAACTCCATATTCAAGTTTGACGATGACATGACTGTTAGACGAGTTACGCTTGATAATGAGTCAGAGTATAGGAGGGAGATCGATCAGCTGAGCAAATGGTGCCACAACAACAACCTTGCTCTCAACGTTAGTAAGACCAAGGAAATGATTGTGGATTTTGCAAAAAGGAAGGACGAGGATCCACAGACCTGCCCTTATCGACAGGACTGTGATGGAGAGAGTCAAAAGCTTCAAATTCTTTGGCGTGCATATCTCTGAAGATCTGTGCTGGATCTAGCACAATTATGTAATCATAAAGAAAGCCCATCAATGCCTCTACTTCTCTAGAAGATTGAGGAGATTTGGTATGTCATTGAATACTCTCTTAAATTTCTACAGGTGTACAGTATAGAGCATATTAATTGGTTGCATCACAGTCTGGTTCGGCAATTTGAATGCCCAGGAGCAAAGAAGACTGCCATCACGTATACAGACCTTCCCACCATCGAAGGGATCAATAAGTGTCTCTGCTTCAAAAAGGCAGCCAGCATCATCAGAGACCCGCACCACCCCGACCACACTCTCATATCACTCCTGCCATTGGGGAAAAAAGGCCTTATAACTGTAACATTCAGGTTCAAGAACAGCTTATTTCCTACAGCCATCAGGCTATTAAATCAGCATCTCTGGAGAAGGAATAGTTGACGTTTCGGGTGGAGACCTGAGAGTCACGGCAAAGAGATATGAAAAGGTACATAGAAAAAAAGAACGAAGAAAGAATTAATGCGAAGGGGAGTTTGGAGAAGCTGGAGTAACTCAGCGGTACAGGCAGCATCTCGGGAAGGGGCTGGAGAGAAAGCAAGGGCTATCTGAAATTAGGCAAGTCAATGTCAAACTGGGGGTTGGCACCTTTTCTGAAGGGGCGGTACAACGACAGGCCCCTTCGCTACCTACCCCTCTAGTGATTGGATGGCGTCGCGGGCGCTGAGTGGCTGCAGGGTGTGTCAATTACCGGGGGGCGGGACAAGGCTGCGGAGGGCCGTTGCTGTGTGGCTCCGGGTCGTGGTGGGGGGCGGGGCCATATAGGGTTGGGGACTGCTGAGTGGTTGCGGATCCTGTCCATCAGCAGTGAAGGCGGGACGTATCGGAGGCAGCGCAGGCGCTGAATGGCTGCGGGGCGGGGTCGTGGAGGGGCGGGTCGGTGCTGAGTGGCTGCGGGTGACGTCCATCAGCAGTCGGGGCGGGACGTATCGGAGGCGACGCAGCGCTGAGTGGCTGCGGGTCGTGTCTGTCAGCGGTGGGGGCGGGGCGGGGCGGGGCGGTGTGAGGCACCGGCCGGCCGGTGTGAGAGCGGTTCCCGGGCCGCGCCGGAGCGGACGATGCAGTCGGTGTTGGCCTACGGCCGCCTGCTGGCCCGCGCCTTGCTGGGCAGCGGTCTCCGGCGCTCCGACCGCCGCGAGTACCGGCTCATCACTGCGGGCTGCGGCTTCGGCAAGGACCGCGGCAAGGGCACGGGCTACGGCGACGACGCCTGCTTCGTAGCCGCTCACAGGCTGGCCGACGTGATCGGTAAGACCCGGGCTTCGATGAGATGCCGGGGACTGGCGCCCGTCCCCCAGATCTCACCCCATTCACCCCTTACACCCTTCATACCCTTCATACCTCACCCCAGTCACCACCCCAACCCCCACGCCTGTGTCCTGCCGTCAGTCCCTCACTCACCACTCCATCGCCCACCCCTCCCATCCAGTGGCCATTAACCACCTGTCACCCTGATGGTCTGCATCCCACCCCTCACCCGACACCCAACCATCCCTTCACGCCCCCTGCCCTCGTGTCCGTCCCCCACCTGTCAACCTCCACTTCCCCAGTCACCCAACCCCTCCAAGGTGGTGTGTCTCCCACCTGTCACCCCCCCCCCCCCCCCCGGTCCGTCTACCACATGTCACCTCCGACCCGCACCAGTCGCACCCCTCCCCCCTCTGTCCCCCACCTTTCGTTCAACCCCGCCTGGCCCCAGCTATCGCCCCTGATCCGTCGACCTGTCCCCCGTATCCAACCCCCACTGGTCACCCCCTACTTGCCTGGAAATCACCCTGCTCTCCATTTCCCCCTCCCCCTTATCTCTCACTCCCGTGATCAAAACCAAAACCTTCTGACTTGCCTGTGACCTTCAGTCAGTCAGTCACCTTGAGTGAAGCCAAGGGGAAAGAGGAAGTACAGGGGTAATTAAGAACTGACGGTTTAAACACTTTTCTACTTTTGATTTTTATCCTTTTGAGAAATAAATTAGAATGCTCTTTTTGATGCCTTGTTAACCTGTAGAATTTCTGCACGTTTGTTTTTCCTTTTATTCTGAAAATATAATAAATGACTGAAGTGGGGAATCAGGAAATGGTAGTGGGAGAAGTTATTTGTTTCTTAATTCATTGTAAAAGGCAAAACAAAACACAGAGTGTTGAAAATTCAAAGAGAAACTAATTAGTATTTGTTTTTAAAAAGTACTCAAGGCTGATGATACACGCTAAGAATTTGATGACCCATAGGTCCTTGAAAGAAATTGCTGTGAAAATAGTGGATGATTTAGCTTTTTTCCAAAGCAGTGTAGATCCTGGAAGTTAGAGAGTAGCAAACATGACCCCACTGTTTAAGAAAGGAGGGTGACAAAATTAAACTACTGACTTGTGAGCCTGTGCCAATGGCAGGGACAAAAGCTGGAATCTATAATAAAGAATTTAATGTTAAACTTAGAAAATGATAATGTGATTGAGGAAGGTAGACAAAAATGCTGGAGAATCTCAGCGGGTGAGGCAGCATCTATGGAGTGAAAGAAATAGGCAACGTTTCGGGTCGAGACCCTTTTTCAGACTGAAGGGTCTCAACCCGAAACAGCGCCTATTTCCTTCACTCCATAGATGCTGCCTCACCAGCTGAGTTTCTCCAGCTCTTTTGTCCACCTTCAATTTTCCAGCATCTGCAGTTCCTTCTTAAACATGTGATTGAGGAAAGTCACTATGGATTTATGAAGGGAATATCATGTTTGATTAAACACTGCAGTTCTTCAGAAAACTCCTTTGTTGCTTAAGCAGTATGTTTGGGATCATTGTCTGCTGTAGAATGAGCTGCCGGATAATGAGTTTAGAGGCATTTGTTTGCACTTGAGCAGATAGGATGTGTCTATACACTTCAGAATTCATTATGCTACTACCATCAGCAGTTGTATCATCAATGAAGATAAATGAGCCAGTACCTTCAGCAGCCATACATGCCCAGGCCATAACACCCCCACCATCGTGTTTCACAGATGAGGTGGTATGCTTTGGATCTTGGGCAGTTCCTTCTATTCTCCATACTTTGCTCTTGCCATCACTCTGATACAAGTTAATCTTCGTCTCATCTGTCCACAAGACCTTTTTCCAGAACTGTGGATGCTCTTTTAAGTACTTCTTAGTAAACTGTAACCCAGCCATCCTATTTTTGCGGTTAACCAGTGGTTTGTATCTTGCAGTGCAGCCTCTGTATTTCTGTTCATGAAGTCTTCTGCGGACAGTGGTCATTGACAAATCCACACCTGACTCCTGAAGAGTGTTTCTGATCTGTCAGACAGGTGTTTGGTTTTTTTCCCCTTTATTATAGAGAGAATTCTTCTGTCATCAGCTTTGGAGGTCTTCCTTGGCCTGCCAGTCCCTTTGCGATTAGTAAGCTCACCAGTGCTCTCTTTTTTCCTAATGATGTTCCAAACAGTTGATTTTGGTAAGCCTAAGGTTTGACTGATGTCTCTAACAGTTTTATTCGTGTTTCTCAGTCTCATAATGGCTTCTTTGACTTTCATTGGCACAACTTTGGTCCTCATGTTGATAAACAGCAATAAAAGTTTACAACTGTGATGGAAAGACTGGAGGAAAGACCAGGTGCTGAGAGCTCTCTGATATCTGCATTAAGGAGGCAATTAAACACATCTGAGCACTTACAAACACCTGTTAAGTCATGTGTCCAAAACATTATGGTGCCCTGAAATTGGGAGGGGAAACATCCTCAGACTTAATTGGGTAACCACTTGCCGATTGTCCCCAGGTTAAAGCAAGGTTCTGTTGTTAAGAAATGTTCGTAACCCAAACTATTTGCAAGTAGACAATGAACAGAATCAGTGTGAGGGCGAGGATCACAGATGCAGCGGTGACAGGAGAGCGAGCAGGGACGGGGAGAGTGGCTGCCAGTCGGCCTCACTGACAATGTTAGTCTGCTCAGCTCTCCCATCTCTGCTTGGCTCCACTCAGCCCCCGACTTGCAACCCTGCATCAGACGGATAAGCTGGGAGAGAAGTTGTGCAGCATTAGGGGGCAGAAGGGTGGTGCCCAGAGACCCCGGTTCGATCCTGAGTATGGGTGCTGTCGGTACGGAGTTTGTACGTTCTCCCTGTGACCCCATGGGTTTTCTCCAGGTACTCTGGTTTACTCCAAAATTTCCAAAGATGTGCAGGTTTGTAGCATAATTAGCTTCTGATCTGGTGTGTGGGATAATGTATGTCCCTGGTGTGTAGGATAATGTATGGGTGAAGACTCATGGTTGGTGCAGACTCGCCTAGTAATCGCTTAGATTGGAAGGTATTGGCTCCAAAGAGTTTTGGAGTATTTGGATTGTTTTCTCTGGACTGTTAGAGGTTGATGAGGTGCCTGTAAAAGTGTATAAAATAATGAGAGGCATAAACAGGATGGATAGTCTGTCTTTTTCCCAGGGTGGAAATGCCAAGGTGAGAGATGGACTGTTTAAAGAAGATGTGTACCGCAAGATTTTTAATTGGAGAATAGTGGCTATCTGCAATGTACTGCCAGGGAGGTGGTCAAAAAGAAATACGGTAGTGATGTTTATGCGGCTTTTAGGCAGGCATGGGCCATTTGCAGGCAGATAGGGTTAGTTTAAATCTGTTGCCGGCCCTGATTTCTCCTGGCCTTTTCTTGCTTCCAGTTCCACCTCTCTTTCACCCCCCCCCCCCCCCCCTCTCGTATATCACCTATACATTTTCTCCAGAGATGCTGCCTGACCCGCTGAGTTACTTCATCATTTGTTGTCCATCTTTGGTATAAACCAGCATGTGCATTTCCTTTTTATTACATCAGGATTAGTTTAAGTTGGCATGTGGTCATCACTGGCATCGTGGGCTGGCAGGCCAATTCCTGTTGTAGAAACATAGAAAGTAGGTGCAAGAGTAGACCACCAGGTCCGTCGAGCCCGCACCGCCATTCGCTCATGGCTGAACACTAAACAGACACACTTACCCACAAACAGTAGACACAAGACACAGAACACAAGACACTACCCTCCCCTTTATACCGCTATCACCCCTCTCCACCCCAAGAACCTCGTGATCTCCTGGGGGAGGCAAAAAACCGGATAAAAACCCAGGTCCAATTCGGGAAAAAAATCCGGGAAATTCCTCTCCGACCCCAATCCAGGCGATCGACACTTGTCCAGGAGATCACTCAGGTCTTACTATACTAACCATACCTAGGTCCATATCCCTGCCCTCTCCCCGTAGCCCCTTATCCCCTTGGCAGCTAAAAAACCATCTATTTTAGTCTTAAATATATTTAACGTTTCTGCTTCCACTGCTCCCTGGGGCAGTGAATTCCATAAATTAACCACCCTCTGGGTGAAGAAGTTCTTCCTCATCTCAGTTTTAAAAGAGCCCCCCCTTATTCTGCAACTATGTCCCCTAGTTCTAGTTTCCCCGATCATTGGGAACATCCTCGGTGCATCCACCCGATCAAGGCCCCTCACGATCTTATATGTTTCAATGAGATCGCCTCTCATTCTTCTAAACTCCAAAGAGTAGAGTTCCAGCCTACTTAACCTTTCCTCATATGTCAATCCTCTCATTGCAGAAATTAATCTTGTAAACCTTCGCTGCACTGCCTCCAGGGCTAGTACATCCTTTCTTAAGTATGGACCCCAGAACTGTACACAGTATTCCAAATGTGGTCTCACTAATACTGTGTACAGCTGCAGCAAGACCTCCGTGTTTTTATACTCAATCCCCCTAGCAATAAAGGCCAAAACTCCATTGGCCTTCCTGATTGCTTGCTGCACCTGCATACTAACTTTTAGTGATTCATGTACTAATACCCCTAGATCCCTTTGCGTTGCATTACAACGCAGCTCCTCCTCATTTAGAAAATAACTTGCCCTATCATTTTTTTTCCCAAAGTGAATGACTTCACATTTATTAGTATTAAATTTCATCTGCCAAGTTGTTGCCCACTCACCTAGCTTATCTATATCCTTTTGCAGACTCTTCCTATCCTCCTCATCCCCTACTTTTCCTCCCATTTTTGTATCGTCCGCAAATTTTGATATATTACACTTGGTTCCCTCCTCCAAATCATTTATATAAATTGTGAACAACTGGGGTCCCAGCACCGACCCTTGCGGAACCCCGCTAGTTACCGGTTGCCATCCCGAGTATGAACCATTTATCCCCACTCTCTGCTTCCTATTTGTTAGCCAATCCTCTACCCATGCTAATATATTACCCCCAATCCCATAATTTTTTATTTTTAGCAATAGTCTCTTATGTGGCACCTTGTCAATAGCCTTTTGGAAGTCCAAGTATACCACATCCACCGGTTCCCCTTTATCCACCCGGGTTGTTACTTCCTCAAAGAATTCGAGCAGATTCGTTAAACAGGACTTCCCCTTCACAAAACCATGCTGGTTCTGTCCGATGAAGTCATGTTTATCCAAGTGCCCCGTTAGTGTTTCTTTAATAATTGTCTCTAACATTTTACCCACCACCGATGTTGGACTAACCGGTCTATAGTTACCCGCCTTCTGTTTACTTCCTTTTTTAAATATAGGTGTTACATTGGCCATTTTCCAATCCACTGGGACCGTTCCTGCCTCCAGGGAGTTTTGGAAAATTATCACCAATGCATCCACAATCCCCACCGCTATCTCCCTCAAGACCCTTGGATGTAATCCATCAGGCCCAGGGGATTTATCCTCCTTCAGTCTCATTAATTTCCCTAATACCACCTCCTTGGTGATCTTAATAGTATTTAGCTCCTCCATTCCTACCGCCCCCTGTTTATCCAGCGTTGGAATATTTTTTGTGTCTTCTATGGTGAAGACTGATACAAAATACTCGTTTAATGCCTTTGCCATTTCCATGTTCCCCACCAACAACTCTCCAGTCTCACCCTCCAATGGACCAACGTTCACCTTAGCCACCCTTTTTCTTTTTATATAGCTATAAAAACTCTTACTATTAGTTTTTATGTTGTTCGCTAAATTCCTTTCATAGTCTATTTTCCCCGTCTTAATTAATCTCTTAGTTATTTTTTGCTGACCTTTAAATGCTTCCCAATCCTCTACCCTCCCACTATCTCTGGCTACCTTATATGCCCTTGCCTTCAGCCGAATACTATCCTTTATAGTTTTACTGAGCCATGGCTGACTGTTCTTACCCTTACCCCTTTTTTTCTTCATAGGAATAAATTTTTCTTGAAGGTTATACAGTAGACCCTTAAACGTACACCACTGCTCATGTACCGTCTTATTCTTGAGTCTGCTATCCCAGTCAACTTTGATCAGCTCAGTCCTCATACCTTCATAATCCCCCTTATTTAGACTAAGCACCCTAGCCTGAGTTTCAACCTGCTCCCCTTCTATTTGAATATGGAATTCGACCATATTGTGGTCACTTGTTCCCAACGAGTCCCTAACTATGACATTTTTAATTAATCCTGCTTCATTACACAGGACCAGATCCAAGATTGCCTCCCCCCTTGTCGGTTCTGTGACATACTGTTCTAGGAACCCGTCTCTAATACATTCTATAAACTCTTCCTCTAGTCTACCCTGCCCAGTTTGGTTTGCCCAATTAATATGAAAATTGAAGACCCCCATGATTACAGCAGTTCCCTTTTTACATGCGTCAACTATTTGCAGATTTATGTTCTGACTAACAGCGTCACAGCTATTTGGAGGTCTATAAATTACACCCACTAGTGTTTTTTTCCCCTTGTTATTCTCTATCTGTACCCAAGCTGTTTCACTATCCTGATCCTTCAACGCAATATCCTTCCTCTCTATTGCCGTTATTCCCTCCCTTATTAAAAGGGCCACCCCTCCTCCCTTTCTTTCCTGTCTATCTTTCCTAATTGTCGAGTACCCCTCTATATTTAACTCCCAGTCCTGATCCCCTTGCAGCCATGTCTCCGTAATGGCCACGATATCATAACTATATATACTTAATTGCACCGTTAATTCATTTATCTTATTTCGAATACTCCGTGCATTTAGATAAAGCACTTTCAGATGATTTTTACTACCCTTCCTTTCCGTTTTTGCCCCTTTTACATCTAGAGCTTTATCTTCACACATTCTATCTCCTGTCACATTTTGACTTTCCGCTTCCCCACTGATACCCTGCTCTATTTCCTCTACCCCTGCCGTTATTACCCCCCTTGATACCTCCCCCCCGCTACTTAGTTTAAAGACCTCTCTACTGCCCTAGTTATATGATTTGCCAGGACCCCAGTCCCAGCACCGTTCAGGTGAAGTCCGTCCTTACAGAACAGATCCCCCCTGTCCCAGTACTGGTGCCAGTGGCCCAAGAAACCAAACCCATTTTTCCCACACCAGTCTTTGAGCCACGCATTCAGCTTTTTAATTTTACGTACCCTCGCCGATTTGGCCCGTGGCTCAGGTAGCAATCCGGAGATCAGTACCCTCGAGGTTCTGCTTTTTAATTTATTCCCTAACTGCTCAAACTCCTTCAGCAGATCCTCCTTCCTCGTCCTTCCTATGTCATTGGTCCCCACATGGACCACGACCACTGTTGTGTACTGGTCTACTAATTAGAGTTTGTGCAGAAATTAGGTAGAAAACAGCAACACTGAATATTTTTAATTACTAGGAGACTGGTAATGTTGACATTCAGAAGGACCTGAGTTTTCTTGTATTTCAAGTCACTAAAAGCTACCATGCAGAAATAGAAGCTTGCTGAAATCACACCTGGCAGATTGTGTAGAGCTCTGGTGTCCATAAGTCATAGAGCGTTATCGTATGGAATTTTCGTCCTTTCGCCCATTTTGTCCATGATGGCATTCTGGGCTAGCACGACTGATTTTCTGCCATCCTTGGTTCCCGAGCCTTTCTGGATTATCCATTTTGCCGGAATAACAGCGATCACGGCCTCGGGGAGGAGTCCAATGTTACTGGAACGGTCCGCCTCAGCAGCAGAGGGGCCGAGATACCGGTCCGTAAAGTCGGCCTCAGAAGTCCAGAGCCTTGGACGCAGGGAGCAAATTCGTAAGCCGTCCTCGTGCTTGTCCATAATGTTTCCATTCCTTGCAGATAACGAGATGGAAACCCTTGGTATTGATTCTCACCGCATCCTTTCATGGGATGTCGAGTGGTTTCAGACCAGCATCCCACCTCCAAAAAAACGGTTGCCACAGAAAAACGTCTGCAAGGATTTCCTTACAAAAAAGGTTAATTAAACAATAACTCTTTCTTATTAGTACCATTGCTCCCTTTTTGCATATCATCTGATTCTTTCATACCCTTTTAACGAGCAATACTTCCTTAACACCAATATGCTAGTTCGTGTAATGTAGAGTCATATAGAAATAGGCCTTCAGCCCAACTTGCCCACACTGACAAATGTGTCCCATCTACACTAGTCCCACCTGCCTGCATTTGGCCCACATCCCTCAGAACCTATCCTATCCATGTACCTATCCAAATGTCTCTTAAATGTTGCAGTAGTACCTGCCTCAACTACCTCCTTCGGCAGCTGGTTCCATACACCCACCACCCTGTGTAAAAAAAGTGATTTCTCAAATTTATATTAAATTTTTCTCCTCTCACTTTAAACCTACGTCCTCCCTTAGTCGATTCCCTAACTCTGGGCAAGAGACTCTGTGCGGTACCTGATCTATTCCTCCCATGATTTTGAACATGCCTATAAGATCGCCCCTCATCCTCCTGCACTCCAAGGAATGGAGTTCTAGCCTGCTCAACTTCTCCCTATAGTTCAGATCCTCGAGTCCTAGCAACATCCGTGTAAATCTTCTCTGCACCCTTTCCAGTTTGGAAATGTAGTGTGTAGAAAACAAAGCTTTTGTAGCCCCGAACCAATTAACAACTTGCATGGAGTGCTTGTTTTAAGAAGTTATTAAAAGCCCATTTCAGAAGGGCTAGAAACCTGCTTGCATTTATCGTTTTGGTGTCCTCTACGTTTTGCCCGATAATCAGAATCCATAGATGGCCCATTCTTTGGAAAGTGAACCAAAACGTCACACACATGACCAATCATATTTGGCCTCTGACACTAAACAAACATTGTCAGCATAACATATTAAAATTTCACTTGATAAACTGAAAAAAATATGAATCATAGATGCAGTACAAAACAATGTACCTGTAATGCTTCCAGAATTAGAAGAGATGTATTCCACAATGTTTCATCTTTTTGGTCAGACACTAAGAATGGGCCAGATCAACCATGTTAGTAATGTGTAGGAAGCAACTGCAGATGCTGGTTTAAATCGTAGATAGACACGATAAGCTGGAGTAACTCAGCGGGACAGGCAGCATTTCTGGAGAGCAGGAATAGGTGATGTTTCCGGTCGAGACCTTTCTTCAGGGTAAATGGTTAAACTCTCTTGTTGGAGATGGTTTTTGCTTGTCATTTTTATGTCGCAAATGTTCCTACCTACCTTTCAGCTCATGACTCGGTGTTGTCTAGGTCTTGTTGCATGTCGGCATGAACTGCTTTGTTTTTTGAGGTATTGCAAATGGCATTTAACATTGCAATCGTCAGTAAAGATCCTCACATAACCTCACAATTGAAAGAAAGGTCTTTGATGAAGCAGTTCAAAATGGCGGGGCCTTAGACAAGGTCCTGTTAAGATAGGAAAGGGTGAGAAGGATATGGGCAAATGCTGGCAGGTAGGACTAATGTAAGTTCATAGGTTCTATGAGCAGGATTGGGCCATTCAGCCAATCAAGTCAATAATGGCTGATCTATCTTTCCTTTTCAACCCCAGTCCTGCCTTTGCCCCATAACCCCTGACAATCTTCCTAAACAAGAACCTGCCCATCTCCGCCTTAAAAATATCCATTGAAGGCCTCCACAGCCATTCCTGGCAATGAATTGCACAGATTCACTGCCCTCTGACTGAAGAAATTCCTCCTCAACTCCTTTCTAAAGGTACGTCCTTTTATTCTCTGGCCCGAGACCCTCCTACTTGTGGAAACACCCTCTCCACATTCATTCTATCCAGGTCTTTCACTATTCAGTAAGTTTCAATGAGGTTCCCTCTCATCCTAAACTCCAGCGTGTACAGGCCCAGTGCAGTGTAAATTAGACATCTTGGTTGGCATGGGTAAGTTGGGTCGAAGGGCCTGCATCCATTTTGTATGACTGATCCTAACTCCTGTGGAAATATCGTGTGGGGAGGGTTGATTGAAGTCCAACAATCGCATTTCTTGGATTCCAAAATGGTGTTTTATGCACAGTGAAATTATTTTTGCATATCTACACATGCAGGCGCCTCCATGTTTTGGCGCTATTTCCAAAGTCCAAACTCTGGTTTATTCGTGCGCTCGGTCTACTGGAGCGATTCCCCATCCAGGTAAGCCCCAGTCTCCTGCAGGGAGCATATCCGTATCCCGGGGGCACCTTCTGCAGCTGACTTTGAAAATGCTGGAGGTTTTACCCCAGTTCACCCTCTTACCAGCCCTTGCTCCATGCATCCAATGGATTCCTCCTCATCGATGTTAAGGGCAGTCGTTCACTTCTCGCCTCTGGTTCATATTTAAACTAAGGTTGGGATGAAGTCTGCATCCATTTTGTTTTGGTTCAACACAAACTGCATTGGTGTGTAGTTTACTGGTGAGTAAGTGTCACTTGATAGCCCTGTCTCCGACACCAGCTCATTGATGATGTTTGAGAATAGTCTGGCTGGTAATTAAGCCACATTTTATTTGTCTGGCTCTTAATGAATCGGGTATATCTTGGCAACTTTCCATCTTGTTGGATGTATGCCAATGCTCTGAATAGTAGTGCAGCGTTGCTAGAGGCACAGCTGGCCTGTAGCACAGGTTTTCAATACTATAGCAGGAAAGTTGTTTGGTCCCATTGACTTTGCTGTATTTAGTTGTGTCAGCTATTTCTTGATTCCTCATGGAGTGAATGGAATTGGCTGCAATCTTGTTTTATGATGAAGTGGGTGTCAGGAGGCAGACAGAGATGGGTTATCTATTGAGCACTTCTTGCTGAGCGCTTTGTCTTTAGCACTCGCCATGTTGTGCAAGATGGAAATGGTGTTGAGAGTCATAGTCATACAGCATGGAAATAGGCCTCTTGCCCACGCCGACCAACATGCCCATCTTCACCAGTCCCACCGTGTTTGACCCATAACCTTCTAAACCTATCCTATCCATATAACTGTCCAAATGTCTCTTAAACGTTAAGATAGTACCTCCTTCGGCAGCTCGTTCCATATACACACCACCCTTTGTGTAAAAAAAAAATAGTTACCCCTCGGGTTCTTATTAAATCTTTCCCCCCTCACCTTATATCTATGTCTTGTTCACAATTCTCCTACTCAGGACAAAAGACTCCAATTTCCCTGATATATTCCTCTCATCAGAGATACAGTATGGAAACAGTCCCTTTGGACTACCAAGTCCACGCTACTCATCAATCGTCCGTTCATACGCTAGTTTTACTAATTCCCTGCTCACTAATTATTGATACTTCATCACAAATCACGGCTAGAAGTGTCAGGGCTGCAGAGCTTTGATTTAATTCATCGGCTGTGAAATCATTCAGCTCAAGTTCAAGTTACATTCATTGTCACATGCACTAATTGGTACAGTGAGATTTGAGTTACCATACAACCATACGAATAAAATGAACACAATACACAATAGAATTTAACATGAACATCCCCACACAGCAGAATCAACGGTTCCCACTGTGAGGGAAGGCAATAAAGTTCAGTCATCTTCCTCTTTGTTCACCCGTGGTCGGGGCCTTTGAGCCATTTGCAGTCCCCGGTACGGACGGCCCGATGTTCAGGCCGTCTCGCCGGGATAATCAAAGCTCCGGTGTCGGAATGGAAGACCACGCTCAGCAGCTTGGAATTTCCGAATCGGCCGCTTCCTACCGGAGACCGCAGCTCCCGAGTCCACAGGCCCTGCTGGGCGGAGCCCCAACACTGGTGATCTCCGGCAAGGTATCGCAGGACTCAACGATGTTACAGTCAGCGCTAGAAGCTCCTCAAACCACAGCTCCACGGTGTTAAAGTCAGCAGGCCCAACACTCCGGAGCTTCAACACAGGCGATCCCCGGCAAGGCATTCTTCTTGCTACGCGATGGAATTCAGTGCTGCGCCGCTGCTGAAGTTCTGGCCTGTTGGTAGGCTGCGGGGGGGCAAAGATGCGGCTCGGAGAAAAGACGCATCCCCATCCAGATAAGTGACTGGGAAACGGTTTCCCCTTATTTCCCCCCCCCATCACCCACATAAAAAGGACTAGAAACCTTTAGAACATACGTCTTGACATACTGAAAAAACAAATAGGATGAAAGGACGAACAGCTGCTGGCGAGGCTGCCATACCCGATGGCACCACCCGATAAGACGCTGTCTGATGCTTCATCAGATTAACCCTTCCTTTTGTACTTACTGACCAAAGGCTTGATAATTATAAGGGATATGCTGATCCTTGATGTCACAAAATGTGCTGTTGCTGATGGTCCATGGTACCTCGTGTTGCCACGTTTAGAGTTGCCAGTTTTGTTCTGAATCAATCCGATTCAATCCATTTTAGAGAATAGACACAAAGTGCTGGAGTACTCAGTGGGTCAGGCAGCATCTCTGGAGAAAAATAATTCGGTGATGCATGGGGGGGGGGGGGGGGGGGGGGGGGGGGGAGGAACTGGAAGCAAGAAATTTGGCAGTTGGGATGGGATAAAAAAAGTTGGATAATATTTGACTTTTGATTTGTCTCCAGTTTCTAAAATGTTGATGAATGAGAAGCCATATTTGTAAAAGTATATTTCCAGTGCTAACAGGATATTTGGCAGCCTATCATACTATTAAATATCCACTTAATTGATACACAGATGGTTATAGATGTGTTTACTGGTTAATTAGTAAATGTAGCAAGATTCTGCTAAGATAAAAGCTGTCAAAGAGCAGAGAAGTTGGACACCATATTGCTAATTTGTGAATGTAACCCACTGTAGCAGATGCTGAAGTTGCTGTGCAATTTGCTTCATCATAATGAGCTCCATGGGTCTCAATTATAATTAACACAATCTGAGCGTATGTTATATCAAGCTTTGGGAAAGCTGAAGAGTGTTAAAGCACTCCGAATGCAAATCTACCTTTCTACAAAGTATGTTTTTATGCAGTTCTCTTTGTTTGTATTTTTGTTGCTGATACACTATTACTGGTTTTGTTGAAGTT
The DNA here is from genome assembly GCF_010909765.2 of Amblyraja radiata. Taxonomy (NCBI): domain Eukaryota; kingdom Metazoa; phylum Chordata; class Chondrichthyes; order Rajiformes; family Rajidae; genus Amblyraja; species Amblyraja radiata. Next base: position 1,781,060 of record NC_045983.1, on the reverse strand, counting down.
TTGGAGCTGAGGTCCTATTAACTATAGAGTCAGACGGCGTGGAAACAGGCCAATTTTCCCACACCGCCCAACATGTCCCATCCACACTAGTCCCACCTGCCTACATTTGGCCTGTATCCCTCTAAACCTGTCTTATCCATGTTCCTGTCTAAATGTTTCTTGATCGTTGCGATAATCCTTGCCTCAACTACCTCCCCAGGCAGCTTTTTTTGTACACCCACCACCCTTTGTCTGGAAAAATTATCTCTCAGATTCTTATTGAATCTTTCCCCTTTCACCTTAAACCTATGTCCTCGGGTTCTCGATTCCTTTACTTTGGGCAAGAGAAAATATATATATTGGTAAGACCAATCTTCCCAGTTTTTAATCATATCATCTCTCTCTTTCATAAAGTGTTTTGTGAGAAACACTTGGATAGCAATGAACCTGCCTGCCAGGATATTTGGTAGGAAGGAACTGCAAATGCTGATTTAAATCGAAAATAGACACAAAAAGCCTGTGTAACTCAGCAGGACAGGCAGCATCTCTGGAGAGAAAGAATGGGTGATATTTTGGGTCGAGACTCTTCTTCAGACTGATTGATGTAGGTCGTCAGGTCCTGAGATCATCCAGCTGCTGCTCCAGTTCACTAACACGGTCTTAAAGAAGCTGCACCTGGATATAATTCCTTCAGGTGAATTCATCAGTGGCACCAGCAGTTTCCCTGACTTCCCACATCCTGCAGGAGGAGCATTGTACCAACTTACCTGCCATCACCACTTGCAACTAAAGCAAGTATTAAATAACAAGACTCATATAAAAGAGCTGATTGAACTTTATTCTCCTATCTGACTCTGATAGCCTGGTTACCGAAGACATAGAAACATAGAAAATAGGTGCAGGAGTAGGCCATTCGGCCCTTCGAGCCTGCACCGCCATTCAATATGATCATGGCTGATCATCCAACTCGGTATCCTGTACCTGCCTTCTCTCCATACCCCCTGATCCCTTTAGCCACAAGGGCCACATCTAACTCCCTCTTAAATATAGCCAATGAACTGGCCTCAACTACCTTCTGTGGCAGAGAATTCCAGAGATTCACCTCTCTCTGTGTGAAAAATGTTTTTCTCATTTCGGTCCTAAAAGATTTCCCCCTTATCCTTAAACTGTGACCCCTTGTTCTGGACTTCCCCAACATCGGTAACAATCTTCCTGCATCTAGCCTGTCCAACCCCTTAAGAATTTTGTAAGTTTCTATAAGATCGCCCCTCAATCTTCTAAATTCTAGCGAGTACAAGCCAAGTCTATCCAGTCTTTCTTCATATGAAAGTCCTGACATCCCAGGAATCAGTCTGGTGAACCTTCTCTGTCCTCCCTCTATGGCAAGAATGTCTTTCCTCAGATTAGGAGACCAAAACTGTACGCAATACTCCAGGTGTGGTCTCACCAAGACACTGTACAACTGCAGTAGAACCTCCCTGCTCTTATACTCAAATCCTTTTGCTATGAATGCTAACATACCATTCGCTTTCTTCGCTGCCTGCTGCACCTGCATGCCTAGTTTCAATGACTGGTGTACCATGACACCCAGGTCTCGTTGCATCTCCCCTTTTCCTAATCGGCCACCATTCAGATATAAGTCTACTTTCCTGTTTTTGCCACCAAAGTGGATAATCTCACATTTATCCACATTATACGGCATCTGCCATGCATTTGCCCACTCACCCAGCCTATCCAAGTCACCTTGCAGCCTCCTAGCATCCTCCTCACAGCTAACACTGCCCCCCAGCTTTGTGTCATCCGCAAACTTGGAGATGTTGCATTCAATTCCCTCGTCCAAATTATTAATATATATTGTAAATAGCTGGAGTCCCAGCACTGAGCCTTACGGTACCCCACTAGTCACTGCCTGCCATTCTGAATAGGACCCGTTTACTCCTACTCTTTGCTTCCTGTCTGCCAGCCAGTTCTCTATCCACATCAATACTGAACGCCCAATACCGTGTAATAGTAATAGTAATAGGTTCTTTATTGTCATTATAACATGTAAACATGTACAACAAAATTAAAAATGCCAACCAGTCAGTGCACCATTCACACATTATCTAAAAGCTAACGATACGTAAAGAGAAATATCTGAAATAAACAACTAAAATAAATAACATGAAAAAACCAAGCATAAACACACAACCATACATTCTTCTGTCGATTACACAATCCCTTTGGTATGTAGCGCACCTGCGCTCATTTGGTGGATATATTAAGTGTAGTTATTGCTGTGGATAAAAACTGTTTTTGAGCCTGTTTGTCCTTGTCCTCATTGATCTGTACCGTCTGCCTGACGGCAACAGTTCAAACAGGGAGTGTCCGGGGTGGGAAATGTCCTTTATAATGTTCTGGGATTTCTTGAGACAGTGGGAACTGTGTAGGTCCTCCAAGGTGAGGAGAGGGCAGCCGACAATCTTCTGGGCGTTGTCAATAGCCCTCTGGAGCGCTTTCCTCTTAGCCGCTGTGCAGCTGGTGTACCACACGCATACACAGTATGTTAGGATGCTCTCTATGGAGCACCGATAAAAGGACAGCAGCAGTCTCTGGGTGATGTTGTTCTTCCTGAGGTGTTCACGCTCCATGTCAGGTCCTCCTCAATGTGGATTCCCAGGAAGCGGAAATCCGCCACCCTCTCCACACAGTCCCCTCTGATGATTAATGGTGTAATGTCCGTTTTCTTCTTCCTGTAGTCTATTATGAGCTCCTTGGTCTTTGAGGTGTTGAGGAGCAGGTTATTCTCTCCACACCAGACTGTCAGCTGTTCCACCTCATCCCTGTAGGCGTACTCATCCCCCCCAGAGATGAGCCCCACCACCGTGGTGTCATCCGCGAATTTGACAATGGTGTTACTGTGGTGGGCGGGGGTGTGCTTTAAGTCTGTATACTAATCTCTTATGTGGGACCTTGTCGAAAGCCTTCTGAAAGTCCAGATATAACACATCCACTGGTTCTCCCTTATCCACTCTACTAGTTACATCCTCGAAAAATTCTATAAGATTCGTCAGACATGATTTACCTTTCATAAATCCATGCTGACTTTGTCCAATCATTTAACCACTAACCAAATGTGCTGCTATCCCATCTTTAATAACTGACTCTAACAGTTTCCCCACTACCGATGTTAGACTAACTGGTCTGTAATTCCCCGTTTTCTCTCTCCCTCCCTTTTTAAAAAGTGGGGTTACATTAGCTACCCTCCAATCCTCAGGAACTACTCCAGAATCTAAAGAGTTTTGAAAAATTATCACTAATGCATCCACTATTTCTGGGGCTACTTCCTTAAATACTCTGGGATGCAGCCTATCTGGCCCTGGGGATTTATCGGCCTTTAATCCATTCAATTTACCTAACACCACTTCCCGGCTAACCTGGATTTCACTCAGTTCCTCCATCTCATTTGACCCCCGGTCCCCTGCTATTTCCGGCAGATTATTTATGTCTTCCTTAGTGAAGACAGAACCTAAGTAGATATTCAATTGGTCTGCCATGACCTTGTTCACCATGATCAATTCACCTGTTTCTGACTGCAAGGGACCTACATTTGTTTTAACTAATCTTTTTCTCTTCACATATCTATAAAAACTTTTGCAGTCAGTTTTTATGTCCCCTGCCAGTTTTCTTTCATAATCTATTTTCCCTTTCCTAATTAAGCCCTTTGTCCTCCTCTGCTGAACTCTGAATTTCTCCCAGTCCTCTGGTAGGCTGCTTTTCTGGCTAATTTGTATGCTTCATCTTTTGTTTTGATACTATCCCTGATTTCCCTTGTTATCCATAGATGCACTACCTTCCCTGATTTATTCTTTTGCCGAACTGGGATGAACAATTTTTGTAGTTCATCCATGCAGTCTTTAAATGCCTTCCATTGCCTATCCACCGTCAACCCTTTAAGAATCAATTGCCAGCCAATCTTGGCCAATTCACGTCTCATACCCTCAAAGTTACCTTTCTTTAAGTTCAGAACCCTTGTTTCTGAATTAATTATGTCACTCTCCATCCTAATGAAGAACTCAACCATATTATGATCACTCTTGCCCAAGGGGCCATGCACAACAAGACTGTTAACTAACCCTTCCTCATTACTCAATACCCAGTCTAGAATAGCCTGCTCTCTCGTTGGTTCCTCTACATGTTGGTTTAGAAAACTATCCCGCATACATTCCAAGAAATCCTCTTCCTCAGCACCCCTGCCAATTTGATTCACCCAATCTATATGTAGATTGAAGTCACCTATTTTAACTGTTTTACCTTTGTAGCACGCATTTCTAATTTCCTGTTTGATGCCACCCCAACTCCACTACTACTGTTATGTGGCCTGTACACAACTCCCACTAGCATTTTCTGCCCCATATAGATTCCACATCCTCCAAGCTAATGTCCTTCCTTTCTATTGCGTTAATCTCCTCTCTAACCAGCAAAGCTACCCCACCTCCTTTTCCTTTCTGTCTATCCCTCCTGAATATTGAATATCCCTGGATGTTCAGCTCACAGCCTTGGTCACCCTGGAGCCATGTCTCTGTGATCCCAACTATATCATAGTCATTAATAGCTATCTGCACATTCAACTCATCCACCTTATTATAAATGCTCCTTGCATTGAGACACAAAGCCTTCAGGCTTGATTTTACAACACCCTTATACAATTATGTTGAAAAGTGGCCCTTTTTGATTTTTGCCCTGGATGTGTCTGCCTGCCACTTTTACTTGTCACCTTGCTACCTATTGCTTCTACCCTCATTTTACACCCCTCTGTCTCTCCGCTCACACATTTAAGAAACCCTTTCCCTTTAACTCCATCCTCGACTATCCCATTTGACACCCCACCCCCCTTATTCAGTTTAAAACCACCCGTGTAGCAGTGGCAAACCTGCCTGCCAGAATGCTGGTCGCCCACCTGTTAAGTTGCAATCCATTCCTTTTGTACAGTTCCCCCTTACTCCAAAACAGATCGCAGTGATCTAAGAATCTAAATCCCTGCCCCGTGCACCAGTTCCTCAGCCACACATTCGGGTCCCATATCTTCCTTTTTTTCTTACAATATAGGTTATATTGTAGTACGGGCGCGTTTTGGTGCGATATAGACCAAATACGCCGCTATGGACTACTAATACTACCGGCTGCGAAGCCAAACATATCGGCCACAGATCCGAATACGACCGGAGAGAGGAGGAGACGCAAGCGGTGTGAGAGGAGGCGGAGACGGGGGAAAAGAGCAGGCATTCACGCTAGGCTAACAGCTAACCCCACCCGACCGGCAGTGCCCTCGCTTCTCCTCTCTAATGTCCGCTCCCTGGACAACAAACTTGACGAGCTGTGTCCTCTCAAAACAACATACCGGGATATAAGAGACTGCTGTGTGTTTTCACGGAATCATGGCTCCACGGTAACATCCCGGACTCGGCGATACAGCTGGAGGGAATGACATCGTTCCGTGCGGACAGAGGGGCAGCTAGCTCTGGTAAGAGCCGAGGTGGAGGCCTGTGCTTGTACATAAACAAGGACTGGTGTGTAAACGCTACGATAGCCGGTAAACATTGCTCTCCGCTGATAGAATTCATCATCGTGAAATGTCGGCCTTTCTATCTGCCGAGGGAAATCTCCGTTGTTTTTGTTGTGGCTGTATATGTTGCTCCAAGTGCTAATGCAAATTCTAAGGCCAACGAAGCACTGGGAGCCCTGCATGACGCCGTCAGTGAGTTCCAGACCAAATATCCTGACAGCTTTATTGTGGTGGCTGGGGATTTTAATCACACCAGCCTTAAGACTGTGCTCCTAAAATTCAAGCAATATGTGGATTTTGAGACCACGGGAGAGAACATCTTGGACTTGGTTTACATCAACACCCCAGAGGCCTATAAGGCAGCCCCACGCCCTCATCTGGGCCACTCTGACCACATTTCAGTGTTAACACCAGCCTACAGACCACTGCAAAAACAAGTCAGAGCGGAGAGAAAACACACCATGGTCTGGCCAGAGGGAGCAGCCTCAGCACTGCAGGATTGCTTCCTGCACACTGACTGGGATGTGTTCAGGACAGCAGCATCCTATAATGACCTCATCAACATCGAGGAGTACGCAGAGACTGTAACAAGCTACATTGCCAAGTGCACCGAGGATGTCACTGTCATTAAAACCTTCGCTGCACGTGGAAATTAAAAGCCATGGATGACAGCAGAGGTGCGCTCGCTGCTGAGGGCCCGTGATGCAGCCTACAGAGCTGGTAACACAGCCGCTCTTCGGTCTACCAGGACTGCACTGGAAAAAGAAATCAGGGCAGCGAAACGTGCCTATGCAGGGAAAATCCAGGGACACCTCTGTGACACAGGAGACACCAGGAGGATGTGGAAGGGAATCCAAACACTGACGGGGGGTACAAGGCAAGGCAGCAGGTAACTGACACCGACACTTCTCTTCCAGATAAACTGAACAACTTCTTTGCACGTTTTGATGCAGCAAACACCACACCCAAGGGGAGAGCCAGCCCCTGCTTACAAACCGACCAGCCAGTCCTGACCATAGACTCAATGGACACAAGGAGAATCCTGTCTAAGGTCAACCCGTGGAAAGCAGTCGGACCCGACAACATCCCAGGACGTGTGCTCAAGGAATGTGCTGAGGAGTTAGCAGATGTGCTAACAGACATCTTCAACATCTCACTTAGTCAAGCCATTGTCCCCACATGCCTCAAAACTTCCACAATAATCCCAATAGCAACGAAACCAGTTGTTGCCTGCCTAAATGACTACCGCCCTGTCGCCCTGACCCCAATATTAATGAAGTGCTTTGAACGCCTGGTGAAACCCCACATTACTGCCAGCCTCCCCTCATCGTTAGACCCCCTCCAGTTTGCCTGTCGCCCCAACCGTTCTACAGAAGATGCCATCTCTACCACGCTGCACACAGTACTCACGCATCTGGAAAACAAAAACACGCCAGAATCCTGTACATTGACCAGCTCAGCTTTTAATACCATCATCCCACAGAGACTTGTGGAGAAACTAACCCTGCTGGGCCTCAACACCACCCTGTGTCACTGGATCTTGGACTTTCTGACAGAGAGACCGCAGTCAGTCCGTGTTGGCAAGAACACCTCAGGCTCGATCACGCTGAGCACCGGCTCCCCTCAAGGCTGTGTGCTCAGCCCGCTGTTGTTCACACTGCTCACACATGACTGTGCTGCCAGATTCAGGGACAATAAGATCATAAAATTTGCGGGTGACACAACAGTGGTGGGACTCATCAGCGGAGATGACGAATCAATGTACAGGGAGGAAGTAAAACAACTAGTGGACTGGTGCGGCAACAACAATCTAGCATTAAATGTCGACAAAACAAAGGAGATGATTGTCGACTTCAGGAGGGCGCAGCCAAAACATACACCCCTCAACATCAGTGGCACCACAGTGGAGAGAGTGGAGAGCATTAAGTTCCTCGGAGTGCAAATTACAGACACTCACCTGGTCCAGGAACAACACTGGGATTGTCAAACGGGCCCATCAGCGACTGCACTTCCTGAGGAAACTCAAACAGGTCTCACTCCCCACCAACATCCTCAGGACTTTTTACAGGGGCACGGTGGAGTCTGTACACACGTACTGCATAAACACGTGGTACTCCAACTGCAACTGCTCAGACAGGAAGGCTCTGCAGAGGGTAGTGAGGGGAGCAGAGAGGATCATTGGCGTCTCCCTACCCTCGGTACAAGAACTGTTCCATAGCCGCTGTCTGAAAAAAGCTGTGAGAATAGCTAAGGACAAACTGCACCCCCTCCACACACACCTGGATCTCCTGCCATCAGGCAAGAGATACTGTAGCATCAAAGTCTGGACTACCAGATTGCGAAACAGCTTCCTGCCACAGGCTGTGAGGCTGCTAAGCAGTCACTCTGTGCTCGCAGTCACCTGATTCTGCGGCTTTGCACTGACATTTTAATAACTCTGGCACTGGCCACACAAATCAGCTGCGCTGGACATTGTAATGATTGTTTTTACTGTATTTTAATGTTGCTGTTTTACCTGCTTTAAACTATTTATACTGTTTCATCAGAGACTGGATTGTTTTTACTGTTATTATGTGTGAAATGTTTTAAGTTTCTTGTGCGATGCTCCGGTATTCCCTGGGAAACGTCTTCTCATTTTGCACTGTACAGCTGTTGCTTTGCAAGATGACAATAAAGGTTGATTGATTGATTGATTGATTGATATATAATACAATATGCAATACAGACCTCATATAGGTCTCCTTTTTCCCCCAGCAGGGGACCCACAGTCTCCTTTAGCTCATTAAACAACTCGGGTGTGATTCGTAGAAAGTTTTAAAATGCAGACAAATCCTCCTCTTGCAGCACATTCATCAGGTTATCATACTGTCCAAGCATCAATCTTCTTTGCAAGAAGGGCTTCACCCACTGACACCTCTTCTTCCTCTTCACCCTTGTGCTTTCCCTTCTGCCTTTCTTGAAAGTCTGATGAAGCAAAAGGGCTGCTGCTGACAGCAGTAGATGTACTTTTAGTAACATCCACCTAACTTGTTCCTTCCCTGCTCTCATGGTTCAGAATGATTTAAAAAAAAAACCTGGGAGGCTTTTATTGTAAGAAAAAAAAAACCTTTCTCTGCTAAAAGAACTCTGCAACTATGATTGAGCACGTCCAGGAGTGACAGAGGTCACATGCTTATGTTAATATTAACCCTTTTTTCACCCAGTTTTATTCCACCACGGAGGTCTTACCTTCCTCTACCTGCAACCACCTTCAACATCGCAACCGGCTTCGACTAAAAATTTACCGATTTTAAAAACAGCAACCTATTTTTAGTCGAGGCCGGTTTTGAATTTGTTTGAAATAATCGCCGGAACATAGAAGAAGCTCGACTACGCGGAAACCACTTTCGACCATTAGGGAGAGTGACACATACCTCCGGGAACCTCACAGAAACCTTGGGTGGGGCGAAAGGTCTCCAGAGGTTTCCGTTCAGACTTCCTAAGTGGGACAGGGGCTTAACGGTGGTAACTTGCGGGAAGAACTGGCACAATTCCCAGCATGAAAGGGGATGTTGTTTTCAGATAAATTACCTTTCTTCATGTAACTTTCAATTTCTGCATCAAGGTGATAATTTATGTTATTTCTATTCTAAGAAGTTTTCGAAAAAAATTGTTCCAAGGTCAGGGAGCAGAACAAGTCCCATATGGCTCATCCAAAAGTGAATGTAATGAGAGTGGGGTGAGGGGTAGGAGTGGAGAACGCTGATTCTGTCCTGTGGTGTAACTGCCTATTTGTGCCTGAGTGATATAGTTTCCCAGTGTAAGTACAGGAGATCTGTAATTGAAATATAATAATTCAGCAGGAATTATTACTGATATTAGAAGCAGCCACTGTACCCTTAGTCACCTGTTCTCACAAAATATTCCTCCAAGGAGGGGGGAACTGAGAGTGTGAATTCCTGAGAATTGTGGAATTAAATATAAAAATTGCTAAAGAAGTCAGGCAGCATCTATGTAGAGACACACTTTCTCTGTTACAGAAGAGGTTTTCTTCTGGGTGCTGTGGTTTCTCCCTCATGCAGTGTGTCATAGAGTCATGCAGCACAATAACAGGGCCATCAGCCCAATTCGTTCCTGCTGGCCAAGATGCCCCATCTAAGCTAGTCATTTCACTTTTGTCTAGAGGTACATCATGGAAACAGGTTCTTCAGTCCACTGGGTCCACGCTGACCATTGATCACCCATTCACACTAGTTCTACGATATCCCAATTTCACACCCACGCCTTATACCCTAGCATGGGCAATTAACTTAGAAACCAGCTGTCTGGGTTATGGAAGGAAATAGCCGCACTTGGAGGAAACTCACATGGTCACAGGGAGAACGTGAAAACTCCATACAGATAGCAACCAAGGTCAGGATCAAACTCGGGTCTGTGATACCGAGAGGCAGCAGCTCACACAGTTCCAGCGACCATGATCTCCAGAACATTCTGTGTGAAGTTTGCAAATTTTCCCAGTGACAGTGTGGGTTTCTCCCACGCTCCCCCAGTTTTCTCCCACATCCCAAAGAGATGGAATGGTAGGTTGCAAAAAACTAACTGCTGGAGGAACTCAGTGGATTGAGCAGCATCCATGGATGGCAAAGGGGTGGTCAATGATTTAGGTTGGCATCCTGCATCAAGACTTGGCCATCTCTTGTTGGTGAGTTTCTCCAACAGTTTGTTTTTGCTCCAGGTTCCAGATCTTTTCAGTCTTTTATGTTTCCTGGTTTGGTAGGTTAATGAGTTATTGGAAATGGTCCCTCATATAAGTGAAGGTAAAAATCAGGGTAAAGGGAGTTGATGGAAAATTGAGAGATTTAAAAAAAAATAGTAATTAATATAAATGGATGCTTGGTGATTGGTATGACCTCAGTGAGCCAAAGGCCCTATTTCTGCGTTGTATGACTTAAAACAACTCAGGCAGGGTGTACTGGATTCGGTGCCATAGGAATGGCATTAGGTTGATGCAGTGGTAGAGCTGCTACCTTACAGTGCCAGAGACCCTGGTTCGATCCTGACTACGGGTGCTGTCTGTACGGAGTTTATATGTTCTACCTTCTGAACATTGTGAAGGGTCTTGACCCAAAATGTCACTTATTCCTTTGCTCCATAGATGCTGTCTCACCCGCTGAGTTTCTCCAGCATTTTTGTCAACTTCCCTGTGACCACGTTGGTTTTCTCCAGGTACTCCGGATTCCTCCCACATTCCAAATATGTACAGGTCCACAGTACGTGTAGGATAGTGCCAGCGTATGGGGTGATCACCGATTGGCACAGACTCGGTGGGCTGTTTCCAAGTTGTACCTTTAAAGTCTAAAAGTCTAAAGAATCTGTAGCAGTTTGTGACAATGCCTTAAAGGGGAATCCATTATGTTGACATTTTCCAATGAAGCAAAGCAGAATGCTGCGAAAGGTTAAGACTTACACACAGTTAAATTATAAGGAGGTCAAAAAATATTACAGAGAAAGAAAGCAGATAATTGCTGCTGAGGCCAAGTTGGATTCTCCCTTATTGGCCAGCAGACTCAAAAGGTCAACTGGTCTGTTCTCCTGAAGATAGACACAAAGTGCTGGAGTAACTCAGCGGGTCAGGCAGCTTCTCTGGAAAAAATGCATGGTGATGTTATGTGTGAGGACCCTTCTTCAGACTGCTGATCTATCTGTTGTGTTCTGGTCTGTTCTCCATCTTGCCTATGCTTTTGGCGTGACAAAACAAAATCATTATTGTCAGCTCTCAACATGGGGACACGATCTATAGAAGTTTTTACAGCTGCACACTGAAGAGAATATTATTCTTGAAATATTTATACTCCAATTTGTATTTGACTTTTTCTTACCTTCTGTTTTCCTTCTCACTTTTCCTATCATGTTAGTAGTGTACTCGGATGTTCAGAAGGAGGTTGCTGAGCGAGATTAAAGCACGTGGAATTGCTGATAAGAACATTGAACATGCACAGTACAGGAACGGGGTCCTTCGGCCCACAATGTTTGTGCCAAACACAATGCCAAGTTAACCAATCTCATCTGCCTGTACATGATCCACGTCCCTCTATTTCCTGCACTTCCATGTGGCACTAAAAGACTCTTAAATGCCACTATCGTATGCTTCCACCAGCACCCCGGTAGTACGCTCCAGGCTCCCACCACTCACTGCAAAACAACGTGCCCTGAACATCTCCATTAAACCTTCTCTCTCTCACCTTATAACTATGCCCTCTAGTGTTGGATTGTCTACCTCTCATACTGTATATTACAACTGTATTCCTCATAATGTTGTATACTTTAATCAAGTCTCCCCTCAACCTCTGTTCGAGAGAAAACATTTCAAGTCAATCCAACCTCTGCCTATAACAAACCCTCTGCAGCCTCTCCAAAGGCACCACATCTTTTCTGTAATGGGGTGACAAGAACTGCACACAATACTCCAAATTTAGTCTGACCAAAGTCCTACAGGGATGCAGAAATTGGCAAACGGGTTGAACGTTATGTTTAGTTAAGAGATTCAGCATGAAACAGGCCCTTCACTCTAGTTCTATGTTATCCCACTTTTGCATCTACTCCCTTCACCCAAAGGGCCAATTAGTTTATTGTCATGTGTACCAAGGTACAGTGAAAAACATTTATTGTTGCTTGCTATCCAGTCAGCGAAAAGACTATATGTGATACAATCAAGCCATCCAGTGTACAGATCTCACGATAAAGTGAATAAAGTTTAGTACAAGATAAAGTCCAGTAAAGTCTGATTAAAGATAGTCCGAGGGTTTTCAATGAGGTTAATGGTAGGTTTGGGCCACTCTTTAGTTGGTGATGGGATAGTTCATTTGTCCAATAACATTCCTTGAATCTGGTGGTATGTGTTTTCACACTTCTGTACATCTTTCAATTCAGTTTAGTTTATTGTCATGAGTACAATAGGTACAGTGTCACAGGTACAGTGAAAAGCTTTTTGGTGCGTGGGAGAGGGGAGAAGAGGGAGTGTCCAGGGTGAGACTCGTCCTTGATTAATCTGCTGACCTTGCTAAGGCAGTGAGAAGTGTAGATGGAGTCAATGGAAGGGAGGTTGGTTTGCGTGATGGTCTGTGTTTCATCCACAATTCTCTACAATTTCTTGTGGTCTTGGATGGAGTTGTTCCCAAACCATGCTGTGATGCATCCCAATGAAATGGCTTCTATGGCTCATCTGTAGAAGTTGGTGAGAGTTGTTGGGGACATGCCGAACTTCCTAGCCTTCTAAGGAATTAGAGGCATCAGTGTGCTTCCTTGGCCTACACACACACACACGTCTTTGGGATGTGGGAGGAAACTGGAGCACCTGGAGGATCCCACACCATCACAGAGAACGTGGAAACTGCATAGAGACAGCACCCGGGGTCAGGATCAAACCCGAGTCACTGGTACACAAAAATGCTGGAGAATCTCAGCGGGTGCAGCAGCATCTATGGAGCGAAGGAAATAGGTGACGTTTCGGGCCGAAACCCTTCTTCAGACTGGCTGAAGAAGGGTTTTGGCCCGAAACGTCACCTATTTCCTTCGCTCCATAGATGCTGCTGCACCCGCTGAGTTTCTCCAGCATTTTTGTGTACCTTCGATTTTCCAGCATCTGCAGTTCCTTCTTGAACACCGAGTCACTGGTTATGTAAGGCAGCAGCTCTACCAGCTGTGCCAATCTGCTATCATAAGAGTAGGAATAAAAGATCCATCTCACGCTGGCAGGACGTGACTAGTGATATACCACCGGGAACATTGCTTTGATCCTAACAATTTACAGTCTATCATGATTGGGCTGAGGATACCATGTGCAATATTTTTAAGTTTGCTGATGAGCCAAACTTACACTGGATTATGGGTCACAATGAGGATGATGAGGCTTCAAGGAAGTACATGGCTGATGGAGTCCTTTATAAAGAAAAGGACAATAGACAATAGGTGCAGGAGTAGGCCATTCGGTTCTTCGAGCCGGCACCGCCATTCACTATGATCATCCACAATTCTGCCTTATCCTCATATCCCTTGACTCCACTATCTTTTAGAGCTCTATACAACTCTCTCTTGAAAGCATCCAGAGAATTGTCCTCCACTGCCTTCTGAGGCAGAGAATTCCACAGATTCACAACTCTCTGGGTGAAAATGTTTTTCACACAGAGCTGGTGTAACCCAGCACGCCAGTATCTGTGGAGAACATCAATCGAGATGGCCATCAACGTCACCTATCCATGTTTTCCAGAAGTGCTGCTTGACCTGTTGAGTAACTCCAGCATTTTGTGCCCTTTCATGTATTAACCAGCACTTGCAAACCTTTGTTTCTGCTTTATGAATAAAGGTCAACCTCTGTTCCAGAGAAAACAATCCAAGTCTATCTCCCGTTTCCCTTAACTCTAACCTGTCTGAAGAAGGGTCTCGACCCGAAACGTCACCCATTCCTTCTCTCCAGACATGCTACCAGTCCTGCTGAGTTACTCCAGCTTTTTGTGTCTATCCAAGTCTATCTAACCTCTTCCTGTAGCTGAATCCTTCTAATAGACAATAGGTGCAGGAGTAGGCCATTCGGCCCTTCGAGCCAGCACCGCCATTCAATGTGATCATGGCTGATCATCCCCAATCAGTACCCCGTTCCTGCCTTCTCCCCATATCCCCTGACTCCGCTATATTTAAGAGCCCTATCTAGCTCTCTCTTGAAAGCATCCAGAGAACCTGCCTCCATTGCCCTCTGAGGCAGAGAATTCCACAGACTTACCACTCTCTGTGAGAAAAAATGTTTCTTCGTCTCTGTTCTAAATGGCTTAGTCCTTATTCTTAAACTGTGGCCCCTGGTTCTGGACTCCCCCAACATCGGGAGCATGTTTCCTGCCTCTAGCGTGTCCAAGCCCTTAGCAATCTTATATGTTTCAATGAGATATCCTCTCATCCTTCTAAACTCCAGAGTGTACAAGCCCAGCTGCTCCATTCTCTCAGCATATGACAGTCCCTCCATCCCGGGAATTAACCGTGTAAACCTACGCTGCACTCCCTCAATAGCAAGAATGTCCTTCCTCAAATTAGGGGACCAAAACTGCACACAATACTCCAGGTGTGGTCTCACTAGGGCTCTGTACAACTGCAGAAGGACCTCTTTGCTCCTCTATTCGATTCCTCTTGTTATAAAGGCCAACCTGCATGCTTAATTTCATAGTCTGAAGAAAGGTTTCGGCGCGAAACGTTGCCTATTTCCTTCGCTCCATAGATGTTGCTATACCCACTGAGTTTCTCCAGCATTTTTGTGTACCTGCTTACTTTCATAGACTGATGTTAATTCAGAAACAAGGGTCCTGAACTTAAAGAAAGGTAACTTTGAAGGTATGAGACGTGAATTGGCCAAGATAGACTGGCAATTGATTGTTAAAGGGTTGACAGTGGATATGCAATGGAAGGCATTTAAAGACTGCATGGATGAGCTACAACAATTGTTCATCCAAGTTTGGCAAAAGAATAAATCGGGGAAGGTAGTGCATCCGTGGCTAACAAGGGAAATCAGGGATAGTATCAAAATAAAAGATGAAGCATACAAATTAGCCAGAAAAAGCAGCCTACCAGAGGACTGGGAGAAATTCAGTTCAGCAGAGGAGGACAAAGGGCTTAATTAGGAAAGGGAAAATAGATTATGAAAGAAAACTGGCAGGGAACATAAAAACTGACTGCAAAAGTTTTTATAGATATGTGAAGAGAAAAAGATTAGTTAAAACAAATGTAGGTCCCTTGCGGTCAGAAACAGGTGAATTGATCATGGGGAACAAGGACATGGCAGACCAATTGAATAACTACTTTGGTTCTGTCTTCACTAAGGAAGACATAAATAATCTGCCGGAAATAGCAGGGGACCGGGGGTCAAATGAGATGGAGGAACTGAGTGAAATCCAGGTTAGCCGGGAAGTGGTGTTAGGTAAATTGAATGGACTAAAGGCCGATAAATCCCCAGGGCCAGATAGGCTGCTTCCCAGAGTACTTAAGGAAGTAGCCCCAGAAATAGTGGCTGCATTAGTGATAATTTTTCAAAACTCCTTAGATTCTGGAGTAGTTCCTGAGGATTGGAGGGTAGCTAATGTAACCCCACTTTTTAATAAGGGAGGGAGAGAGAAAAAGGGGAATTACAGACCAGTTAGTCTAACATCGGTAGTGGGGAAACTGGTAGAATCAGTTATTAAAGATGGGATAGCAGCACATTTGGAAAGTGGTGAAATCATTGGACAAAGTCAGCATGGATTTATGAAAGGTAAATCATGTCTGACGAATCTTATAGAATTTTTCGGGGATGTAACTAGTAGAGTGGATAATGGAGAACCAGTGGATGTGGTGTATCTGGACTTTTAGAAGGCTTTCGACAAGGTCCCACATTAGAGATTAGTATACAAACTTAAAGCACACGGTATTGCGGGTTCAGTATTGATGTGGATAGAGAACTGGCTGGCAGACAGGAAGCAAAGAGTAGGAATAAACAGGTCCTTTTCACAATGGCAGGCAGTGACTAGTGTGGTACCGCAAGGCTCAGTGCTGGGACCCCAGCTATTTACAATATAAATGATTTCGACGAGGGAATTAAATGCAACATCTCCAAGTTTGCGGATGACACGAAGCTGGGAGGCAGTGTTAGCTAGGAGGCTGCAAGGTGACTTGGATAGGCTGGGTGAGTGGGCAAATGCATGGCAGATGCAGTATAATGTGGATAAATGTGAGGTTATCCACTTTGGCGGCAAAAACAGGAAAGTAGATTATTATCTGAATGGTGGCCGATTAGGAAAAGGGGAGATGCAACGAGACCTGGGTGTCATGGTACACCAGTCATTAAAAGTAGGCATGCAGGTGCAGCAGGCAGTGAAGAAAGCGAATGGTATGTTAGCATTCATAGCAAAAGGATTTGAGTATAGGAGCAGGGAGGTTCTACTGCAGTTGTACAGGGTCTTGGTGAGACCACTCCTGGAGTATTGCGTACAGTTTTGGTCTCCTAATCTGAGGAAATACATTCTTGCCATAGAGGGAGTACAGAGAAGGTTCACCAGACTGATTACTGGGATGTCAGGACTTTCATATGAAGAAAGACTGGATAGACTCGGCTTGTACTCGCTAGAATTTAGAAAATTGAGGGGGGATCTTATAGAAACTTACAAAATTCTTAAGGAGTTGGACAGGCTAGATGCAGGAAGATTGTTCCCGATGTTGGGGAAGTCCAGAACAAGGGGTCACAGTTTAAGGATAAGGTGGAAATCTTTTAGGACCGAGATGAGGAAAACATTTTTCACACAGAGAGTGGTGAATCTCTGGAATTCTCTGCCACAGAAGGTAGTTGAGGCCAGTTCATTGGCTATATTTAAGGGGGAGTTAAATGTGGCTCTTGTGGCTAAAGGGATCAGGGGGTATGGAGAGAAAGCAGGTACAGGATACTGAGTTGGATGATCAGCCATGATCATATTGACATGACTTGACATGACTTCAGAATTAAGGGACAGAAGTTTAGGGGTAACATGAGGGGGAACTTCTTTACTCAGAGAGTGGTAGCGGTGTGGAATGAGCTTCCAGTGGAAGTGGTGGCGGCAGGTTCGTTGGTATAATTTAAAAATAAATTGGATAGGCATATGGATGAGAAGGGAATGGAGGGTTATGGTATGAGTGCAGGCAGGTGGGACTAAGGGAAAAAAGCACGGACTTGTAGGGCCGAGATGGCCTGTTTCCGTGCTGTAATTGTTATATGGTTATTATATGGTTATATGAATGGCGGTGCAGGCTCGAAGGGCCGAATGGCCTACTACTGCACCTATTTTCTATGTTTCTATGTACAGGGACCCCCAGATCCCGTTGTACTTCCCCTTTTCCCAACTTGAAGCCATTTAGATAATTATCTGATTTCCTGTTTTTGCTACCAAAGTGGATAACCTCACATTTATCTGCATTAAACATCATCTGCCATGCATCTGCCCACTCCCCCAACCTGTCCAAGTCACCCTGCATTCTCATAGCATCCTCCTCACAGTTCACACTGCCACCCAGCTTTGTGTCATCTGCAAATTTGCCAATGTTACTTTGAATCCCTTCATCCAAATCATTGATGTATATTGTAAATAGCTGCGGTCTGAGCACCGAGCCTTGCGGTACCCCACTAGTCACTGCCTGCCATTCTGAAAGGGACCCGTTAATCCCTACTCTTTGTTTCCTGTCTGCCAACCACTTCTCTATCCATGTCAGCATTCTACCCCCAATACCATGTGCCCTAATTTTGCCCACTAATCTCCTATGTGGGACCTTATCAAATGCTTTCTGAAAGTTCAGGTATACTACATCCACTGGCTCTCCCTTGTCCATTTTCCTAGTTACATCTTCAAAAGAATTCCAGAAGATTTAGTCAAGCATGATTTCCCCCTCGTAAATCCATGCTGACTCGGACCGATCCTGTTACTGCTATCCAAATGTTCGGCTATCTCATCTTTTATAATCTAAGTAGCACTCTGGTAAACTACCTCTACATCCTTTCTAAAGCCTCCGTATCTCTCCTATACTGGGGTAGCAAGGACGGCATGCAATAATCCAAATGCAGCCTAACCAAAGTCCTATAGAGCTGCAGACGATGGTAATCTCACATTAATCCCATTTCATTTCCCCACATTCTACCACTCTTTTATATTTAGATGCCATCGAGCTGGAAAATGCACAGAAACAATTTAGGAAGATTTTGCCAGGTCTTGAGAGATGGAGTTGTAGGGAGTAATTGAGCAGGCTAGGAGCGTAGGAGACTGAGGGTGATTTATAGTGGTGTATAAAAGCATGAGATGCACAGGCAGTGAATGCACACAGTCTTTTTCACAGTATTGGGGAATGAAGGATTTGAGGGCATATCCAAAAGTGTCCCGAATGCCACTATTGTATCTACTTCCATCATCACCCATTGCAGCACATTCCAGGGTGTTGGAATCTTCCAGCAATCCACCAATCTCTGCGTTAAAAGAAAACTTACTCCTTTAAACTTTGCCCTACAATTCAATACTATACCCTTTAGATTGTACTGTTTCTCCTTATAGCTATACTTTCTAATTCTGGTAGCATTCTGGTAAGCCTCTTCTGCACCTTTGCATAGCCTTCACTTCCTTCCTTTAATGGAATGATTACATGCATTGCTCCAAACTACATGCAATGCTCCAAACGTCGCCGAACCAAATTCCTATAAAGCTGCAACACGACTTGCTGACTGCCCTGACCGACAGCGCCCTACATAATGTTTGGGACAAAGACCCATCATTTATTTATTTGCCTCTGCACTCCGCAATTTGAGATTTGTAATAGAAATAATCACATGTGGTTAAAGTGCACATTGTCAGATTTTATACATTTTGGTTTCACCATGTAGAAATTACAGCAGTGTTTATACCTAGCCCCCCCCCACCCCAATTTCAGGGCACCATAATGTTTGGGACACAGCAATGTCATGTAAATGAAAGTAGTCATGTTTAGTATTTTGTTGCATATCCTTTGCATGCAATGACTGCTTGAAGTCTGCGATTCATGGACATCATCAGTTGCTGGGTGTCTTCTCTGGTGATGCTCTGCCTGTATTGCAGCCAACTTGAACTTATGCTTGTTTTGGGGGCTAGTCCCCTTCAGTTTTCTCTTCAGCATATAAAAGGCATGCTCAATTGGGTTCAGATCGGGTGATTGACTTGGCCACTCAAGAATTGACCATTTTTTAGCTTTGAAAAACTCCTTTGCTGCTTTAGCAGTATGCTTGGGATCATTGTCTTGCTGTAGAATGAACCGCCGGCCAATGAATTTTGAGCCCTTTGTTTGAACTTGAGCAGATAGGATGTGTCTATACACTTCAACATTCATTATGCTACTGCCATCAGCAGTTGTATCATCAATTAAGATAAAGTCAACCAGTACCTACAGCAGCCATACATGCCCAGGCCATAACACCCCCACCACTGTGTTTCATAGATGAGGTGGTATGCTTTGGATCTTGGGCAGCTCCTTCTTTCCTCCATACTTTACTCTTGCCATCACTCTGATAAAAGGTAATCTTCATCTCATCTGTCCACAAGACCTTTTTCTAGAACTGTGGTTGCTCTTTTAAGTACTTCTTGGCAAACTGTAACCTGGCCATCCTATTTTTGCAGCTAACCAGTGGTTTGTATCTTGCAGTGTAGTCTCTGTATTTCTGTTCATGAAGTCTTCTGCGGACAGTGGTCTTTGACAAATCCACACCTGACTCCTGAAGAGTGTTTGGGGATTTTTCTTTATTATAGAGAGAATTCTTCTGCCATCAGCTGTGGAGGTCTTCCTTGGCCTGCCAGTCCCTTTACGATTAGTAAGCTCACCAGTGTTCTCTTTCTTCTTCATGATGTTCCAAACAGTAGATTTTGGTAAGCCTAAGGTTTGGCTGAGGTTTCTAACAGTTTTATTCTTGTTTCTCAGTCTCATAATGGCTTCTTTGACTTTCATTGGCACAACTTTGGTCCTCATGTTGATTATCAGCAATAAAAGTTTGCAAAGGTGATGGAAAGACTGGAGGACAGACAAGGTGCTGAGAGTTCTCTTATACCTGCGTTAAGGAGGCAATTAAACACATCTGAGCAAATACAAATGCCTGTGAAGCCATGTGTCCCAAACATTATGGTGCCCTGAAATGGGGGGACTATGTATAAACACAGCTGTAATTTCTACATGGTGAAACCAAAATGTATAAAAATACCCTTTAATAAAATCTGACAATGTGCACTTTAACCACATGTGATTTTTTTCTATTACAAATCTCAAATTGTGGAGTACAGAGGCAAATAAATAAACGATGGGTCTTTGTCCCAAACATTATGGAGGGCACTGTATGAAAGCAGGCATACCAAATGCTTTCTTTACCACTTTTTCTAGTTCCGTTGCCACCTTCTGGGAACTATGGACTTGGACCCCTACATCCATCAATACGTTGAGGATCTTGCCATCAACTGTATACTTTCCCCTTACATTCGGCCTCCGAAAGTACACCTTACATTGACTTGGTTCAAACTCCATCTACTGTTTTAAGATGTGTGGGTTGGTAGGATAATTGACCATTATAACAATCATCCCTAGTTTGTCAGTGAAATGGTAGTACCTGGGGGGAGTAATTGAGAATGTGGAGTAGTAAAAAATGATGAATATAGGATTTGTGTGATTAATGTCCCATGCAGCCTTGCTGGGCTCCAGGGCCTGTTTTCATGCTGTGTCTGTCCATGACATTTGTGCATTTAGATTTCAATGCTCAATATTAAAAATCCTCTGCCCCTTCCTCCCCCTCAAATCTTTTTTCCACTTTATCTTTTCGAAACCCCCTTGTAGCTGATATATTTGGACAAGCTTTCGGTCATATATTTTGTGGCCCAGTCTTATGACAGCATAATTCTATGTAAGTCCAATAGAGATTTCCAGTTTTATTTGCACACCCTTCCTCTGTTTAAGTTGCATTTAGTTTGTAGAATAACGGCTTACAAAATGCCTATAGTTTGATCAGTAACTGACTTTAAGGCAGTTACTGATGGCATTGTCCTGAGTGGATTCCAGTCCATCAGATTGCAGTGCTCTGTGGCTCTGTCTTCTTTCCCAATGATATTGGTCTTGTTACAATACTAAGTAAATCAGAATTTTACAATGTTCCACTGTTTGTTTTGTTGCAGGAGTTGCAGATGGCGTTGGAGGATGGTGGGATTATGGCGTAGATCCATCTCAATTTTCCACGACTTTGATGAAAACTTGTGAACGGCTGGTTCACGAAGGACTGTTTGTTCCCAGTAACCCAGTGGGCATCCTGGTGGCCAGTTACAAAGAAATGCTTCAGAATAAGGTTCCTTTGTTGGGTGAGTGGAAGATTTGTTTCTTGATAGAGTGAAGGAAACCTGGCAGACTAAATTCCCAAATGCTTGCAAGTTACTACATAAATTTGCACAATAATAACAGGAGGGTTTTACTTGGACACATTTAGTCGTACAAATCAGCTCCACTGTGTTCTGCTTCAACAACATATGAAAATTCGGATATAGTTTAGTTCAGAGATACAACATGAAAACAGGCCCTATGACCTACTGAGTCCGCAATGACCAGCGATCCACGCACAGTAACACTATCCTACACATTAGGGGACATTTTACATTAATACCAAGCCAATTAACATACAAACCTGTACGTCTTTGGAGTGTGGGAGGAAACAAAAGATCAAAAAACCAAAGAAAACTCTCGCAGGTCCCGGGGAGAATGTTCAATCTGTGTACAGACAAGCACCCATAGTCAGGATCGAACCCGGGTCTCTGGCGCTGAAAGGCGGTAGCTCTACTGCTGCACCACCCGTTGTTGAGTTTTTCGAAGTTTTGTTGAGTTTTGGTAGTTGAGCTTTTGTTAGAATTGAAAGTTTGGTAAATATTATTTACTTCATATAGTTTATTTAACATCATTAAACATTTAAGTAGGCTCCTTGTATATTGATGTTACACAGTTGGCTGGTGAACGAGAATTGTTTACCAAGTAAATACAATTAGCAGTAGCTCACTTGGATCATTGGTATTAACACAGTAGGGTTTTACAAATGCTTGCATCCAGTAAGTTCTACGACTTCCGTTGTGTGCTAAACGTGGATTTTTATTGTGTACATTTGCAGCACTCGGGAGCATTAGTAGGGCAGAGAACATCGTACGCAGGATGGTACAGGAACAGGCCCTTTGGCCTACCATTTCTGTGTCCACCAGGATGTCAATTTAAACTAATCCAGGTCTAAAATGGTCTACCTAAGTGCGGCAAATGTGTTACTCCTGTATATCTTCCTAATTTATGACAGGTGTAAAAGCATAAAGACACAAGGGGATAGATATAATTTGCCTAAATAATAACAGAACAATAGCCAGAATAAAATATGCATAAATCACAAAATTCATAAGCTTCATTCAGGAAACATTTTCAACAAGTCCAACAAGGTGCCAATGCTATGTTTAGCTCCAGGGATTGAAGCTGGGCAGTTTAAAGAGAGCATTTTGGTGACATATGGAGCTGCAACTGCTGAAATCATGAGCAAAACATAAAGTGCTGGAGTAACTCAACGGGTCAGGCAGCATCTGTGGAGGAACTGGCTAAGGAACGTTTCAGGTACGGATCCTGCTTCAGACTGAATCGAGAAGAAAGGACAAAGCTGTAAACGAGTGGGGGTGGGACAAAACCTGACAAGTGATAGGTGGATACAGGTGGGATTGATTGGCAAATGGGATGAAAAGCAGTCAAAATGGAAGACACAAAATGCTGGAGTAATAAAGCTTTGTGCTGGCTTCCACACCTGCAATGTGTCTGAAGAAGAGCCCAGACCCGAAACATCACCTTTCTATGGGCTCCAGGGATGCTGCCTGACCTGCCGAGTTACTTCAGTATTTTGTGCCTTTCCTTGATGTCAAATAAGGAGAGTAGAGGAGTGAAATATAAAGCCAGAGGGAGGGATATAGGTGGAAAAGGATGGTGGGGTGGGATAGTAGGAGAGATGGGTTCACACTGGAGTGGCTGTGGGATTGGCACAGGAAAGAAAGGAGCAAGGAGTAAGGGTGTCAAAGGTTATGGGGAGAAGGCAGAATGGGGTTGAGAGAGATTGATAGATTTGCCATAATTGAATGATGAAGTAGACTCGAATGGCCGAATTCAGCTCCTATGACTTATGAATGTGAAATTGCCGAGGCGATCCAGGCTTCGGATGTAGTGACGCCGCCGGGTGATGGTAAGTAAGTCAGTCCTGCGGCTGAATCCAAGCGCTGCGAACGGGCCGGTTCAAACTCCGCGGCCCAGGGTGGTCAAAACTGCCACCCTCCAGTCCAGCGGACGAAGCTGTTGTTGCGGGAGCTCCGGAAAAACAGGTCACCAACCTGTAACCTGCGAGCTCCCGATGATGTCGTCCACCGAGCCTCCGAAGTTGGGTCCGCCGCCGGAACGCTGCCACAGCTCCGAGGTCGGGTCGCCGCTGCCGCCGGAACGCTGCCAAAGGCCCGAGACTGCCAGCTCCGCCATTAGGCCTCGGCGCAGACGGAGACGGACACGGGGGATACGACAAGAGAAGTCGCATCCCCCCCGAAGGAAGAGACCAAAAAGATAGTTCAAAGGTCTCTAGTGAGGTATATGGGAGGTCAGGCCGCAGTCTAGTCAGTGAAAGGACAGTTCAGTTGCCTGATAACAGTTGGGAAGAAACTGTCTGAATCTGGAGGTATGCATTTTCAAACTGCTGTACTTCTTACCTGATGGGGGAGGGGAGAAGAGGGAGTGGCCGGGGTGACACTCATCCTTGATTAAGCTGGTGGCCTTACTGAGCTTGAAGTGTAGATGGAGTCAATGGAAGAGAGGTTGGTTTACGAGATGGTCTGGGCTAGGCCCACAACTCTGCAATTTCTTGCAGTCTTGATTGGAGTTGTGGACTGAGCGGAAATCCCAGTGCAGATCAACATGTCCCTTTACCTCCTCCCTCGACTCAGTACAAGGACCCCGGCAGTCCTTTCAGGTGAGGCAGAGGTTTACTAGCATCTCCTCCAACCACCTCTGTGGACTCCTATATATCAGCGAGACTAAGCACAGGCTTGACGATCGTTCCGCTGAACACCTCCGCTCAGTCCGCCTAAGCCTACCTATTCTCCCAGTTTTGTGTCCTGGGCCTCCTCCACTGTCAGTGGGGCCCAACACAAATTGTACACCTCATATGTCGCAGCTTACAACCCAGCAGTATCATTATTGATTTCTCTAACTTCAAGTAACCCTACATTAGGACTGTAAACTCCCATCTCACCAGGGACTAACTTTAACTTTACTGTACCATTCTACGGGGTTTTTTTGAAATTTCTGATTTTTGTTTTTTTCCCCTTTTTCCTTCCGCACACAATATTTAATATGTAAAATAATATGTGATTCTGTTCCATTCTGTTTGTAGTTTATTTGTTTGTTTTTTTGCACAAAGTCCGCGAGCATTGCCACTTTTCATTTCACTGCACATCTCGTATGTATGTGTGACGAATAAACTTGACTGGACTTGACTTTCCCTCTCTCTCTCCATCCACCCCCAATCCGAGTGACCAGTTTCACTGTCCTCCTGATTAAATATTACTAATTGTATGCCTCTTTGTCACCTTCGCTTCAGAAAACAATGTACCATTCTTCATTTCCTTGATCATCGTCTCCTTTGACCTGTGTTCTCAAGAAGGGTCTCAAACCAAAATGTCACCCATTTCTTCTCTCCAGAGATGCTGCCTGTCCCACTGAGTTACTCCGACATTTTGTGTCTACCATGCGCTACTCCACTGGTCACAGGCCTCCAGCCAGATTATCTACCTTCCACCACAACCCTCTGTCTTCTATGAATAAACTAGTTCTGAATCCGGTATAAAAATAATGTGGGATTTGCTTTCATCTGATGCACAAAATCAATTTCATGCCCCCTTTTGACGCTTCTAATCGCCTGCTTGAGTTCTTTGCCCTTACTTTATATTACGCAAAGGTTCTGTCTGATTAAACCTTGCATGCGTAATAAAAAGGAACTTCAGATGCTGGTTCACACCAAGAATAGACACAAAATGCTGGAGTAACTCAGCAGATCAAGCAGCATCTTTAGAGAAAATCGATAGGCGACATTTTGGGTCAGGACCTTCCTCAGACTACAGAAACCTTGCATGCGTTTCCTCTTTCCTTCTGACCGAATTTACAACCACTTTGGTTATCTAAAGTTCCCTTCACTTAGCCATTCTTATCCTTTCTCCTTACAGGAAAATGTTGGTTCTGAATTTGGATCAATTGCCTTTGATCAACTTTCACGTCTTAGATTTAGACTTTAGAGATTTAGCGCAAAAACAGGCCCTTCGGCCTACTCAGTCCATGCTGACCATCTATCACCCTGTACACTAACACTATCCCACACTGAGGACAAATTTCAAAAAGCCAATTAACCTACAAACCTGTACATCTTTGGACTGTGGGCGCAAACCGGAGCACTCTGAGAGAACCCATGCGGTCACAGGGAGAGCGTACAAACTCCGTACAGGCAGCACCCATAGTCAGTTCTCTGGTGCTGTAAGGCAGCAACTCTAGCGCTGTGATACCGTGGTGCCTCCCGACTCCTCAGAATATTTTCCCTCAGAATCCAGTAACTTACCTATCACAGTTGTTAGGCTCACTGGTCTATAGTTTACAGACTTTTCTTTGCAGATCTTCTTAAATAGCGGCACGACATTAGCCACCCTCCAGTCTATACCCTCACCGGAACATATTGGTGACAATCATTTGTCATTTATTTCTTCTGCCTTCCACCCTAAGGTATTTCTTGCTTTTCCTAGTTAATTTCCATTTTCTAGTGTTTGTATATTGTATAACTGACAATGTTCAGTGTTTGAAGAAGTCCATGAAATTGTCTTTTCGGGCTGAATCTGATGTCTTTACAAAACAATACTTGGGCAGCATGGTGAGGCAGCGGTGGAATTGTTGCCTTACAGCGCCAGGGATCCAGGTTCGATCCTGACTACGAGTGCTTGTCTGTATGAAGCTTGTATGTTCTCCCTGTGACCTGCATGGGTTTTCTCCAGGTCCTCCTGTTTCCTCCCACACTCCAAAGACATACAGGTTTGTAGGCTAACTGGCTTGCTACAATTGTAAATTATCTCTAGTGTGTGTAGGATAATGGTTGTGTGCGGAAATCGCTGGTTAGTGCGGACTCGGTGGGCCGAATGGCCTGTTTCCGCGCAGTATAACTAAACTAAATTCTTATGGTATAAAGCATGTTCTGTAACTGGCATTTTCCATTGTTGTGTAACGTTAATTTTTTCAAACATGTATTTCATGTAGGTCTGGTTTATTTTAACATATAATTAGATGTGATGCACCTAATTGCCTTGTGGTATTCATGCCAAGCTCACAAAACTCCTATTAAATTTTCCACAGGAAGCAGTACTGCCTGCCTTGTAATTCTTGACAGAGAGGAGCATTGTTTATACACAGCTAACTTGGGAGACTCTGGCTTTCTCATCGTACGCGATGGGAGGATCATTCATCGATCAGATGAGCAGCAGCATTACTTCAACACTCCTTTCCAGCTGGCAATTGCACCCCCCGAAGCCCAAGGTTCTGTTCTCAATGACAGGTATGAAGCACACATCTATGAGCAGCACAGGACTCGTAGAATGTTTCATCATTGTGTGTATTGTGTGATCAGGTATGCTCAGATTGATTAAGATGCATGCCGTGTTTCCCTAGATGATATCTATTCCCATCTTTGGACACATCCTTAATTATCTGGCTGTACCACTGCTACTTGATATGGCTCACATGGTTATTTATAGTAAGGTGGTACTTGGCATGAAGAGAAATATTGTCTTCATTCTCCAATCCAGAATAAATTAATCCTTTATGAAATTCTTTATTTAGTGAAATTCTTCACTTAAATAATGAAGGCATGAAAGATGTGGCCCTATGTGGGAAAATCAGGTCAGTATCAGGTCAGGCCTATTTCTGCACTGCACAACTCTTTTTACTGCATGACTTGAGTTTTCTAACACACTCAAAAATATGCCCTTTAAACTGGCCACTTAGTAGAAATACAGCCATTATTTTGCCATTACATACAAGGAATTTCATTGGCCAGGTCAGTCATACAATTAAAAGTAACAAATCACTTCAAAAACACATTTTAACATGAACATCCACCACAGTGAAAGCTCTGTCCCACGGTACGAGTTCATTCCAAGAGCTCTCCCGAGTTTGCCCTGATTTGAACTCGGAGATTTACGGTAATGGCCACGCGTCGGTACTCGGGGCTCTCATGGACATTTTTCAACATGTTGAAAAATCTTCACGAGTCTTCCTGTGCTTATCTGCCGTTAGCGAGTCTTCCCGAGTACCTGCCGTTAGCGTTACGAGCCGCTAAGAGATGTCCCCGAGCTCCGACGACCTGTTACGCTAATTCTCCGTGCTTACCACGAGTTTGATTTTTTTTAAACTCGGGAGAGCTCTTGGAATGAACTCATACCGTGGGACAGGGCTTTGACCTACACATTCCTCACTGTGATGGATGGCAAAATAAAGTTTGTCCTTCCCTTAGTTCTTCCTCGGTCGTGGGCCTCGAGCCTTCCTTTGATGGGACGATCTTGACTCCCGTAGCTGGCGGTGTTCGGGTCCTCCGCGTTGAGGCGATCCGCTCCCGCATCAGGAGGGATGTCAGCTACCCCGCTCAGGGCGATCGAACCTCGCATTGGGGCTGGTCGAACCGTCCGTTGGAGCTCCCGACTAGCCTCACCCGAGACTGCAAGCCCTTGGTGTTAAAGTCCACGGTGGTTGCGGTGGGAGCGATCCCAGGCAAGAGATCAGCTCCGATGTTATGTCCGCGCCCCGCGGTGGGGCTCACGGCTGTCCGAGGAGGCTTCCAGCTCCGGCGATGGTAGGCGTCAGAGCCCGGAGAATGTGATCCGAAAAATAATCACATCTCCGGCAAGGTAAGAACTTGAAAAAAAGTTTCCCCCGATCCCCTCCCCCCTCCCCCCACATAAAACAAACCGAAGAGCATTACAACAAAACTTTTAACAAACTAATAAATAACAAAAGAGTGAAAAGACGAAAAGACTGCCGGCAGGGCTGCCATCTCCCAGGTGGTCCCTGACTGCATTAGTCATGCAGTACATAGACAAGCCCTTCGATATAACTTGTCTATGCTGACCAGGTAGTACAGCTAAGCTAGTCCCATTTGCCTGCACTTAACAGAGTTCCATTTCCAAACTATTATACACCATTGCATATACTGATTACTCAACATCACATTATTACATTTAACTTCCATTACTCAGCTCAGATATTACCTGCACAACTGAGGGGTTTTCTTGAAACAGTACCACGAGAATTACATTTGCTTGGTCATTGGTCTCCTGATTGGTCGATTTTAGAACTTCATGTCATAAAAACATAGAAACATAGAAAATAGGTGCAGGAGTAGGTCATTCGGCCCTTCGAGCCTGCACCGCCATTCAATATGGTCATGGCTGATCATCCAACTCAGTATCCTGTACCTGCTTTCTCTCCATACCCCCTGATCCCTTTAGCCACAAGGGCCACATCTAACTCCCTCTTAAATATAGCCAATGAACTGGCCTCAACTACCTTCTGTGGCAGAGAATTCCAGAGATGTCAGGAGCAGAATTAGGCCATTTGGCCCATTAAGACTTCTCTGCCATTTAATCGTGTTTGATCTATCTTTCCCTCTCAACCCCATTCTCCTGCCTTCTCCCCATAACCCTTGACACCCTTACTAATCAATAATTTGTCAATCTCCACCTTAAAAATACCCAATGGCTTGGCCTCCACAGATTCACCACCCTCTGGCTAGTGAAATTCCTCCTCATCACCTTTCTAACGGTACGTCCTTTTATTCTCAGGATGTGTCCTCTTGTTCTAGATTCTCCCACTAGTGGAAACATCCTCTCTACATCCAATCTATCCAGA
Source organism: Amblyraja radiata (assembly GCF_010909765.2). Classification (NCBI taxonomy): domain Eukaryota; kingdom Metazoa; phylum Chordata; class Chondrichthyes; order Rajiformes; family Rajidae; genus Amblyraja; species Amblyraja radiata. The sequence continues at coordinate 1,752,043 of NC_045983.1, read as the reverse complement.
CTGTAGATTGATGATGCATGTGAACCAATCACACATAAGCCAGCATCTCTAACTCCACCCCACTATAACACTTATACTAACACTCGTTCCCGGCACTGCCAGTTTGAGCAGCTAGGATGACCCGCTGAGTGAATTCTCTGATCTATTCGACAACAACCTAGGCAAGTTGCCTGTGACCTACAAGATTATTACTGACCCCGATGTGACGCCCGTCATCCGAACCCCGCACCGATTGTCATTTGCCATGACTGACAGGGTTCACTCTATGCTGAAGGATATGGCCTCCATAGGCGTAATTGAAGCAGTCGGCGACCCCACCGACTGGGTCTCGACCATGATTGCCACAGTCAAGATGGGAATGAACAAAATCCGCCTGCTGGTCCCTATGTTCCGCTGCTCCAGTTCCAGCTGCCTTCTGCGATGTCTCCCACCCGTCCCCGCATGCCTTACACCGTCCCTCGATCTCCACTAACCACGGGGCCTCACCTTCCAGCTGCCTTCTGCGATGTCTCCCACCCGTCCCCGCATGCCTTACACCCCTCCTCGTCCCTCGGTCTCCACTAACCACGGGGCCTCACCTACCGCATGTTTCCCCTTTCGATCCCCACAAACCTCTCCCGCACCATTCTCGCCTCCTGGCTCTCCGTCCCATCATTCAGGAGAGGGAGGGGAGGGTTGGTCCGCACACGCTCGGGCCGTGTTAGCAGACCACCAGACAGATATGGCGAGTATGTTTAACTCCGTGGCATGGGTGCCCTTTCCACACTTAATCCCAAAGGGGAAGGATGTAGATTGATGATGCATGTGAACCAATCACACATAAGCCAGCATCACTAACTCCACCCCACTATAACACTTATACTAACACTCGTTCCCGGCACTGCCAGTTCGAGCAGCTAGGATGCACTGACAACCTGTCGTCCTCAACGCTGCTAAGTTTCAAGTGCTCATTAAAGATGTGTTTAAATCACACACTGTCTCTGGCTCTTGTTTACACAGACCTTTCACTATTTGGTAAGTTTCGATGAGGTTCCCCCTGATCCTTCTAAACTCCAGCGAGTACAGGCCCAGAGCCATCAAATGCTCATCATACATTTACTGATCTTTGATTTCTTTGATCTTTCTTTCAATTCCATTAATTCTTTTCTTCTGTCTAGTCCTGTTACTGAAGTTCTTCAACAAGTCCGTTTACGCTATTGATTTTATATTTCTTCATCTGGCACCGGTCCACTGATAATGCTATTGGTCAGACAGACACTATATCCTTTACATGGAAAGCTACTCTATTTACTCTATTATTGTCACGTGTACCTTCTTCTTCTGTCGTGCATCTTTTAGACCTGCATCTCCTTTGAGGCGAGCCAGGCCAACGTGTCATCGTCCAGGTCAATCAGACCTCGTTCACCATTCGGTGGCGGGTGTTTGGGGCAACTGGTGACTATGTGCTCCACTGTCTGTGTTGGATCCCCACACTCGCAGGAGGCGTTGTCCACGAGGCCCCACCTCTTCATCGCTACTCCATAGCGTCCGATGCCTGTCCTCAAGCAGTTGAGGATTGTCTACTGCTTTCAGGGGCAGGTCCTGGCCAGGGTCGTCCATGGGGTCATTGATGTAATGGTGTAGCCTAGATGGTTCCACTGACTTCCACTGGTCTCTCCATCTCGTCTTGTCCCAGGCAGCCTTAGAAGCGTCAGCCGGTGTTGTGCAGAGCAGCTCTTGGGCTTGCGTGACAAAGGGGCGCCGTGACTTGAGGCGCTCTCGTCGTGGTGTCTGTGTGACGATCTGATGGAGGAGGTGGAATTCACTGGTCTGTGCCTTTCGAGAGAGGGCCAGCGTGGCTGCTTCTCGTCTGATGTTGGCTGGGGCGATGCCAGTTAGGACGGGCAGTTGGTTTACTGGGGTGGCTTGTAGGCATCTGGAGACAGTCCGCAGGGCGCTGTTGAGGGCAGCATCCAGCTTCTTGGCGTGAGGGCTACGGCACCAGACCGGGGCGCAGTACTCGGCGGCTGAGAACACTAGGGCCACTGTGGACATGCGCACCGGGCTCACGTGTACCGAGATCAGTGAAAAGTTTTTTTTTGCGTGCTATGTAGTCAGTGGAAAGACTATACGTGATTACAATCAAGCAGTCCACCATATATGGATACAGAATGAAGGGAATAACGTTTAGTGCAAGGAAAAGTCCGATTGAAGATAGTCCGAGGGTCTCCAATGAGATACAGATGGTGGGTCAGGACTGCTCTCTAGTTGGTGATAGGATGGTTCAGTTGCCTGTTAACAGCTGGGGAGAAACTGTCCCTGAATCTGGAGGTGTGCGTTTTCACATTTCTGCACCTCATGCCTGTTGGGAGAGAGGAGAAGAGGGAGTGATGGTGAGACTGGTCCATTATTATGCTGGTGGCCTTACCGAGGCAGCATGAAGTGCAGACGGAATGATTTAATGATTGCATATTCTCTCCATTTTCCAAGTCCTTGATCCAGAACATCTAATCAGCCAGCTCTTTGGCAATAAAAAGCTCGGCTCCCGAGCCTGATGGGATACTTGGCCTCTCATCTTTGGCCACATCCATCAGGTCGTTCCTCACATTCTATGGTTGAAGGGAAGCAAGGTCAGCCTAACAACTTGCTCCCCATAACATCAGCACTCCAATTCAGGCAACATCCTAGTCAATCTCTGCACCCTCTGAGGAGAAATTTCTTTCGCCAGAGGGTGGTGAATCTGTCGAATTCATTACAACAGACGGCTGTGAAGGACAAGTCATTAGGTATTTTTAAAGTGGAGATTTATAGGTTTTTGATAAGGAAGGACGTCAAAGGTTAGGTGAGAGATGCAGGGCTGCCAACATTGGGTGAGAGTTGGGAGTGAGAAATTTGCGAGAGACCAAGCCCCAGGGACCATCGCGACCGGGGGAGGGGAGGGGGAGGGGGGGAGGGGGGGGTGGGTGGGAGGAGGGGGGGGGGTGGAGGAGGTGGGGGGGGGGTGGGGAGGCGGGGTGGGGTGGTTGGGAGGAGTGGGGGGGGGTGGGAGGAGGGTGCCCCCCCTCCCATTGGTACGGAACATTTGCATTTTTCAGCTTGAAATTGTGCAATATGGTGCATACTGTAGCAAGTCTTATAACTTACACTTAATTTATAACTTAAAGCAATATATATGCTTTAAATTGGATTGGAGCGTTTTTGAAATGGGGGAGGCTGAGCGAGCACTGATCACTGGCCTTGGGGGTACCCGGTGAGGGAATGGAGCAACTGAGTGGGGAGAGGGGGTGGAAGAAGGGTGTCCCCCCCCCCTCCCAGGGTAGGAAATCATGTTTTAGTGCACGGTAGAAGTACGATTTCAATGTTTTTTGTATGAAGTATTTTTAAGAGGTAACTTTTTAAGGGGTAACTTTATCCACACAAAGGGTGATGGGTGTATGGAACAAGCTGCCAGAGGAGGTAGTTGAGGCAGGGACCATCCCAACATTTAAGAAAAAGTTAGACTGCTACATGGATAGGACAGGTTTGGAGGTATGGACCAAAAGCAGGTAGCATAGCTGGGACATGTTGGCGGGTGTGGGCAAGTTGCACCGAAGGGCCTGTTTTCACACTGTATCACTCTATGACTACATTATACCTCCACCATGCATGAATGCTTCAAAATCAAGTGATCGAGTTTTATTGCCATATACTCAAGCATAGAAACATAGAAAATAGGTGCAGGAATAGGCCATTCGGCCCTTCGATACCAGCACTGCCATTTAATATGATCATGGCTATTCATCTAAAATCAGTACCTCTTTCCTGTTTTTTCCCCATATCCCTTGATGTTGTTAGCCCCAAGAACTAAATGTAACTCTCTCTTGAAAACATCCAGTGAATTGGCCTGCACTGCCTTCTGTGGCAGAGAATTCCACAGATTCACAACTCTCTGCGTGAAGAAAGTTTGTCCTCATCTCAGTCCTAACTGCCCCCCCCCCTTTATTCTTAAACTGGTTCTGAACTCCCCCAACATTGGGAACATTTTTCCTGCAGTTACAGTAAGTGAAAATCTAGCAGGCAAACAGGATGCTTTCTCCAACCACCCCAATTTGAAGTTCACTATCTTCCACCGTTTCTACCCAGTGCTTGGTACTTACTTCCAGCAGCCACTGGTTGTCCTCCAGGATGCACCGAGCCGCAACCTGATCCATGCCGGTCACCTGGGCAAATTTGGCACAGAGACTCTCTCTCTCTCTCTCTCTCCCCCCTCTCTTCCGCTCTCTCTCCTCACAACCCCCCTCTCTCTCTCCCCCTCTATCTCTCCCCTCCCCCTCTCTTCCCCTGCTCTCTCTCTCTCTCTCTCTCTCTCTCCTCTCTCCCTCTGTCTCTCCTCTCACCCCCTCTCTCTCCCCCTCTCACTCTCTACCCTTCCCTCTCTCTCCCCCCCTCTTTCCCCCCTCTCTCCCTCCCACCTTACTCTTCCCCCTCTCTCTTGTCCCCTCTCTCCTCTCTCCCCCTCTCCCTCTCTCTCCCGTCTCTTTCCCCTAACTCTCTCCCCTCTCTTTCCCCTAACTCTCTCTCCCCCTAACTCTCTCTTTCCCCCTCTCTCTTTCCCCTCTCTCTTTCCCCTCTCTCTTTCCCCTCTCTCTTTCCCCTCTCTCTTTCCCCTCTCTCTTTCCCCTCTCTCTTCCCCCTCTCCCTTCCCCCTCTCCCTTTCCCCTCTCCCTTTCCCCTCTCCCTTTCCCCTCTCCCTTTCCCCTCTCCCTTTCCCCTCTCCCTTTCCCCTCTCCCTTTCCCCTCTCTCTTTCCCCTCTCTCTTTCCCCTCTCTCTTCCCCCTCTCCCTTTCCCCTCTCCCTTTCCCCTCTCTCTTCCCCCTCTCTCTTCCCCCTCTCTCTTCCCCCTCTCTCTTCCCCCTCTCTCTTCCCCCCCCTCTCTTCCCCCTCTCTCTCTCTTCCCCCTCTCTCTCTTCCCCCTCATCTGCTCTCTTCCCCCCTCTCTCTTCCCCCTCTCTCTGCCTTCCCCTTTCTCTCTCCCCCCCTCTCTCTTTCCCCTCTCTTCCTCTTCCCCCTCTCCCTTTCCCTCCTCCCTTTCCCCCTCTCGCTTTCCCCTCTCCTTTCTCCTCCTCTCCCTTCCCCCTCTCTGCCCTTCGGCCCCTTCTCCCTTTCCCCTCTCTCTTCCCCTCTCCCCTCCCCTCCTCTCTCTTCCCCTCTCTCTTTACTCCTTCCCCCTCTCCCTTTCCCTCTCTCTTTCCCCTCTCTCTTTCCCCCTCTCTCTCTTTCCCCTCGTCTCTTTTCCCCTCTCTCTTTTGTTCCCTCTCTCCCCCCTCTCTTTTCCCCTCTCTCCTCTTTCCCCGTCGTCTTCTTTCCCCTCTCTCTCGTCCCCCTCGTCTCTCTCTTTCCCCCTCCTCTCTTTCCCCTCTCTCTTTCCCCTCTCTTTCCCCCCCTCTCCTTTTCCCCCTCTCCCTTCCCCCTCTCTCGTCCTCCTCCCTTCCGCTCCCTCTCCCTTCCCCCTCTCTCCTTCCCCTTCCTCTTTCCCCCTCTCTTCCCCCTCTCCCCTCCTCTCCCTTTCCCCTCCTCTTCCCCTTTCCCCTCTCCTTTCCCCCCTCTCCCTTTCCCCCTCGTCCCCTTTCCCCCTCTCCCTTTCCCCTCTGTCCCTTTCCCCCCTCTCTCTTTCCCCTCCCTCTCCCTTTCCCCTCTCCCCTTTCCCCTCTCCTCTTTCCTTCCCCTCTCCCTTCCCCCTCAATCTCCCTTCCCCCTCTCCCTTTCCCCTCTCCCTTCCCCTCTCCTTCCCCCTCTCTCTTCCCCTCTCTCGTTTTCTTTCCCCTCTCGTCTCTTTTTCCCCTCTCTCTTTCGCCCCTCTCTCTTTCCCCTCCTCTCCTTTCCCCTCTCTCTCGCCCCTTTCCCCTCTCTCGTCCCCCTCTCCTTCGTCCCCCTCTCTTGTCCTTCCCCTCTCTCGTTTCCCCTCTCTCTTTCCCCCTCTCTCTTCCCCCTCTCCCTTCCCCTTCTCTCTCCTCCCCTTCTCTCCCTCCTCCTCCCTCCCTCCCTCCTCCCATCCCCCCTCCCTCTTCTTCCCCCTCTTTCTTCCCTCTCTCCCCTCTCCTCTCTCCCTTCCCCCCTCTCTCCCCCCTCTCCCCCTCCCCCATCCCTTCTCTTCCCCTACCTCTCTCCCCCCCTCTTCTTTCTCTCCATTCACTCCCCCCTCTGTCTCTCTCCTCTCATCCCCCTCTCTCTCTCCCCATTGTCTCCCTGACTCCTTCCCCTCTCTCTCTCTCTCCACCTCTATTTGAGAGTCTGTCCCTTTAGCACAGACTCTCGCGGCAGCGACAGCGGCGCAATGCCTCCGATGCCCCCGACGCCCGGGACTTGCACTGTCCGGAGTGCTCCATGGCCAGAGCTGCAGCGAGCGACTCGCAGCCCGGCAAACATTCGCCAGTCCCGGCTCCCCGCATCTGTTCCCGCCGCTGGTTCTGCTCCCATTCCTCCCTCAGCCCCGGCTCTCCAACACCCGCGGACCATGCAGTTTATCCGAGTTTTGAAATTTTCGTTGATCACGGAATTTCTCACCACAGAGCGTGAGAAATTTCTGATCAGCGTGAGGGCGTGAGAGCTTGCTTCAGGGCATGATTCTCACGCTCAAAGCGTGAGAGTTGGCAGCCCTGGAGATGGCAGGTGAATGGGGTTGAGAAGAAAAAAGAGATCAGCCATGATCGAATGGCGGAGTAGACTCAATGGGTGGCCTAATTCTGCTCTTGTCCCTTATGGCCTCTCTAATACAGCCGCACCTTCCTGTAGTGTGGTGACTGGAACTGCACATGCTCCAAATGCAGTGTAACCGATGTTTTGTGAAGCTGCAGCATAATGTCCCAACTCTTGTGTTCTATGCTCTGACCTATGAATTCAAGCATGCTCGTTGCATTCCTCAGCACACGGTCTGCCTGTTACCATTTTTAAGGTTCTATGGACTTGAACGCTTTGGTCCATCCAATCGTCAACATTCCTCGTGCCCTATCAGTTACTGTCTATGTCCTCCCCTGATTTGACTTCCCTCAGTACATCACCATCTAGAATCAAAGAAAGTCGCTGAGTTAAAACATGCACGGGTGGTTTTAAACTGAATAAGGGGGGTGGGGTGTCGAATGGGCTAGTGGAGGATGGAGTTAAAGGGAAAGGGTTTCTTAAATGTGTGAGCGTAGAGACAGAGGGGTGTAAAATGAGGGTAGAAGCAATAGGTAGCAAGGTGAAAAGTAAAAGTGGCAGGCCGGAAAATCCAGGGCAAAAATCAAAAAGGGCCACTTTTCAACAAAATTGTATAAGGGGTAAGAGTGTTGTAAAAACAAGCCTGAAGGCTTTGTGTCTCAATGCAAGGAGCATTCGTAATAAGGTGGATGAGTTGAATGTGCAGATAGCTATTAATGACTATGATATAGTTGGGATCACGGAGACATGGCTCCAGGGTGACCAAGGCTGGGAGCTGAACATCCAGGGATATTCAATATTCAGGAGGGATAGAGAGAAGGAAAAGGAGGTGGGGTAGCGTTGCTGATTAGAGAGGAGATTAACGCAATGGAAAGGAAGGACATTAGTTTGCAGGATGTGGAATCGGTATGGGTAGAGCTGCGAAACACTAAGGGGCAGAAAACGCTGGTGGGTGTTGTGTACAGGCCACCTAACAGGCAAAAACAGGCAAAAACATGAAAGCAGACTATTATCTAAATGGTGGCCAACTAGGAAAAGGGGAGATGCAGCGAGACCTGGGTGTCATGGTACACCAGTCATTGAAAGTGGGCATGCAGGTGCAGCAGGCAGTGAAGAAAGCGAATGGTATGTTAGCTTTCATAGCAAAAGGATTTGAGTATAGGAGCAGGGAGGTTCTACTGCAGTTGTACAGGGTCTTGGTGAGACCACACCTGGAGTATTGCGTACAGTTTTGGTCTCCAAATCTGAGGAAGGACATTGTTGCCATAGAGGGAGTGCAGAGAAGGTTCACCAGACTGATTCCTGGGATGTCAGGACTGTCTTATGAAGAAAGACTGGATAGACTTGGTTTATACTCTCTAGAATTTAGGAGATTGAGAGGGGATCTTATAGAAACTTACAAAATTCTTAAGGGGTTGGACAGGCTAGATGCAGGAAGATTGCTCCCGATGTTGGGGAAGTCCAGGACAAGGGGTCACAGCTTAAGGATAAGGGGGAAATCCTTTAAAACCGAGATGAGAAGAACTTTTTTCACACAGAGAGTGGTGAATCTCTGGAACTCCCTGCCACAGAGGGTAGTCGAGGCCAGTTCATTGGCTATATTTAAGAGGGAGTTAGATGTGGCCCTTGTGGCTAAGGGGATCAGAGGGTATGGAGAGAAGGCAGGTACGGGATACTGAGTTGGATGATCAGCCATGATCATATTGAATGGCGGTGCAGGCTCGAAGGGCCGATGGCCTACTCCTGCACCTAATTTCTATGTTTCTATGTTTCTATGTTTAATCAGCCACAAATAAACTCTTGAGATTAAAGTAAAATGAAAGATCAGAGAAGGAGCATATAGTATTTCGATGGATTAACTGCCTTTCATCTGAGGGAACAAGTGGCCCTGAGACTGTATTCCAATCTGCTCTTTCACTTTTATTTAATGTGACAATCTTTCTGCTTCAACTGTGGTGTTAAATAACCTGAAAGAGACACTTTCAACTAAATAACTTCTGTAATGCATCAACATAATAATAATAATAATAAATTTTATTTAATGGGCGCCTTTCAAACATCTCAAGGACACCTTACATAGTAATCGGAATAACATATAATCGGAATATAACAATAAAGACATCACAGAGACACAAATTAAAAACAGGATTCAATCCAAAAACAGAAAATCAAAAACACAGTGTGAAGAGGGAGCAGCGGCAGCCAAAGCGCGCCAGCGTTCACTCTCTCTTCACGGCAGCCATCTTGGACACAGACCTACAAGACTACAAATAGACAAAAAAATCATCCCCCCACAGTGGATAGCACTGTGGAGGAAGGCACAATGTCCAGTCCCCACCCCATGTTCACCCCAAAGTCAGGCCTATTGAGGCCACCGCAATTGCCTGTACGGAGGCCCGATGTCCCTGGCCGTTCTCACCGGGTGGTCTTGCCCCGGCGTCGGGAGAGTCCTTTCGGCGGCTGGGCCACCTGGTACGGCCGCTTCCTGGTTGGAGCCCGCGGCTGCCAAAGCCGACAAGGCCGCGCCGGTTTGGAGCTCCCAGGCTCCCGATGACAAAGTCGGCGCCGCCGCTCCGCTCCGCAGACCCGCAGCCCGGAGTTGTTGCTCTCGGCGGTCCAGCTCGCCAGAGCTCCAGCGCGTCGCTCCAGCGCGGCGACCCAGGCAAGGGATCGCCCGCTCCGCTCCAGCGCTCCAATGCTGTGCCGCCGCCGAGGCCGAGGTGCTGGGCGGTTCCCGCCAGGAAACGGCGCTCGAAGCCCGCAGGTAGGCCACGAGGACGGATCGACGGGCAGCCCGGAGAAGAAGCTGCCTCACCGACCAGGTAGGGACCTAGAAATTAAGTTTACACCTACCCCCCACATTAAAAAGACCATATCCCCTACAAACAAAAAACAGGACTCACTAAAAACTATTAAAAAAAACCGGATTTAAAACGGACGGCTGCTGGCTAGCAGCCGTTCATGGAGCCAGCTGGATTCTGCTGAATGTCCTGAGGCCTGGCTGTGGCTGTGTGAATTATAATGGGCGTTCTGGAGAGATGCTCATGGCCAGCAACTACTCTGTGCCTTCATTCTCAGTCTGTGATACCCTGGTTCATATCTAACATTTCCCCCACTTGGCTCACTGCTAGTAGTGAGCACCACTACTAGGAAAGATAATCCACGTGCAGGGTGTTTGCAGTTTTGAACTGTAAATTCTGGAGTTCAATTTGAATCCTACTAATCATTAATAGAATTTCTGCTAAGAGGTCCCTCAACAAATAAACATGGTTGTGGTGTTGAATGTTTTCTCAGTGGTAATATCCAGGCATGGTCAATTTTACTAAAATAAAATTACAAAAATCATAGTGAAGCTCACTCTTGCATTTATTGCAGAATAAACAGGCAATGCTCAGTGGTTTATTTATTTTTTAATAATTATGGAATTATGCATCGCAAGAGTATTGTTTAGAAAGGAACTGCAAAGAGGAGTACCAATGAAAGATACAAAGTGTTAGAGTAAAAGTGGGTCAGTCAGCATCGCTGGAGAAAAAGATGGGTGACATTACGAATCGGGATCCTCTGAGAAGCTTGCCTAATAAAAATGAACATTCACCTTTTCATCTTTCTTGATACTTTCCCTTAAGCGGCCTGGTCCAATTTTACTTTTCACATTTATAATCCTCCCATGGATTCCATTTAAAATGTTTTGGTAACTATATTTGGATAATTCCAAAAAATCAAGGATATGGTCCATCATTAGTTTTCGAGTAAGACCACAACATCTAATTTTTTGAGCTGCAATATGTAGAAAGGTGGCCGATTAGACCAATCTGAGTTTGAACGTTCCCTCCCCATGGGTGATTGAGGTGTAGTGATGCTGTAGAATTAATCATTCTTGATTTTCAAGATTTTTTTTCCTTGTTTCCTCCATTTACGTTTCCTCATATGAACAAACACCAAGCATGGCTCCACAGTCGTGGGTGTACAAGGAATAAAGAAGAGGGTTGATGGGGCAGAGCACCGGTGTTGAGGATTATCGTAGAGGATGATTTGTCCCTAATGCTCACTTCTGCAGGGATACTCTGTTAAACAATATAGCATTCGACATTCAGTATTTTTAGCTTGCAGTAATAAAAATAGACATGTTTATGAAAATCGTGCTGCAATGAAAAGTAACTTTTATTGTGGGTCTGAAACACTTTAGCCCCATCCCCTTTCCCCCATTGCCCCGTTGTTTTGAAAACCCTGCTGTAGGGAAATCCTGCTCAGCTGTTGGGGTTTCCCTGCCTGAATGGGAGCAAGTTAAAAAGGCAAGCCTCACGGTACGTGATATCAGCTGTACGGATTTTGCTGCAATTAGAAAAAGGCAAGTCTCAATAATGGCTAATTAACAGCTGCCAATAAAAGGAAGGTACGCGGCCATAGAGGGAGTAGACAGACTACGAGGGGGACATTGAGGCTTAGGCTCGAGACTTCAGTGAGAGGATGCTTTGGTGCGGGTGATTTTAGGGTATGGTTTAGTCTGTGACTTTCTGTTTGTTTTGGAGTGCAACTTAGTCCTGTTGCAGTTGAGATGGAAGCTTGTTTAGTTGAGTGCTTGGCCTGTGGGATGTGAGAACTCAGGAAGCCCTCCGGTGTTCCTGAGGACTACGTCTGCGTCCAGGTGCAGCTCCTTAAAGACCATGCTAATGCACCGTAGCTGCAGCTATGCGACCTCTGGCTCATCCGGGAGAGAGGAATTCATAGATGAGAGTTATCGAGAAGTGGTCACACTTAAGGTGCAGACAGAGAATAGATTGCCAACCGCTGGGAAAACGAGTAGGCAGAGAGTTCAGGAATTTCCTGTGGAGATCCCAGTAGGAGAAGGAACCAGGGTCTGGCCTCAAGGTCGTCTGCAGGAAGCGCCCCCAGGGCACAAAGGTGGATGGGTGAGGAGAGGGACATCTGTTTGCTGGTCGATCCACACTTTCAAGGAAGGTTTAGTTTAGATACAGTGTGGAAACAGGCCCTTCGGCCCACCAAGTCCGCACTGTCCAGCTACACACTAGAGACAATCTACACTTACACCAAGCCAATTAACCTACAAACCTGTACGCCTTTGGAGTGTGGGAGGAAACTGAAGATCTTGGAGAAAACCCATGTGGTCACGGGGAGAACATAAAACTCTGTACAGGCAGTACCCGTAGTCGGGATCAAACCCGGGTCTCCGGCGCTGCAAGCGGTGTAAGGCAGCAACTCTACCGCTGCGCCACTGTGCCACCCCCAAATCCACCAAGGTGATGGCTGGCGGACCGCAGCAGTCTAGGGCATGCTTGTACCGGGAACACTCATTACACCTAGAGCGAAGACTGAACTTTAAAACAGGCACCAAACCTGGTGCCTCTTGCTTGCGGGATCAGTAGACTATTTCTGCACACTTTGCTAATTGTGGATGTGCTTAGGCATAGCAATACTGGACTGTACGTAAGAAAATAATTTTACTGTGCGTTTGCACGTAACGATAAAAGCTCCTTTGAACCTTTGAAATTATGAGAGGCATAGATAGGGTAGACAGTTAGAACCGTTTTCCCAGTGCAAATATCCAAGCTGTGTGAGAAGGGGAAAGTTCAATGGAGATATGTGACGTAAGTTTTATTTTACACAGAGAGTGGTGGGTGCCTGGAACGCATTGCCAGGAGTGGTGGTAGAGGCAGATACGATTGCAGTGTTTAGGAGGCTTTTAGATGGGCAGATGGAAGTGCAGGGAATGGATGGATATGGATCGTATACAGGCAGATGGGATCGGTTCAATTAGGCATCTTATTTGGCACAAACATCCTGGGCTGAATGGCCCATTCCTGTGCTGTACTGTTACGTGATCTCTGTTCTATTTTTTTATACCTTGATTTTTATAACACAAGATTTCTAAGGAATTGAACTGTTATGTTATAGAACTGCCTCTAATGAGCCTGCGATGTCTCAAATACTCTGCACCACATATAACTTTGATCCAAAAGATGTTGGTACGATTTGGTTGACGAAAGATGGTGTTGGCTGTGATCATGTCATGCCTGTTTCAACAGGTCTTTACTGCTGCCCCTTTCATCGCTGGTTTTGCCAACGGCTCCCTACCAGGCTTAGTAGTCTTTTCCAACTCTTGAATTGAAGTTTCCAGGAATAATGAGTTTCTTTTAATTTAGTATATTGTCATGTGTACCACAATATCGTGTAAACCAGCGAGATGTTTCGTCTTGGCGACAAATCCAATACTTGCCTCTCCACGCTCTTCATCACCAGGACCACTCCAGAAGCATGTTCACCCATAACCATTCTCTGTTGCCCCTCGTTTGCCAGGCAAGTGTCGCTCAGTGCAGTATTGCCAGTGTTATATCGAGCTAGCTCCCTTCTAACCAAAGCTGTTCTTTACTTTAGAGATACAGTGCGGAAACAGGCCCTTCATCCCACCGAGTCCATGCCGACTTGTGATTATCCCGTACACTAGCACTATCCTACATAGTAGGGACAATTTACAATTATTTTTTACCAATACCAATTACCGGTAACCTACACACCTGTACATCTTTGTAGTGTGGGAGGAAACTGGAGCACTCAGAGAAAACCCTGTGGTCACAGGAGAACCTACAAACGTACCGTTAGCACCCATAGTCAGGGTCGAACCTGGCGCTGTAAGGCAGTAACTGCCACCGTGCCTCCCTCTCTGGTTTATCAGCATCAGAGTGGACCGTCAAGGTACGCACGTTACATGCGCCAACAGTAAGAGAAGTCACTCGCTTTTTCATTGTTCTGTCCAAGCGTTGGTATGGGGAGCTGGGCATGGAATAAACGCTGAAGGCACATTTTGGGGTTACCTTTTCTCGCTCCCCCCTCGTCATTCCATGTAAGTGAGCAGTCACAGAGAGGGCTGCCAAATTTCTCAAATGCTGCTGCCGGGTATTTTCATCAGAGAAGAGGGAGGGGTGGAGAGAACTGAGAGAAATGGCACAAAAGTTGGTAGTACTGGCTAAGATAGTGCGGTGAAGAGTTTGCCGTTCTTGAGAGTTGATGCACCGACGTGAACTCTGTAATTGTAGATGTTTTACAGCTGGAGGCATTTACGACCGTGAGGCATTTTCCTCCAGTGCTGTAAAATAATTGCTGAATGAGCTTCATAATTTTTGTACTTGGCCAGTTTAAAAAAAATTAATTTTTGCTTCTCTCTGCTCCTTGACAATTAATTGTGGGGTTTGTTTTGTATTCTCTAGCCCTGAAACAGCAGAAGGCTTCACATTCAACATGGAAGTGGGTGATATAATTCTTACAGCAACAGATGGGCTCTTTGACAACATGACTGACTACATGATCTTGCAACAGTTAAGGCTGATGAAGGTATTGTTTTGACTGAGTATGCGTCAAGTGTTACCGTCTTCTGCTTAAGATGGCAGATTAGGTGCCCAGGATATCTTAAACTTTATTACATTAGGAATAAAGTTCTCTCAAGATGAATCTTGGTGAAGTAGTTAAATTGTTGAATTATAATGTAGAACCATATTCAAATCTCACAATGGTAGCAAGTCACTGGTTCAATGGTACTTTATTGTCACGTGTACCTAAGTACAGTGATTTTGTTTTGCATAGCGTTCAGTGTCAATCCTACTTTACATTAGGCACAATCATACTTAGTATAAGAAGGTAAGATAGTGGACCACACTCGGTCAGTGGACAAGAGTTGCCACATGTTAGGTGCCATCTAGTACCCTCCAAGTCTGAAATTTAAAAAAAAAAAGTGTTGTCTTAACTTGGCCACAATGGCCTGTTGCCCTGGTGGCAGCACTGGGTTGGAGTTGCAGGGATAGGCCTGGCCAGACAATGTGTCAATGTCCTCCACCGCTGATCCAAGGCTTAATGCTGCTGCAGGACATGGCCGTTCCGCTCGCCCAGCCACTTGGAGCAGTGATCAATCTAATTAAGACCCAGGCTGATTCAGGACCTCCAGAGGCCCATTCCACTGACTCGCCAACTCAACCGCTCTGAAGCCTCTTCAACATCGGCCTGTGAACGTGCTGCCTTTCTCCTTCAATGGTCTACGCTCAGCCTGTGTGTCCTGGAACCGACCCAGAACACTTTCAAGCGCCTCCGCATAGAGGTTGGCAAGAGCTGTGGGGGACATGCCTCAGTTTTCTGAGGACGTAGAGGTGCTGGTATAGTTCAGAGGAAGGAATTTTAAGCTCACAAGCATTTCCACTTCGGCACAATTGATGCTGATTGTGGCATGTACTCCACCGTCCTTTCTGCAGTCGATAACTATCTCTTGAGTCTTGCTGATATTGAGGGAGAAGTTATTGTCCTGACACGATGATGCTAAGCTCGCGATTTCCTTCCTGTACTCCATTGTTCAAGTTCTGGCCCACTATGGTGGTGTCATCTGCAAACTTGTAGATGGAATTGTAGAGCAGAATATGCCGCAGAGGCCGAGACGCATCCTTGCAAACCATCGATGTAGAGAGTTATTGTGGGGGATGTTTCGCCGTCTATCCTCACTGATTGTGGTCAAAACATTGAGGATCAAATGGCAAACTCCTGACTCCAAGATTTTGAAAAATAGTTTAGATGGGATAATGCTGTGGAAAGTGGAGCTTTTGGCTATAAATACAAGTATGACCTTGGTGTGGAGTGGAGGTTTAGGTTTATTATTGCAACGTATACTTCTTCTTGCGCATGGCGTGCACAGCCTAAAGTTGTAGGACAACTTGTTCTATTTGATGTTATTTGATTGTGCACGCCGGGTTGATTGCATTTGTCGAAACAGGGCAGACCACGTGAAGGTTGCAATCTTACACCCCGTAACGTATACTGAAGAACATTGAAAAGCTTTGTTTGCATGCAATCAATCAGATAATACTATGCTTGAATACAAACAAGCTAATTTCAAGTACAACAGGTGGAGTGATGGGAGGGATAGAATGCAAAACACACATTCTCAGCATCATAGCGTAACAGTTCCAGAGACAAAGTCCAAAGTCCGCAGTGTACCTCAATCAGGCCATTCAGAAGCCTGGTAACAGAGGGGAAGAAGCCGCTCCCGAGTCTGGTGGAGCGCACTTTCTGTATCTTTTCTCTGACGGGTGTAAGGAGAGAGAGGAAGAAACAGCCAAGGTGGGAAAAGTCTTTGATTAGACAAAATTGCTGGAGAAACTCAGCGGGTGCAGCAGCACCCGCTGAGTTTCTCCAGCAATTTTATCTACCATCGATTCTCCAGCATCTGCAATTCCGTCTTGAACAAAGTCTGATTATATTGGTTACTTTTCTGAGGCAGCGTGAAGTATAGATTGGGTCAACAGTGGGGGGTCTGGTTTATGTAATCGACTGGGCTACATCACAACTCTAACATTCATTGCGGTCTTGGACAGAGACGTTTCAAACCAAACTGTGTTGCAACTTGACAGTATTTTTTCTATCGTGCACCTGTAGAAGTTTGCAAGAGTTATTGAAGACATGCCAGATTTCCTCAGTCTCCACAGGACGTGGGGCATTGGTTTGCTTCTTGGCTGTTTCCTCACAGGAACCTGATGTTCTCAACCATTTCCAGTTCTGCAACATTGATGCTGATTGGGTCATGTCCTCCACCACGCTTCCTGAAGTCAATAACTATTTCCTTCGTCTTGCGGGAGGGGTTATTGAGGGAGGCGTTATTGTCCTGATTCCATGTTACTCCAAGTTATCCATCTCCTTCCTCTGTTCCGTCTGATAGGTGTTCATGATCTACCCCACCACAGTGGTGTCTTCTGCAAACTTGTCGATGGGACTAGTCCAATTTGGCTGCATAGTTGTGAGTGTAGGGAGTATAGTTGGGGGCTGACAATGCGACCCTGCAGGGCAGGTGTCGAGAATTATCGTGGAGGAAGTGTTGTCACCTATTGATGGGTGTCCAGGTATTGTTGGGACTTTAAGTGTACAGGAAAGAACTGCGGATGCTTGTTTAAATCGAAGGTAGACACAAAATGTTGGAGTAACTCAGCGGGATAGGCAGCATCCCTGGAGAGAAGGAATGGGTGACATTTCGGGTCGAGACCCTTCTTCAGACTAGTCTGG
Source organism: Amblyraja radiata (assembly GCF_010909765.2). Taxonomy (NCBI): domain Eukaryota; kingdom Metazoa; phylum Chordata; class Chondrichthyes; order Rajiformes; family Rajidae; genus Amblyraja; species Amblyraja radiata. Next base: position 1,735,339 of record NC_045983.1, on the reverse strand, counting down.
AATTCCCTATTGGCAGTCTGGATGGCTTTGTGAAGGTCGTAATAGATTCCTCGTATGGCTTGGGATTGTTTAACTTGAACGCTGCAGACTTGGAGTGGACCTCGCTGTTCGTCGGTGGTTTCCAGTTGTGAAATGCGTATATCGTTTCTTTTTCACGCATTCCCCGACACACCTACTGATGAAATCTATGATATATTCCTTCATGTTTGCCGCAGAGTCCTTGAGGACCAGTCCACCGATTCAATGGTGCTTTTTTGTCACTTGTGCAAATCATAATCAAAATCATAATCATACTTTATTAGCCAAGTATGTTTGCAACATACGAGGAATTTGATTTGCCATACAGTCATACCAATAAAAAGCAACAAAACACAGAAAATACATTTTAACTCCTCCACATTCCTCACTGTGATGGAAAGCGGAAAAAAAGTTCAATCTCTTCCCTTCTTTGGTCTGGGGCCTTTAGCCTTAAGCGGCCTTTTCACGGGGCGAGTTGACGCAAGATGTCACCAGAGTGAAGAGGTCGTGGTCCAGCACGAGTCTCGCACGATATAACGGCAGTAGATAAAGAGTTCCCACGGTACTCGGCATTTCTGCTATTTGTGCGAGTGACTTGTCCGTTTCCCGAGCTTTCCCGTTAAATCTTGAATGAACATCGTGAACTACACGTGACACAAATGATGTAACTTTTTTTTTCACACACTATATATATCCTCCCTTGGTTGAATTGGCTCATTTGGAGACATATTTTACTGTGTATGTGGGAGACACAGATGGACTGAGCACAGTACCTCGGTCTTACTGTGTGTGGGAGAGGGGGAGAAAGAGACGTACACTCACAGAGGCAGAGTCTCTCAGCCTGTGTAAGAGGGAGGGAGAGAGAGAGAGAGGCACACACAAGGTGGATGTGAAATCTCACCTGCCTGTTTCAGTGACAGACACCCGCCGCCAGTAAATGAAGACCCCCCCATCTGTCTCCCCCTCCTCTCCCTCGACTCCCCCACCTTTCCCTCCCAACTCCAGTCCCGTCCCGACCCCCTGGGAAACTGAATAGAGCAACAGTCAACTGCTGCCTGTGCGCTGATATGACAATAAAGGCTACTTTACTTTACTGAGTTAAAGAGTTCCCACGGTAGACTGTAAAAATGGGACCCTGGTTCTGGACTCCCCCAACACCGGAACCCTTCTTCAGACAGCCTAATCGGAATTGAGTCTGAAGATGTGTCTCGTCCCGAAACAGCAGCTTTTTTTCTCCAGAGATGCTGCTTGACTCGCTGAGTTACTCCAGCTTTTTGTGTCTGTCTTCGGTTTAAACCAGCATGTACAGTTCATTCCTTACACGGGTCTCTGTACAACATTGATTGGTAGCGTTCCGGACCCCTGGACCCGAGGACTCCGACCTGTATCTCTCAAAGAAGTACATGTGAAAAATTTCTCACGGACCATAAAAATGCGTAACCTTTCAGTAAAGTCCCTTTAAAGTCCCTTTTAAAGATTATAGTTATTTTCTTGAATCTCATTAACATAACTCATGAATAAGTTGATGTCCATATGCGGATGCAAATCTTTATTTTTATTTATTTTTTAAATTCAATCCCACATAAGATAATTTTTACTCACCTTCTGTTCCCTCTGTCCAGCTTCCGGGTTCACCGTTCGCAGGAGTTCCCACGGTACCCGCAAGAGTTATTACGGATATCGCACTGGCCACTACGTTCATATAATGTTGCAATACTCAACCACAAGTGTACAAGTCAATCTTGGAGAAATTCAAACTTTCTTGAATTTTCTCCCGAGTGACCAAGTTACACGATGACCTGCCGTTAGCGCTACGGTGGTCCACGAATGCCGCACTGTTATCGCACGAGGTTCCCACGATGTTAAACTCCGGTTAACTCTTGCGTCAAGTCGCCCCGTGAAAAGGCCGCTTTACTTTGACGGGACGATCTTGGGTCCTGTAGCCGGAGATCGGGTCTGATCGAACCTCCCGCGACTTTGGAGATTCCCGACATCAGTCTTTACCCGAGACTGCGAGCTCCTGATGTTGAAATCCGCAGGCTGCGGTTGGAGCGTCGATCCCAGGCTAGGGATCGCAGGCTCCGATGGTAAGTCCACGGCCCTGCCCGCGGTGGGGCTCAAAGTCAGTCCCGAGCAAGGCCGTCAGCTCCATGATGTTAGGCCGCAGAGCGACCGGATATACGATCCGGAAAACAATCGGATCTCCGGCAAGGTAAGGGATTGAAAAAATGTTTCCCCGACCCCCTCCCCCACATAAGACAAACCAGAGAAAAATTAACACATTCTTTTAAAACACACTAAAAATAACAAAAAAGACGAAAAGACAGACAGACAGACCGTTGGCGAGGCTGCCACCCGGTGGAATGCATAGTGAAATTATTTTTTTACAAACAGTCCAGTAGAGTATTGCAATACCTAAACACATCCTGATTAGTAAAGTTTACAGAAGTAGCGTAGGGTGGCACGGTGGCACAACGGTAGAGTTTCCACACTCTATGACTCTATGACCTGAGGATCTGCCAGGTTTGCCACACTGTCCAAAAAAAACTTCAAGCTTAATGCCTGCATAAAATAACTGTATCAACTTGGTCTTTGGGTTAAATTAGATTCCATTTAGTATGTAGATTGCTGGGCGAAAACAGAATCTCGAATCACAAAAGTGTTTTATTGCTATGTCATTAGGTCAAAGGGCAGTGGGCAGGTGCTATAGACCTGCACAGGAAGGTAGATGCTCCCGCACCCATGAGTCTCAGGCAGATGGGGCTCGTCAGCCTGGGAAGGCAGTCCATCTAAGAGAGGGAAAACTCTGATTTAAAACCTCCACTGCCTTGTGGCCGTATCCAGTCATGGAAAAGGCTCCTGGAGTAAACCTGAAGAAAATCCGGAGTCGGAGCCCCTTAGGCAGTTCGTCGTTGTCTATAACCTCGCTCTGGCAGCTCCTGCGATGGCACTGGTGCCAAACTGTAACAGCCCTGCTGTTCCTTTGGATCGATCAGCGACGTGGAGAGGTGGGACGTGCTGCATGGGCAACAGCCTGTCCTCCATATGACATCGCCCAGGCTTGCATCCGACCATGATGCATCACCCATGGTCAGTCATGACTGAGGGGGGCCTACTAGGTCAAAGGGTCATAAGTGATAGGAGCAGAATTAGGCCATTCAGCCCATAAAGTATACTCTGCCATTCAATCATGGCTGATCTATCTTTCCATCCTAACCCCATTCTCCTGCCTTTTCCCCATAACCTCTGACACCTGTACTAATCAAGAAACTACCTCTGCCTTAACAATGTCCATTGACTTGGCCTCCACAGCCTTCTGTGGCAAAGAATTCCACAGATTCACCACCCTCTGACTAAACAAAGAACGGTCTCGACCCGAAACGTCACCCAATCCTTCTCTCCAGAGATCTGCCTGTCCTGCTGAGTTACTCCAGCATTTTGTGTCTATCTAAAGAAATTCCTCCTCATTCCACCTTCTTGAAGGAACGTCCTTTAATTCTGAGGCTCTGACCTCCAGTCCTAGACTCTCGCACCAGTGGAAATGTGCACTCTATCGAAGCCTTTCACTATTTGTAAGTAACGAAACAATGAAATTCGTTCTTGCAGCAGCATAACAGATATGCAAGCATAGTTCTCAGTAGACACCATAATAAACAACAAAAATAATCATCAATATACAGGACTGCCAACATTGGGCGAGAGTTGGGAGTGAGAAATTGCGAGAGACCAAGCCCAAGGGAGCGAAGCGACTGGGGGGGGGGGGGTTGGTACGGGGCTTTTGCATTTTTCAGCTTGAAATTGTGCAAAATGGTGCATACTGTAGCGAGTCTTTTAACTTGCACTTGAATGCAATATATATGCTTTAAATTGGATTAGCAATGAATAAGGTTAGACTAAATTACATTCCTAGTTACATTCCACAGTAGAGCCCAGTCTCTGATCAACACGTGCAGCACATGACTGATCTTAGTATATTCATGTATGGAAATCAGATTATAATCAAACATGGCCCATTTTGACCAACCTGGGTCTCACTGCACACCTGGTACTACTCCTGACCCTGACTCCAGTTGCATACCTTCTCTCATTCCTGACCCTGAGTCCAGCCTTACACCTGCCCCCCTGTTCTACCCTGATCATAGCTGCTTACCTGCTTATGTTCCCAGTGCTGAACATTCCCCTGGTCCCAGCTTTGACTGCACACCTAGTACTATTCCAGACCTTGACTCTGGATGCACACTTGGCCTTGCTCCTAGCTCCTCTCCACTGACAATATATCTGACCCACACATAAAGCCCCATATCTGACCCCCTGGACTTAACCTATTACGTTCAAGTCCACAGGTGCTTATCTAATGCAGTAATCTTTTATGGGGCACTACACAGACCAAATTATCTATAGCAAAATTTACTACATCCATTGGCTTCCTTGTTATCTAACATGCTAGTTACTTTGTCAAAGAAGTCATCAATTGGTGGAACACAATTTATCATCCATAAAATTATACTCACTCAGCTGTATAAGTATTCTGTTACCATTTCTTTCATTTTCCTAACAAACTGTCCTGAAGTCATTTTCACCCCCAATATTTTCAGTATTTTGCTGTCTCAGCTGGGACTTTTCCGAAATACAAAGTCCAATAACTATATATTTAAGCAATATTATTCTATTAAATGTGATCTTGAGAGTACATCATATTTTCTGTGTGATTCATAACACAACAATGATAAAAAGATCTTTGTTTTGATTGCACCTACCAACATGCATGCATTATTATATTACAGTTAATATGTACCGAGGGCAAATTTTTGTTCCAATGCTCCCCATTCCCAATTACTTTTACATTGAAGTGATTGAAATCCAAGTGAAGTTTAAATGGCATCATAAAAGTCAAACCTCCAGAATGGATGATATTCATCACGTGCTTGGTTGGGGTCAGTATCAGCACAATTACTATATTAAACTTTGAATCTTCAGATGTCCTAGTTCAAGCTAAAACTAAAGACAAATAATAATCTCCTCACACATTCCCCTGCAAGTATCTCTGTCACTCCTTTAAAATATTCCCCTTCTTTGAACAAGCTCTAAATCAGTTTCCATCTGATTACACTCCTTGAGGATGTTCATCTATGTGTTCAATTAATAAAACAACGAGATTGGGGACATTTCTATTCAACCTGTCAAAGGAATTGGGGGGGGGGGGGGGGAGTTTAGAAATAGTCAGTGAGGTAAACAAAAATAATAGTTGTGTGGCAAATGACAATAGTGCTACCTTCCCAATATTTAACTGAAGGAAATAATGGGTTATCGGGGCTGTATGTTGTGACAGACAGCCTGACACCTTGCATGTCATTTTAATATTACACTTATCCCATCCCCCTGGATATTCCAGATTAATAAATTAAGGTTTTGTCAACTAATTACAAATCAGGCTAATTACAAATCAATAACTTTAGCCAACTCCTAAACATGAAGCGCTGAGCATTGGCATCCAGACATCACGGACAACTGGCCTCAGTTCCCCGCTCACATCTGGCAGTGTTCTCCGTCTGAACAAGGGGACATGGAGCGTTTTTGAAAGTGGGGAAGCTGAGCCATCACTGATCACTGGCTTTCGGGGTACCCGGTGAGGGAGTGGATCAACCGAGTGTGGAGAGGGTGTGGAAGTAGGGTGTCCCCCCTCTCAGGGTAGGGACTTTTTGAAATTTGATGTATTAAAATCATGTTTTAGTGCATTGTAGAAGTATGATTTCAATGTTTTTGGTATGAATTATTTTTAAGGGGTAACTTTTTCCACACAAAGGGTGGTGGGTGTATGGAGGTAGTTGAGGCAGGGACCATCCCAACATTTAAGAAACAGTTAGACTGATACATGGATAGGGCAGGTTTGGAGGTATGGACCAAAAGCAGGTAGCATAGCTGGGACATGTTGGCGGTGTGGGCAAGTTGTGCCAAAGGGCCTGTTTTCACACTGTATCACTCTATGACTACATTATACCTCCACCATGCATGAATGCTTCAAAATCGTGATTGAGTTTTATTGCCATATACTCAAGCATAGAAACATAGAAAATAGGTGCAGGAATAGGCCATTCGGCCCTTCGAGCCAGCACTGCCATTCAATACGATCATGGTTATTCATCTAAAATCAGTACCTCTTTCAGGGATTTTTCCCCATATCCCTTGATTTCATTAGCCCCAAGAACTAAATGTAACTCTCTCTTCCAGTGAATTGGCCTGCACTGCCTTCTGTGGAAGAGAATTCCACAACTCTCTGCGTGAAGAAAGTTTGTTTTCATCTCAGTCCTAACTGACCTACCCTTTATTCTTAAACTGTGACCCCTAGTTCTGAACTCCCCCAACATTGGGAACATTGTTCCTGCAGTTACAGTAAGTGAAAATCTAGCAGGCAAGCAGGATGCTTCTCCAACCACTCCCATTTGAAGTCCACTATCTTCCACCGTTTCTACCCAGTGCTTGGTACTTACTTCCAGCAGCCACTGGTTGTCCTCCAGTCCTCCCCCGCAGCTTGATCCATGCCGGTCACCTGGGCAAATTTGGCACAGAGACTCTCACGGCAGCGGCGCAACGCCTCCGACAGCCCGGGGCTCTTGCACTGAGGCTGCTCCATGGCCAGAGTTGCAGTGAGCGACTCGCCAGCCCAGCAAACACTCGCCAGCCCAGCAAACACTCGCCAGCCCAGCAAACACTCGCCAGCCCAGCAAACACTCGCCAGCCCAGCAAACACTCGCCAGCCCAGCAAACACTCGCCAGCCCAGCAAACACTCGCCGGCCCAGCAAACACTCGCCAGCCCAGCAAACACTCGCCAGCCCAGCAAACACTCGCCAGCCCAGTAAACACTCGCCAGCCCAGCAAACACTCGCCAGCCCAGCAAACACTCGCCAGCCCAGCAAACACTCGCCAGCCCAGCAAACACTCGCCAGCCCAGCAAACACTCGCCAGCCCAGTAAACACTCGCCAGCCAGGCAAACACTCGCCAGCCCAGCAAACACTCGCCAGCCCAGCAAACACTCGCCAGCCCAGCAAACACTCGTGAGAATTTGGCAAAATGCGTGATTCTCACGTTCAATGCATGGGATTTGGTAGCCCTGCCTCTATAATCTCCCTCTCCCCCCCTCTCTGTCTCTCCCCCCCTCTCTGTCTCTCCCCCTCTCTCTCTCCCCCACTCTCTGTCCCCCCCACGTCCTCTCTCCTCGTCGTTCCTCACTCCTCTCTCCTCTCTTTCTCCTCCTCTCTCCTCTCTTTCTCCTCTCTCTCCTCTCTCCCCCCCTCTCTCTCCCTCTCTTTCTCTTCCCTCTCTCTCTCTCTCTCTCTCCCCCTCCGACCTCACTCTCCCCTCTCTTCCACTTTCTCTCACACCCTCTCCCCTCCCTCCCTCCTCTCATCTCTCTCCACTCTCTCTCCTTCATCATCTCGTCTCTCTCTCTCTCTCCACTACTCACCCCCCTCTCTCCGTCTTCCCCTCTCTCTGCTCCCTCCCCTTCCGCTCTTCTCTCTCCCCTCTCGTCTTCTCCCTTCTCGTTTCCTCACTCTCCCCTCTCTCTCTTCCCCTCTCGTCGCACCTCACCTCCCCCCCTCTCTCTCGCCTCCTCTCTCGTCTCTCTCTCTCCACCCTCCCCTCTCCCCCTCTCTCCTCTCTCGCTCCCCCTCTTTCCCCTAACTCTCTTTCCCCAAACTCTCTTCCCCCCCTCTCTCTCCTCTCCCCCCTCTTTCTCCCTCCTTCTCTATCTTCCCCCCTCTCTCACCTCTCTCTTCCCTCTCTCTCCTCCTCTCCCCCCCATCTCACCCCCCCATCTCTCCCCCACATCTCTCCCCCATTTCTCCCTCCCACGTCACTCTCCCCCTTGCTCTCTCTCCCCTCTCTTTCTCCTCTGCCTCTATCTCCTCTTTCTCTTTGCTCACCTCTCCCTCTTTCCCCCGTTTCTCTCTTTCCCCGTTTCTCTCTTTCCCTGTTTCTCTCTTTCCCCCCTCTCTCCCTTCCCCCTCTCTCTCCCCCTCTCTCTCCCCCTCCCTCTCCCCTTCTCTCCTCCGCCTCCCTCTCCACCCCCTCTCTCTCTTCCTTTCTCCACCCCTCTCTTTCTCCCCTCTCTCTCTGCCCCTCTCTCTGCCCCTCTCTCTCCCCCCCCTCTCTCCCCCCTCTCTCTCCCCCTCTCTCTCCTCCCGCTCTCTCCCCCTCACTCTCCCCCTCTCTCCCTCCCTCTAACCCCTTCTCTCTCTTCCCCCTCTCTCCCACCTCACTCTCCCCCCTCTACACTCTCTCTTCCCCCTCTCCCTCCTCTCTCTCTCTACCCATTCTCTCCCCCTCTGTCTCACCCCTCTCTCTCTCTCCCCACTCTCTCTCTCCCCACTCTCTCTCTCCCCACTGTCTTCCTGTCTCCTTCCCCTCTGTCTCTCCCCCTCCCTTTGAGCGTCTCTGTCCCTTCGGCACAGAGACTCTCACGGCAGCGGCGCAACGCTTCCGACGGCCCGGGACTCTTGCACTGGGGCTGCTCCATGGCCGGAGCTGCAGTGAGCAACTCGCCAGCCCCGCAAACACTCGCCAGCCCAGGCTCCCCGCATCTGTCCCCGTCCGCTGCTTCCATCCCTCCCTCAGCCCCGGCTCTCCAACACCCGCGGCCCATGCAGTTTATGAGTTTTGACATTTTCGTTGATCACAACAGCGTGAGAAATTTGTGATCAGCGTGAGGGCGTGAGAATTTGTCGAAATGCGTTATTCTCACGCTCAAAGCGTGAGAGTTGGCAGCCCTACAATATATAAAAACAAACAAACAATACAGTGCAAAGGCAAAAACACTGCCCCCGAGTCCCTTGTGCAATCAAGGCAGTTTGTGGTTTTGAGTTCAGTTGGAGTTCACAGTATTCAATAGCCTGATTGTTGTTGGGAAGAAGCTGCTCCCCAATCTGGACATTAGATTTTTTTGGCTCCTGTACCACCTACGCAAGCTGGCAAACACGTCGTGGGGTACCAATGCATCCACACTGCGGTCAACTGCTCTTGCGCTGTGCTACTCTGCTGCAGAGTATGCTTGTCCTGTTTGGGAGAGATTATCTCATACAAAGAAAGTTTATGCCGCCCTTAATGACAGCTGCAGATGCATCACTGGCTGCCTAAAACCAACGGATGAGGATAGCTTGCATGCCTTGTCCGGTATTGCTCCACCAGGAATCCGCAGATCAGTCGCCGGTAGAACTGAACGTAGTGGACAAGTTGGGGAAACCTGCCATTCCTGTCACTCCCATCACCCAGCCCCAAAACGGCTGAAGTCGAGGAAGAGCCTCCTTCACACAGTCCAGCCACTGTCACAGTCTCCTCAAGTGACCAGACTAACCTTGTGGGAAAAGAAACGCAGTGAATATCACCACCACACAAAGATGCCAATCCCAACCAAGGAGCAGCTACCACCTGGTCACAGGTGTGACTGGAAGACCTAGAAGTCCCTCAATAGGCTTCATACAGGAATGGGCCGATGCAAGACCAATATGAGCAAATGGGGCTATGCAGATGTGGCAGACACAGAATGTGAATATGGAACATCTGTACAATCCATGCCCCACCTACTCAGATGCCCACTCCTTGGTGAACAATGCTGCCTGGAACATCTAGCGGTGGCAAACGAGAAGGCTGTCCACTATGCAAAAGTCTGGCCGAACATCTGAAACATATATGATGGATATAAAAGAAGATGGTAGGAGTGAAATGAGAACATGGCCAGGATGGTGTCGGTCCCTGGTGATGCTGGCTGCCTTTTTGAGGCAGGGACTCCTGCAGGTTTCTTCTCAACCCTTTGATGCTGGGGAGAACTGTACCCGCGCTGGACTTGGCAGTGTTCGCCACTTTTTGTAATCTTCTTCCTACCCGAGTTGCTGCACCAGGCCATGATACAACCAGTCAATATGCTCTCTACCGTACACCTGTCGAAGTTCAAAAAAGTATTAGTTGGAGTACTGAATCTCCTCAATCTTCCATGAAAGCAGAGGTGTTGATAGGCTTTCTTTATGATTGCATCAATGTGCTGGGTCCAGGACAGATCTTCAGAGGTATGCACACTCAGAAATTTGATGTTTTTGACGTTTTCCACCGCTGACCCTTCGATGAAGACGGAACTGTGAATCCTCAGCCTTCCTTTTTTAAAGTCAACAATCAGTTTCTCGGTTTTGCTAACGTTAACATTAAGATGGTTGTTCTGGCACCATTCAGTCAGACAACTGATCTCCCTCCTATACTCTGATTTATCATCGGTAATTTGTCCAACAAAGGTTGCATCATCGGCACATTTGCCGGGTTGTTATGCTGAGGTTTTATAAGACACTGGTCAGGCCGTATTTGGAGTATTGTGAACAGTTTTGGTCCCGTATCTGAGGAGAGATGTCACGGGTCCAGAGGAGTTTTACAAGAATGATCCCGTGGATGATTCCTTTTTATCTCTCCATTCTTTACCACTTTCTTGTTGCCTTCCAACTATATCGCTCCCTCTGGATTAACTTTTCACTCCTCTTATCCCCTTTTCTGGCACCCTTTTGTCTTCGAGTCATCGAGTCATACAACATGGAAACAGGCCCTTGGGCCCAACCTACCCACACCGACCAGAGTGTTCCATTTACCCTAGTCTCATTTGCCTGTGCTTCGCCCATATCGCTCTAAACCTATCCTATCCATGTACCTGTCTAAATGTTTCCTGAACATTTCAATAGTAGCTGCCTCAACTACCACCTCTGGCAGCTTATTCCATACACCTACCAGTCTTTGTGTAACAAAGTTACCCCTCAGGTTCCTATTAAATCTTTCCCCCCTCACTTTAAACCCATATTCTCTGGTTCTCGATTTCCCTACTCTGGGCAAGAGACTTTGTATGTTTACTTGATCTAGTCCTCTCATAATTTTGTACACCTCTATAAGATCACACACCATCCTCCGGTGCTCCAAGCAATAGAATTCTAACGTGCTCAACCTCTCCCTATAGCTCAGGCCTTCGACTCCACGTAAACCTTCTCTGCACCCTTTCCAACTTGACAACAACTTTCCTATTAATGAATGAATCATTAATAACATGGTGCCCAAAATTGAACACGATATGTTGCAACACTGACATCTTATGTAACTGCCACATGACCTCCCAACTTTTATACTCAGTACCCTGACTAATGAAGGCCAATGTGCCTTTTTGACCAGCTTATCTGCCTGTCATACCAATTTCAAGGAAAGTGTTTTTTGCTTTACTCCACTGATCCACCCCCCCTCCCCCCTCCCCAATCTTGCCAGGCTTTGTCCCACCCTACCTTGGTTTTCTAACTTTCTCCAGCTCCACACCCCCCCGGCCCAACTAAAATCAGTTTGAAGGGTCCCGACCCAAAACGTCATCCATACATTCCCTCCCCAAATACTACCTGTGTTCCTTCAGCACCTTGTGTTTTACACAGGATTACAACATCTGTTCCTTTGCCCACTTTCTACACCGATGGAACCAAATTCCATTTAGTTTGCATGGTTGGTTGCCAGTGTAATGCTCCTTTCATTCTGTGTACAGCTCCCTATCTTTTCTGTCTCTTTCTCAGGGCGTTTTGATCAGTTACCTCTTTCTCTGCAGCTGTGCATGTCTTTATCTGATTTTCACTTGTGCCCACCTCTGGTATTTATCTGTTTTCTACTTTGTGTCTCTCACCCGACCACTCATGACTAGCTGAGCCATTGACTCTGCTTTTGCTATTATCACCATTCAGCTGCAGAGACTCTAGGTCCAACCTTGCCTTGGGTGCTGAGAGTGGGTGGAATGGTGGTGCAGTGGTAGAGTTGCTGCTCACCGCACCAGAGACCTGGGTTCGATCCTGACTACGGGTGCTTGCCTGTACGGAGTTTGTATGTTCTCCCTGTGACCTGTGTGGGTTTTCTCAGGGATCTCTAGTTTCCTCCCACACTCCAAAGTCATAGGTGTAGATGTAGTCCAAAAACTCCAAAGTTGTAGCATAATTGGCTTGGTATAATTGTAAATTGTCCCTAAAGTGTGTAGGATTGTGTTAGTGTGCGGAGATCGCTGGACTCTGGATCGAAGGGCCTATTTCTGTGCTGTATCTGTAAACTATTTAAACTAATATACATTCAGACCACATTGCTAGGTTTCACCCTGGTGCTCCAGTTACTTTCACTTCCTCTAGTGGGTTAATTGGCTGCTGTAAATTGCCTCCACTAAGCTGCTTCAAGTTTCAAAGCTAGTGGGCATGTGTGAGCAAATGGGTGCTAAGGCGCATGGGAACGAAGTAGAAGCGTGTTCATGTGATTGCTTTGCTAGATGCTAGTATGGGCCAAATGGGCCAAATGATCTTCTGCGTGGAAATAATTAAGTCTATTAGGAAAATGTGAAGTTATCATGACTAATAAAACAGATGTTGCTTTGCCTAGTTAATACAAAGAATCTGTTAACCTTGAAAAATGGCTCATAACCATATAACCATATAACCATATAACAATTACAGCACGGAAACAGGCCATCTCGGCCCTACAAGTCCGTGCCGAACAACTTTTTTCCCTTAGTCCCACCTGCCTGCACTCATACCATAACCCTCCATTCCCTTCTCATCCATATGCCTATCCAATTTATTTTGCTCATATTGAGAGAGATTGTTGGGCAGCTTACCTTTGGTAAAAGAACCCCACTCCCCATATAGTTCCTGCAGAGGGAAAGTAATTATTGTTAATATAGGCAGAAATCATTAAATTATACCAGCCCAGTCATTTTCACAGGAGGCAAAGGCACCAAAGAGTTCATGAAGATATTTTTGTTGCGGATATGCTATGAAGGTCATTCTATTCAACTTGATGGCAATGATTTGTTACAGGATTGTAATTACGACAGTTTGAAGCAAACAGTGAAAAACATAGCTGAACAGGCTCAGCAACTGGCGTATGATCCAAACTACATGTCACCCTTCGCACAACGTGCCTGTGCCAATGGGCTGAATGTTCAAGGTAAATTGTGCTTCTGTGAATGAGATATCCGTAGTTGGTCTGCAGAGCTTTCTGGCTCTGAATTTTAAAACTGCAAAGTAATGCACCATCTGTATTAAGGGCCTGGCCCACTTAAGCAATTTTTTCAGCGACTTGCCGGCATCCGTCATAGTCGCAGCAGGTGGCCGAAAATGTTCAACATGTTGAAAATCCAGTGGCGACCGGAGAAAAGCACGACTCTTTGGGCGACTACTCACGACCATACAGGCGACTACTCACGACCGTGACATGTCTTTGCCTCTGAGTGTCAGTGCAGTCCATCATCTGTGGGCAGGAAGAGGCACTGGCGGCTCAGAGTTGCCCCGGCCACTTGGTCTTACCTCGCCCACACCGGCCAACAATGTCCCAACTACCCTAGTCGCACTTGCCTGTGCTTGGTCCATAACCCTCCAAACCTGTCCTATCCATGTACCTGTCCAACTGTTTCTTAAACAATGGGATTGTCCCAGCCTCAACTACCTCCTCTGGCAGCTTGTTCCATACACCCACCTGTGTGAAAAAGTTACCTCTCGGATTCCTATTAAATCTTTTCCCCTTGACCTACTCTGGGTAAAAGACTCTGTGCATCTACCCGATCTATTCCTCTCATGATTTTGTAAGACCTCCCCTCATCGTCTTACGCTCCGTGGAATGGAGACCCAGCCTACTCAACCTGTCCCTATAGCTCACAACCTCTGGTCCTGGCAACATCCTCGTAAAATGTTTCTGAACTCTTTCAAGCTTGACAATATCTTTCCTTTAACATGGTGCGCAGAACTGAACACAATATTCTAAATGCGGTCTCACCAACATCTTATACAGCTGCAACATGACCTCCCAACTTCTATACTCAATGCTTTGACTGATGAAGGCCAAAGTGCCAAAAGCCTTATCTACCTGCCACTCGACCTTCATGGAACAATGCACTTGTACTGCTAGATCCCTCTGCTCTACAACACTACCCAGAGGCCTACCATTTACTGTGTTCGACATCCCAAAATGCAACACCACACACTTATCTGTATTAAATTCCAAAAAACATTCCTCCGCCCACCTGGCCAATCGATCCAGATCCTGCTGCAATCATTCATAACATTCATAGGCCTCCAGTCTGAGAAGCAACCTTCCATCATCACACTCTGCTTCCTTTCATGGAGCCAATTTGCTATCCATTCAGGTAGCTCTCCTTGGATCCCATGTGATCTAAACTTTCAGAGCAGCCTACCATGCGGCACCTTGTCGAACGCCTTACTGAAGTCCATGTACACAACATCTACAGCTCTGCCTTCATCAACCTTTTTGCTCAGCAGAGATTCAAGGCTCACTGGTTTTTAGTTCCCAGGCTTTGCTTCGCAGTCTTTCTTAAATAGAGGTACAACATTAGCCACCCTGCAGTCTTCCAGAACTTAACCCCTGTGATATATATATCTCAGCCAGGGCCCCTGCAATTTCTTCTTTAGCGTCGTATAGTGTCCTCAGATATACCTGATCAGGCCCAGGAGTTTTATTTATCTTCATACGTATGACGCCCAGCATCTCCTCGACCGTAATACGTACTGTCTTCAAGACAAGTCAAGAATTAACTGTCCCAAGTTCCTCATTTATATTCCTCTCCAAAGTAAAAACAATATTCATTGGGAACCTTGTCCATCTCCTGTGGTTCCACACAGAGGTGTTCATTTTAGTTTCTGAGAGGCCTATTCTCTCTCTAGTGATCTTTCTTAAATAAAATCTCATGGGATTTTTCTTAATATGGGGAGAAGGCATGAGAATGAGGTGAGGAGGGAGAGATAGAACAGCCATGATTGAATGGCAGGGTAGACTTGATAGGCTGAATGGCCTAATTTTGCTTCTATCACTTATGACCTCACTGGACGAACCAGCAGTAATGTCACCTTCGACTACTGCCATGAAATTCTCCTTAATCAATAAAGCAACACCTCTTCCTCTTTTACCCCAACTCCTATCTTGCCTGTAGCACCTGTACTCAGAAACATTAAGCTGCCAGTCCTGTCCCTCTCATAGCCAGTCTCCGAGTTCATCTGTCCTGCCCATCAAGCCTCTCGCATTAAAATAGTTAGAAAATGGCAGAACAAGCAGACCTTGGTGAGTAGAGTGAATCGGTCACTTAATCTGCACCTGGTCTTGCTGATGTAAAGGAGACTACACCAGGTGAACCCAATGCTGTGGACTAATTTTGAAGAGTTGAGTGTGAGTGCCTGTTTCACTTGGAAGGGCTTCTGAAGTCCTCGGAGTGATGAAGTAAGTGTACGGGCAAGTTTTACATCTCCTGTGGTTGTTGGGGGGGGGGAAGGTGTGAACCATGGAATGCAGAGGGAGTGTGCAAAGGGGTGGGGAATGTAATTTATGATGACATCACATCGAAAGTTGTCTAAATGTCGGAGAATTATCTGTTGGATGCGAAGGCTGGTGGGGTGAAAGGTGAAGACCATGTGAACTCTGTCTTTGTTCCGTCTGGGAGGAGGGGAGTGAAAGCAGAACTGAGGGACCAGAGGAGAGTCAGGTGTCATGCCTATCCACACCCTCCACAGATGTTGCCCGACACTCTGAGTTACTCTGGCTCTGTTGTTTACTCAGGATTCCACCATCTGCAGCTCCTTATGTCTCTCACTAGACACTTACCAATGGGGGACACGGTGGCATGACGGTAGAGCTGCTGCCTTACCGCGCCAGAGACCCAGGTTTGATCCTGACTACGGGTACTGCCTGTATGGAGTTTGTACGTTCTCCCTGTGACTGTGTGGGTTTTCTCTGGGTTCTCCAGTTTCCTCCCACACACCAAAGACGTACAGGTTTGTACGCAGAACAGAATTTCCCTCTACTAACACTCTACTCCGCCTAGCGGAACTGGTCCTCACCCTTAACAACTTCTTCCACTCCTCCATTCTCCTCCAAATCAATGACGTAGCTATAGGCACCCGTATGGGCCCCAGCTATGCCTGCCTCTTTATAGGGTACATTGGACAATCCCTGTTCCAGGTATACACTGGCCCTATCCCCGAACTCTATTTCCGTTACATTGACGACTGCATTGGCGCTACCTCCTGCGCCCATGCAGAACTCATGGACTTCATTAACTTCATCACCAATTTTCATCCTGCTCAAATTCACTTGGATCATCTCTGACACCTCTGTCCCCTTTCTTCATCTCGCAGTCTCAATCCCAGGAGATACACTATCGACTGACGTCTATTGCAAACCCACTGACTCCCACAACTATCTCGACTACACTTCTTCCCACCCTGCTTCCTGCAAAGACTATCCCCTACTCCCAAGTCCTTTGTCTATGCCGCACCTGCGCCCAAGATGAGGTGTTCCATACCAGGACATCAGAGATGTCCTCATTCTTTAGGGAAAGGGGGTTCCCCTCTCCCATCATAGATGAAGGCCCCACATTTGGCTCCTCGGTACCCTGCAGTTCAGCCCTTGCTCCCCCTTCCCCCTAGTCACAACAGAGACCGCCCCCCTAGTCCTTACCTTCCACCCCATCAGCTGTCGCATACAACACATATTCCTCTGACATTTTCACCACCTCCAACGGGATCCCACCGCTAGTCACATCTTCCCATCTCCACCCCTTTCCACCTTCCGCAGAGACCGTTTGCTCCGTAACTCCCTGGTTAACTCATCCCTTCCCACCCAAACCACCCCCTCCCCAGGTACCTTCCCCTGCAACCGCAGAAGATGCAACACCTGTCCCTATACCTCCTCCTCAACTCTATCCAGGGATCCCGACGATCGTTTCATGTTAGGCAGAGGCTCATTTGCACCTTCTCCAACCTCATCTACTGTATCCGTTGTTCAAGATGTGGACTCTTGTACATCAGCGAGACCAAATGTAGACTGGATAATCGTTTTGTGGAACACCTTCGCTCAGTCCGCGTGAACCAGCCTGATCTGCCGGTTGCTGGACACTTTAATTCTCCTTCCCATTCCTACATAGACCTCTCTGTCCTCGGTCTCCTCCATTGTCAGAGTGAGGCTAAACACAAAATGGAGGAACAGCATCACATATTTTGCTTGGGCAGCTTACAGCCCAGTGGTATGACTATTAATTTCTCTAACCAAGTAATCCCAGTATTCCCTCTCTCTCTCCATTGTACATAGGATAGTGTTAATGTGTGGGGATCGCTGGTCGGCGCGGACTCGGTGGGCCGAAGGGCCTGTAGCTCTAAACTAAACTAATAATTCTGCATTTTGAATATGACTTATTTTGCAGGTGGCAAACCAGATGACATCACTGTGCTATTATCAGTCGTGACGGAGAACAAAGAATGAGGAGAGGAAACCTTTGTCTCTTTGGCCAGAAGTGGCCAGTTGACACACCTGAAGAAGTGGCATCCCCTCATCTCCACTGTGAGAATCCCACTTATCTCAACCAGGCAAGCCAATGGGGGCCATTTGAGATGGCCAAGTGCAAGGATTCCCAGTGGCTGAAGTACTGGGTGAACAATCACTCTTTTCAGTTCCTGTAGTTTGAAAAACATTACACCTCGCTCTTTGCTGCTTTTTGCATCCTATGAAATGTGTAAAATAGTTTGTCTTTGAAGTCTGTACTCCCTGCATTTGTCCACAACTGTATATTAACCTCTTTTAAACGTTTGTCATATTTGAAACACAATGATAAAGCCATTCACGAAAATGATTTCTGACAATCTAGCCTACTAAAAGATGGATGCTTTTTCAAAAAAAAATTGTCCATGAAATACTTTGCATTCTTGAACTTAAACTTACTAGAAGCAATACCATAATAACCAAAATGTATTTACATTTAAAATATGCATTTCAATGTGTTTTAGCCATGTGTTTATGATTCCTGCTATACACATTCTATTTTGCCAACATCCTTTCTCCTGAATATGGCTAGAGTATTGTTTTTTGTCTCAGACTATGGGAAAGGAGCTCTGAATTGGTTAAGTACAGATCCAGTCTCAGTTCTATGTACGAAAACAAGTGGAGTCAGTGTGGAGACAAATTTTAGCATGAGTCACATCAACTTGGAAATAGGCCCTTAGGCCCAACTTGCCCACACCACCCAACATGCTCCATCTACAATAATCCTGCCTGCATTTTGCCCATATCCCTCTAAATCTGTCCTATCCATGTTTCTGTCTAAATATTTCTTAAAACGTTGCGATAACACCTGCCTCAACTACCTTCTCCGGCAGCTCGTTCCATACACCCACCAACCTTTGTATGAAAAAGTTACTCTTCAGGTTCCTGTTAAATATTTTCCCCTATCACCTTAAACCAATGTCTTCTGGATTCCCCTACTTTGGGCAAGAGACTAAGTGTGACCACCCGTTCTATTCCTCTCATGAGGTGGTTTTGATGCTCTGGTGTCTTATGGAGCATGTAAATTGTTTCCAATCAGAACTCATCAAATCTTGACCGTCAGTGCCTAGCAACCCAAAGTACTGAGGAACAGCCAACCTTCTCAGTTCTCCTTGTATACCAGCATGACTGCCACCCCATTATTTCTCCACTTAAACGTACTGGCTTTGCCAGAAATAATTATTGTTCTGATCCAAAGTTGTTTTGAGAATTGTTTGCGAGCAGTCTATACATTTAAGTAGTGAGACCTCTGCAAATCGATAATTGTTGATAAATGGTTTAAGTTGCAAAACCTTCACACGAACAGGCTGAAGAGCAATGGATAAAATTGCCACATCGAGCACATCTGGAATTGGTACTGTTGCCGCCACAAGAAACCTTCACTTGAACCATCCTTCTGGGTTTGCCATGATTTGTGCAGCAGGCCAAAGGCTCCGTGCCATTGTATGCAGCTACAGCTGGAACAATGGACTTTGAAGTACGATGCTTGGTTAGTTTAACTAGAACTGAACTAGACCAGTCTTTGGCTCTAATGCTTAATCTAGTGTTTTAATTGTATTCTTAAAACTAAAAATGATTCATTTTTGTTCCAGATGTTTTATTTGGAGAGTTGGTAAAAGTTATTACATTTTAAATCCCTTCCATAGCTGATTGTTTGCCCTGATAATCTTTTTTTTTAAAGACATAAAATGGGTAGCTGCTTGATGGGACTTATAGCCAACATCATATTCTTGATGTCGAAATAAGTTTCAATTTGTTCTGAATTCTTTCAACACTGTGCTGAGTTTAGACGCTCTTCTGTATCAGGGTAGCAGTTAACTGAATGTGTTATGATGATGGGGTTCTGTTGATTAGACTGTTTGAGTTCAATGTTCCCTCCAAAATGGATGTAGAATAATCGACTAATTGCTGAAGATTGCTGATGGGACGTGGTCACTTCTTTGGCTGCTCGCTGTGTAGGCACCAAGATTATCTGCTTTTCATTCATGGTGCAGCCTGTCCTGTCTGCAGTGCCTTCGGTCATAGGGTTTGTGTTGGTCCACCAGCAATTACTCTGGACACGAAGATTGGAGAAATTAGAAACTACAACTTAGAGAAGATTTTGAAATCATGAATTTTTGCAAAACAGGACAAGGCCATGGATGATGGTGTTTGGACAGAGGTGCTTATTTGTATCAGCAGCTTAGTGATTCTTGGTGCAAGATGGAGTAATCTAACCCCAGTCAAACAAAGTGCTTCATCTTGAAGTTGTACCATAGAAGTTAACATATTGCGGCTTTTCAAGAGTACTGATATGCACATTTTAAATTGTGATGGAGCTGCTTGCAGATTCCTGGCATTTTAAGAATCTGCATTTCACCTGTAATCTGAAGGATGCTGGCTGGTAGAGTCTCTATGCACCATTGGGAACGGGAAGGCTTGCTTCACTTTATATGGTATTTAACCCTTCTTGTGATAGCAAAGTGTGCGTTTGCTTTGTTAGCTCAGCAACTTCATGTATTGTTTCTGACTCCTCAGTTGGATGTATTACAAAAGTTTGGGAAGGGAAACATTGTACGTGAGGGCGAGAAAAGTACAATGAAAGTAACTTATCATTAATATTTCGATATGAGTATTTAGAACTGCAGTTTTATTTAGTGGGATAAATTGCAAGATCCAAGCTTGAGGGAGAACCAGACAAGCTTTGTGTTACACTAGCATTGCGACTGTTTCACTTATTTCTCCATTTGAGCGGGATGCATGTTATAACTTATCTTACGATTTGTTTTCTGGGAAGGAAGAGTTACTACTGTCGAATTGAGCCATTGATATTGCTACAGCAATATGTGTGCAATTCTCTGTATATAATTTGTTTGTATATATCAGATAAATGTACTATTTACATGGACTTGTGCTGGTGCTTTTCAGGTTTGGTTATGCTACAGTCTTGAGTTTTCTTTGATTAATGTATTTAATCTTTCATGGCAGATCATAAGAATTGGATATCTTATACTATTATGAGAACTTTGCACTTGAAACCTTTAGGACATGCCTTGATCTTTTTTACATAGAGTTCAAATATAGAAACTGAAGTGCATGATACTGTGCGGTTTATTGATCCCCAGTTTATTTGTGGTGTTTCCAGACATTCTCGGTCGACACTACCTATCATCCTTGAAGATTGGACCATCTAATGCAAGAGTGTAGTTTTGCTATGTTTTGATGTAATATTGTAACATGCACCTTCCAAAAAATGTCAATGCCATTCCAGGATGTGGGGAAAGGGAGTTTACTGTCTCTGAAGACAGATGTACTGAAAGCTTTTATTTCATAGTGATTTGCAGCACAGAGGTCATTTGGTCCTTAGAACTTGTGTGAACATAGTCATTAATCCTACCGCAAGTGTTCCCTTTTCTGATAATCAAGTACCTTTTGGAATTTTGTGTTGCTTTTTTATTGCACCACTTTTTCAGGTAATACATTATCTTCCTATGTGTTTCAAAAACGTTCCCCATGTCAGTGAACGCTGATTGTTAGCTTCCCCACCAGTGTAAATGTTAAGTACACTTTATCAAAACATCTATTCGTCCCTTTGCCTGCACAATGAGATGAGGACAAACGTAATTAAAAGCTGACTTAATTTCTGCCTTCAGGATCTGAAGTATAAAATGGTCAGAAGCCGGGTGATGCTTCCTTTCAGATGTTTTAAAAAGAAGCCCTTACTGGGATTTCTGAGAATCCACAATTTAATTTAGGTCAATCATGCACTTCTGTCTGGCTTCTTCAAGACCACAGAACGCTGCCAAGGCTTCATAAACCTTTTTATAACTATATACACCTTGATTTAATCCCTGGTTTAAATAGCAAATTCAGTTGCTCCTGGAACTCCTATTATGGGTGTTGTCTGTATATAGTTTGTCCTTTCTCCCTGTGACCACGTGGGTTTTACCAGGTGGTCACATCTCGCATCCCAAAGGCGTGCAGGCTTGTAGGTTAATTGGCTTCTGTAAATTGTCTCTAGTGTGCAGGATGCGAAACTGGGATAACTAGTGTATGGGTGATCATTGGTCAGCATGGGTGGGCTGGAGGGCCTGTTTCCACGCTGTATCTAAACCTGCTGATCTATTGTCGGGCAGCCTGGCCCCCAGCCCTGGTTTATTGGATTCACAAGCCCTCCATCTAGTTTGCAATCAATTCATTTGTTTAAAGTGGATATCTACTGAAAGATGTATTTCTTGCCCTGTTTAAAAAAACGAACAAATCTTCACCACACTGGCAATGCAGGATTGAGGAGTTTTGTTAAACCTGTTTTAGACGAAATTGGAGAAGAAAAATATATTTGCAGTGAATAATGTTAAAATTGTAGAATTTGTTGATAGAAATTGAATTATCCAGTAAAATGATTTAAGTAATGTATATTGAAATGGTATTTTGTGCACTAGAAAAATTCAAATCATATAGTCAAATGATATCAGTGTATTTAAGAAAAGACTAACAATACAAGGATAGCTATGAACTACAATGATGTGACAAGTGGAAACTTGCCACTGAGTTCTACTTTTTACGCAGGTCAGCTACAGGGTAACTTAGCTTCGAGAGGTTAAACAGACAAAGAAAAATAAAAAGTTGTCCAGTATCCAGATTGGACCATTAGGTGCCATATACTATTGATATAACTATATCAAATTTTCTTTAATATGGTCAGTGGTACACATCAAGATGCTTTTCCATAGCTGCTCTGTTGACCTGGCTACTTGCCACTAATAACGTCATCTCATGTGTTGAGGTACAGACACAAAAGCAAAATCTATCTTTTTACATTAATGAATACAATGTAAATAATAAAATCCTCGCCACATTCACAATAGTAGTATGGCACAATACTAATACATTATAGTGCCATAAAAATGTTGAATTTCAATAATCCAAGACAAAGCTGATCTTCCAACGAGAGCAGAAAATGATTTTAACCATTGCAACCCAAGAAAGCTAATTATTGAGTCATTTCCAGGAGCCATCTCCATTATGGCTCCATCCACAAATCCAAATGCTGCAACCTCATTGACTTGGCAGAAATCCTTTACTCCTTCTTTAAGAAGGACATTTTTTGAGCCTGCTCAATGCATGTTTTTCCATGATCCATCATTGTCTTTAAATCTAACAGTGACATCGATGTTAGATGTAACCACATCCCTTTAAACACTTTATCCAAAATTCAGCATCCACCAATTTTGTTCCTCAGATGTAGACCATTCAACTATTCATGTGTTTGCACAGAAGATCACCAATCCGATGATGTCTCTTCATAGGGGGTAATTTATCAGCAGGACAGCAATCCCAGGGCAATCCCCAATATTTATGAGTCAAGCTGCAACACCTGCAGGATTTAAGCTGCCTTTTACAGGATGAGCGTTAGTACTTAATTAACACTCATTAATTAATTTATTGGTTGGCTTCTAAAAAATAACTAATGCCCTTTATCCATTTCTTAGCCGGAATCACACCTAAAATAAGCTATAAAACTTTTCCTTCATCCAGCTTCTGTTCACATTTCTACTGATATTGCCGAAGACATTTGAGGCACAACAAAATTCCTATCCATGATAATCCTTAAAACACAAGATTACAAACCTTCAGGACCTTGGTCTCCAGCTTTCATGAAGGATGTAGGGACAAGGGTTCCTCTATCCCTTCGCAATACTCCATGAGTGTTACTAATGATCTCACTGGTGATCTGGTCACCAACTTTGGATTCCCCAGACCACCATCACGAGCCTTCAAATGCAACAACCTTTGTTCATGCAGATAGGTAAATGTAAAACCTACCAACAATATTTTTGACAATCTCATCCATACATGTAAATACATTTTGTAATCCCTCATTTAATACATTGTGTGATATCTAGTTTAATATATTTTATGATACCTCATTTCATGGTTTGTGGTACCATGAGAGTGTAGTAAAGATGAGATACCTTAAACAACTCCAGCTCTGAGTAGGTCTCAGCCTAGCTTTGTCAGCATTAATTGACCACCTAGCTAATCTCTGTTTGAGGCCTTCTCTAAAACTTCCAAAGGTCAACCCTTCCACGTAAATACTTTTGCAAAGAGTTGGGATCAATAAAATCCAAATCTGTTTCATTAATTTTCCATTTTGTCTTATTATCAATGATAGTTTTAGTTTTAGTGGACATATATATAAAAGCCAGCTGACATTTTGACATTAATTTGTAAACCAGTCTTTAGCCTGAATTTCTCCACAATCCTGTGGTTGACGCTCATACCTTTAAATGAATCATTGATAATCGCTATGTCATCACAAGGGCAAGAGCAGCACACAAAACGTTAAACTCATTGGGTTAAAACCACTCCCATCTGTCTCCAAAGAACATAAAAACATTGATTGCACAAATAAACGACGAGAGAGTGGGTCAGCATATTTAATGCCTCTCTTAATAGGAGTGAGAGCAGTTTTCCCCATCTACTCTCAATTGTAAAATTATCTGTAAAGATCCAAAGTAATTTCCATAAAATCTTAAGGAATCTTCTAAGAAACAACGATAGCCTGGAAAAGTAAAGAAAAGGAAAATGGGTTCAACAAGTGATGAAATCAAAACATGTATTGGATAAGTCTGATCTTGTTCATGTTAACAAGAACGATCAAATATACCACACTTATTATTTGTGCTTCACTTATTTTGTTCTTTGTCCTCGCATCATTATTTCATTCTATGTATCTTTTTTCCAACTGAGGTATTTGTCCCATTGTTTCTTTTACAATTATATATTTGTCTTCAGTCTCACTCTCCTCCATAAACCTGCTCCTGCCATGGTATCTGAACTTCCTCCCTCCTTTGTCTTCTCTTCTGTTTGCCTCCTTTCTTTCTGTGTTCCTCATCCCCACACTGTCTTTCATGCTTTCAACCAATGGCAATAGATGTTTACCATATTTCTTTCCCACAAAAAACTGTTGTTTCAGAACATGGTGGAAGTTGTGTCTTTCAGTGGAAATGACGGACAATTTTCAAACCCCATATCTGCACGTCCTAAAATGAAGTTGAACGTCACAAAACTATTTCAGAGCTGTGCATTGTCCATTCATTCAAGATGCCATTTATGTGGGTTTGTTAAACTGTCTTGCTTTCTGTAGAGTAGAGAGATTCTTTAATTTTGATGTTTTTAAATTATGTTTTAATTTTGATGTTACCTTTTTTAGATGTTGAAAATCTGGCATTGATGTTACTATTTGAGGAAGTTTCCTCTATTTCTATTTTGATACCAGAAAGAAATCTACTACTGCATTGATGGCTTCTGATTGCTCTACAACCAACATCATCAGATGGGTAACTGACTGTCATGTGTCTGAAGGTTGAGCTTTTAGCTCCAAGACATCGATAGCTTCAGTTAGAATTCATTAATATAACAATCAAAAGAATAAAACCTATGTTTAATTTTATTTATTGTGCCATATTAGTTTAATTGAGTGCTGGTTGTAGATTGTTGGCATCCATTAGCAACTTTGGGACCAAACCCTGGCTTTTCGTTGCACTTTTCTCTTCCTTCCCCCAACAACCCAATGGAAAGAACTAAGTTTTAATCATGTGTCGGAAGGAACTGGAGATGCTGGTTTACACCGAAGATAGACACAAAATGCTGGAATAACTCAGTGGAACAGGCAGCATCTCTGGATAGAAGGAATGGGTGAAGTCACCCATTCCTTCTATCCAGAGATGCTGCCTGTTCCGCTGCTTTACTCCAGCATTTTGTCTAAACCAGCATCTGCAGTTTCCTCATTCAGTGAAAAGTTTAGCAAACTCACATCTCACTGGCTTTGCACATGTTGCTTGGATCAGATTAACTTGGACTGTTGCGACTCTAGGTAACTAATTTGTGCTCAGCTAGTTGCCAGTGATGGGGGAGGGCCCAGCTATGTCATGTCCAGCTATCTGGGGACAGGGCCCTCTCTATCTGCTGTGAAAACTGCAATCGTAATACTTAATATCTCCAATATTCAGATATTTAAGAACTACCAACATTAAACTTAAAATAAATTTCTAGGGAGAAAGGAAGCATTGATGTTTCGGGTGGAAATCCTGCATCAGGATCGGGTCTTAACCAAAATATCAACAGGTACCTCTCCGCCCAGAACTGCTGTTTGACTTTACAGCAAATTGTTTGTTGCTCAGGTTTCCAGAATTTGCAGACTCTTGTGTTTCTAAAATTCATTAAAGTTCTGTTAAAATTAAATTTGTCTGCAAACAAAAAATACTTAAAATAAAAATGTTTATGTGAACTGAAATGGTATAAAAATAAACCTGTGCCTTAGAATCGCCAGTGAAATCCGTAAGTTATAGTCAGATGTGGCACTGAATATAGGAGTTGATTTCCTCAACTGCAACCCAACACCTTTGAATGGCTGCTTTATGATAGAAACACGTGAAATATTCTTTTTGAGATGTAGATAGGATTATTTAAATTTTCTTGGTGGTAGAACACTGGATCAAGGACCAAATATTGCAAGGTGATCAGAAATGTAACCTCCTACCTGACGCTTAAATGTACAAATGTTAATACTTAAAAAGATGATTTTAGTTTGACTTTAGTGAAAGTACGCAGCTTTATCCTTTCAGAGTCTATAAAACCCACAAACTGGTGTGTCAATGTGAAAAGTAACCTTCATTTTTAATTGGTGTGCTTTCATTCAAATTTGAACATTTTCTCCCTCATTTACTCAGCACTAATGTTGGGTTTAAAGAAGGGTCCCAACCCGAAAGGTTCTCTAGTGATGCTGCCTGACCCGCTGAGTTATTCCAGCACTTTGTGTCTATCTAATGTTGGGTTATTGTTTTTCATTTTACGTAGCTGCTACATAACCGAACTCTGAAAAGCACCAGTGTGGTTAAAAAAAGCACTTGTTTGCTGAGGTGCGTAATGTCTCATGGAAAGTGTTCATTGAATTTGAATTTTTTGTCTTTGCCTGTATTCTGAAAATCAAGCTGTTCATTTTTCTTTGTATCTGATATTCTAAAATTTCGGTTTGTTGAAATTGTTGGTTTGACATTATAAGTTATGAACTGTAAATTTATTGAAGAAATTATAATCTTTATTTATTTAAACATGGTGTGTTTTGCTTTTATCTGAATTAATCACAATTCACTCATGGCTGATTTATCTCTCCTTCTTAACCCCATTCTCCTGCCTTCTCCCCCAATACCTGACACCCATCACTGATGAGATCATCGCTGATGACAGAGATTACAACAACATGGACACAAGCCCTTTGGTCCAACATGTCCATGTCAACTCAAATCTCTAGCTGTGCTTGTCCCATTTTCTTACATTTGGTCCATCCATATCCCTCCAAACCTTTCGTACCCATGTACTTGTTCAAATGTACATTATAATTGTACTTGCTTCCATCGCTTCCTCTGGCCCCTTTTAAATCTTCCTCCTCTCCCCTTAAATGATTGCCTCTAGTTTTAGACTCCCATACCCTGGGATAAAGGCTGTGCCCATCCCTCCCATTCGCAGTTTGCCGCAGGTCGACTTGCCAACACCCTACTCAATTGTGATCAAATCAGTGGTGGGAAAATTATTGGAAAGATGGGGATTAACTAAAGATGACTCCTATGGCTTTGTTCGTGGGGGATCCAGCTGACCAATTTGATTGATTTATAGATACAGAGATGCATAGTAAATAGGCGCAGGAGTAGGCCATTCGGCCCTTCGAGCCTGCACCGCCATTCAATATGATCATGGCTGATCATCCAACTCAGTATCCCGTACCTGCCTTCTCTCCATACCCCCTGATCCCTTTAGCCACAAGGGCCACATCTAACTCTTAAATATAGCCAATGAACTGGCCTCAACTACCCTCTGTGGCAGAGAGTTCCAGAGATTCATCACTCTCTGCGTGAAAAATGTTTTTCTCATCTTAAAGGATTTCCCCCTTATCCTTAAGCTGTGACCCCAAGTCCTGGACTTCCCCAACATCGGGAACAATCTTCCTGCATCTAGCCTGTCCAACCCCTTAAGAATTTTGTACGTTTCTATAAGATCCCCCCTCAGTCTTCTAAATTCTAGCGAGTATAAGCCGAGTCTATCCAGTCTTTCTTCATATGAAAGTCCTGACATCCCAGGAATCAGTCTGGTGAACCTTCTCTGTACTCCCTCCATGGCAATAATGACCTTCCTCAGGTTTGGAGACCAAAACTACACAATACTCCAGGTGTGGTCTCACCAAGACCCTGTACAACTGCAGTAGAACCTCCCTGCTCCTATACTCAAATTATATAAAAAAATTATCAATGGATTGTTTTCCCAATGACTCTTGACTGACTAGACAGGAAGGTTGATGTGGGAATGGAAGGGCAGTTAAAATGGCAACAGAGAGATCCAGTAGGCTTAGGTAGACTGAGCACAAGTGTTCAACTAAACGGTCACCTAGTGTATGCGTGGTCTTACCGATGTAAAGGAGGCCATGCCGGGTACAGTATATGAGGCTACTGGAGGTGCCTGTGAACCTGGCTCACATGAAAGGATTGCTGGGGTCTTGTGATGGAGGTATGGAGGAGGTATAGGGACAAGTGTTAAATCTGCAGTTACAGGGGAAAGTACTTGGGGAGGCGGTGGTTTGGGTGGGAAGGGAAGAACCTAGGAGTTGCGGAGAGAGCGGTTTCTGCGGAAGATGGAAGGAGGGATGGAAAGATGTGACTAGTGGTGGGATCCCTTTGAAAGTGTTGGCCTCGGCCTCCCCGGATGTCCCAGTTGCTAACCAGTTGAACACTCCTTCTCATTCATGTACCAGCTATACTGTCTGGGTCTCCTCCATTGCCAGAATGAGACCACGCACAAACTGGGGGAACAGCACCTTGCATTCCACGTGTGAAGCTTACAACCCCATGGTATGAACATTGAATTTTTCAGTTATAGGTAACACTACGTCCCCGTTTTTGTCCCCTGTCTTCACCCATAGTCACCTATCACATCCAGACTTTGTCCTACACCCACCTCTTTTTCAGCTTTCTTTTCCCATTTACAGTCAGTCTAAAGAAGGCACCCAACTTGAAGAAGTTGAAGGTCAGACTGAAGAAGGGTTTCGGCCCGAAACGTTGCCTATTTCCTTCGCTCCATAGATGCTGCCTCACCTGCTGAGTTTCTCCAGCATTTTTGTCCACCCAACCTGAAATATCACCTTTCCACATCCTCCATGGATGCTGCCTGACCTGCAGAATTACTTCAGTACTTTGTGTTTGTTTTCGTAAAGCAGCATCTCCAGTTCCTTGTGTCGCCAATGTTGGCAATTATGCCAAAAGTTGTCTTCATTATACTGTCCAGTAGATTCACCAATTTTCAGGAACCATACATCTGCTCCCCCTGATCTCTCTGCCCTGCAACACTCTATAACGCTCAACCATTTACTGTGCAAGTCCAACCCTAGTTTGATGTTCCAAAGTGCAACACCTCAAACTTAGATTGAGTCATAAAGCACGGAAACATGCCCTTCAGCCCAACTTGCCCATGTACACTGTCGCATCTGGCGATTGCCCCATATCCCTCTAAACCTTTCCTTTCCATGTACCGATTTAAATGTCTCTTGAATGTTGTTATGGTACCAGCTTCCACTACCTCTTCCCACTCCCCGTTCCATTTACTCACCGCCCTATGTGGGAATAGGGGAGAAGGCAGAAAATGCTGCCCCTCAAGTTCCCATTAAATCTTTCCTCCCTCATCATTTTTTTGTTTTTATTTTGTTTATTTTATTAGAAGTTAATACAGTACAAAACAGTACAGTGGAACCTAATTTTAGGTGCCAACTATGTCATACCGTAATCCATTCTATGTACAACCTCTAGTTTTATGTTTTGAGAAGGGAAGTAAGACAAGAAAAAGAAAAACAATAGAAAGGGGAAAAAGAGGAAAAATAGATGGTAGAGAATAGAAAAACGTGAAGTGTGTATATAAAAAAAAGAAAAAGTGGAAAGTAGAAATAGGAGAGATGGCCCCTTAAAAGAGAAATTTTCAAATCTTTATTCGGAGATGTAGATCTATCCGCGGCATGAACTGAAATCAGCAATCTTTACAGTACCGCTGCATCACATGATTCCAAAAAGTCGATGAAAGGAAACCAACTCCTTAAGAATTGGTCATAATTAACTATTAGTCGGAGTCTCATTTCTTCAAGGCGTGCTATGTCCATCATATTCCTAATCCACATTTTAACAGTTGGTATGGTTGTATTTTTCCAAAAATTCCTCCCTCATCTTAAACCTTTGTCCTCTGTTTCTTGATTTCCGCACTCTGGGGGAGAAGACTGGGCATTCACACTAGTTATTCCCCTTGTGATTTTATACACCTCTGTAAGATCAACTCTCAGCCTCCTGTGCTCCACCAAACAAGCCCTAGCTTGCCCAACCTCTCCCTGTAGCTCAGGCTTTCCAAGTCCTGGCCCTCGTATATTTTGTTGGCATCCTTTCCAGCTTAGCAACATCCTATAGCAGGGTGACCAAATTTGAGCACAATATACAGTGTGGAAGCAGGCCCTTTGGCCCAACTTGCCTACACCGGCCAACATGTCCCAGCTACACCAGTCCCATCTGCCTCCAGACCTGTCCTATCCATGTACCTATCTAACTGTTTCTTAAACATTGGAATAGTCCCAGCCTCAACTACCTCATCTGGCAGCTTGTTCCATACACCCACCACCCTCTGTGTGGAAAAGTTACCCCTCAGATTCCTATTAAATAATTTCCCCTTCACCTTGAACTTATGTCCGGTGGTCGTCAATTCCCCTACTCTGGGCAAGAGATTCTGTGCAACTACCTGATATATTCCGCTCATGATTTTGTACACCTCCATAAGATCACCCCTCTTCCTGCGCTCCATGGAATAGAGTCCCAGCCTACTCAACCTCTCCCTATAGCTCGCACCATCTAGTCCTGGCAACACCCTTGTAAATCTTTTCTGAACCCTTTCAAGTTTGACAATATCTTTCCTATAACATGGTGCCCTGAACTGAAAACTATTCTAAATACGATCTCTCCAACATCTCATACAACTGCAACATGACAATAGACAATAGATGCAGGAGTAGGCCATTCAGCCCTTTGAGCCAGCACCGCCATTCAATGTGATCATGGCAGATCATCCCCAATCAGTAACCCGTTCCTGCCTTCTCCCCTATTCCCCTGACTCCGCTATCTTTAAGAGAATGACCTCCCAACTCCTATCTTCAATACTGATGAAGGCCAAAGTGCCGAAAGCCTTTTTGACCACGTTATCTACTTGCGACTCGACCTTCAAGGAACCATGCACCTGCACTCCTAGATCCCTCTGCTCTACAACATTCCCCATAAGCCTACCATTTACTGTGTAGATCCTGTCCATAGACGACCCAAAATGCACCACCTCATACTTCTCTGTATTAAATTCCATCAACCATCCCTCAGCCCACCTGACCAATCGATCCAGATCCTGCCGCAATCTTTCACAACTATCTTCACTATCTGCAAAACCACCCACTTTTGTGGCACAACACCTAAGCTTTTGTACACAAAAGGAGTCACAGTGTAGTGTAGTAGTTCAACTGCTTGGGCAGCATCTCAGGAGAATATGGACAGGTAATGTATCAGGTTGGAACCATTCAGACTGATTGAGGGGGGGAGAAAACTGGAAGAGAGGAGGGGCAGGACAAGGCTAGGCAAGTGAGAGGTCAACACAGGTGGGAGGGTTATTTAATAGGCAAATGGTTGGACAAAGGCCAGGGATGAAAAGACAGAAGGTGTGAGACAAAAGGATTGGAGATTTGCGGCTAGAGGCTGGAATGTAGGTGGAGGGGAGAAATAGGTGTCAGTCCAGGTGGGACACAGGAGAGTGTGTGTGTGTGTGGGTGGGGGGGGGGGGCATAGCTATAAAGTGAGAGGGATAAAGTTGAATGTAAAATATGCATTGTTATTTTACACATAGTGGGGGCATAGAATGCATTGGCAGGGGTGGTGGTGGAGGCAGATGCGAGAGGTGCTGAAAAGGCTTTTAGATAAGAACATAGAAGTGCAGAGAATAGAGGGATGTGGAGCATGTACAGGCAGATGAGTTCAGTTTCACTTGGCATCATGCTTAGCACAAACACTGGGCTGTTCTAAGTCCCGTGCTGAACTGTTCTATGATCTTTATCCATGCTGAACATAATGCGTTAAACTATCTCCTCTGACTATGTGATCCATATTCTTCCACTATTTGTATATACCTCTCCAATATTGTGCTTCCATGTTCTTTAGAATCGTAGAATACAGCACGGAAACAGCTCTTCAGCCCAACTTGTCCGTGCCGACCAAGATGGCCCATCTAAGCTTATTCTGTTTGCCTGCGTTTGGCCCCAACCTTTCTAATCCAAGTACTTGGCCAAGTGTCTTTTAAATGCTGTTTATAGTACCTGCTTCAACTACCTCCTCTGGCAACTCGTTCAGTATCTGAGTGAAAATGTTGCCCCTCAGGTCCGTATTAAATCTTGCCCCTTAAATGTATATCTTCTAGTTTTTGATTCCACTAAACTGAGCAAATAATTCTGTGCATTCAAAATATCTATTCACCTCAAGATTTTATACACCTCTATAAGATCACCCCTCCGCTTCCTGTGTTACAAGGAATAAAGTCATAGACTGCCCAACCTCGCATAGTGTCGAACAGCACGGAAACAGGCCATTCAACTTAACTTACCCATGTCAACCAAGTTGCCCCATCGACACGTCCCAGCTGCACGCGTTTGGCTCATATTCCCTCTAACTTTTTCCTATTCATTTACCTTTCCAAATGTTTATATGTTGTTTATCTATTCCTCTCACGGCCCTCTACACCGCTATAAGATTTCCCCTCAACCTCCTGCATCCAAGGAATAAAGCCCTGGCCTGCCCAACCACTGCCTATAAATAGCTCAAGCTCCCAAGTCTTGGCAACATCCTTGTACAGTAAATCCATCGTAGATTTTGATCAACTTCAGAAAGTGAAGTGGTGCATTGACGGCACCAAATTGAAGATGGTTGAAAGGTTCATGTTCTTAGGAGTAAATATCACCAGCAACTTGGCCTGGACCAGCCCTATTGAAACAATGGGCAAGCAAGCACACTAATGCCTCTACTTCCTTTGGAGGCTTGAGAAGTTCGGCATGTCCCCAACACTGCTCACCTATTTCACAGATGCGCCGCAGATAGCTATCTTTCACGGTCCACACAGCATCGTCTGGGAACAGCTCCATCCAAGACCGCAAGTAATTGTGAAGAATTGTGGTCGCAGCCCAGACCATCGTACAATCCATCCTCCCTTTCATCAACTGCATTCACACCACATGCTCCCTTGGCCATTCTATCTACTTGTGTTGCCTCTTTCAGGGAGCTGTGGATTTGAATCCCAAGTTTCCTCAATGATATCAAGGGCCTTGCCATTAACTATATGCTTTCCCCTAACATTTAACTTCCCAAATTGCACCACCTCATACTTGCTCAGACTATTTCATTGACTATTTCTCCTGCCATTTCTGTGGCTAATCTATATCTGTTTTATACCATGACAGTCAACCTCACTATCCCCATCTCCACCAATTTTGGTCTATTCTGCAAATTACTAGCCAACCCGTCTTCATTTACGTCCAGCTCATTTATACATATCACAAACAGCAGAGGTTCCAATACCGATCCCTGCAGAATTCCACAGGTCACAGACCTCCAGCCAGAACAACATCTTTCCTCCACAACCCTCCTCCATCTATCAGTAAGCCAGTTTTGAATCCAATCATTTACAGTGAGTCACTGTAGATCCCACCTCTTAAACTTCTGGTCTATCATGAGGGACTTTATTGAATGCCTTACTAAAATCCACGTAGACAACATCCCCTGCCCTACCCAGATTGATCACCTTTGTCACCGCCTCATAAAATTCAATCAATTCCATTAGATATGATGCCACTGTCGCTATTTACCGCATTCTCTTCTGAAAGATTGAATCCTTTCCCAATGAACCCTCTCCGATAGACTGGCAGGGTGAGTGTATTTCCGTGTCGGAGTAATAGCGGGAGATTTGAAAAGGGAAGCTTTGGATTGGCTAATTGAGTGGCCAATGAATGAACTAATTGAGCAACCAACAAAAAGAAGGCAAGGTGTAGCGGCCAGAATGGCCTCATTGGGAGAGAGGCCGTGTGGAGGTGAAGTGCTGTGTGGAGGGTAAGTGTCAGACTTTCGCTGAAGAGGCTTCAATGGGGATGCTGAGCAAAGACAGTGCAGAGGTTGACAGGAGGTGACAGTACGGTCTGCTGTTTTGTGTGTGTGTGTGTGATCATTTGCTTTTTTGCCTCTTGGTTTTAGTGCAGTAGAGATGGCAGGTAGAATGGTGCAATGTTCCTGTAGGATGTGGGAAGTCAGGGAAACTACCGGTGTCCCTGATGTCTACACCAGTGGGAATTGTGTCCAGGTGCAGCTCCTGAAAGACCGTGTTAGGGGACTGGGGCTGTAGCTGGGCGACCTCAGGATCAACAATGAGAATGAGAGCTTCATAGACAGGAGTTACAGCGAGGTGGTCACGCCTAAGCTACAGGAAGAGAGTCAGTAGGTGACCACGAGGAAATGGAGTAGACCGAGTGGAGGTGACCCCCTGCGGCCGTTGCCATTCAAAACACTTTTGGAAACTTTTGGGGAGGGATGACTATTGAGAGATGAGCAGCAGCAGCAAAGTCTGTGGCACCGAGCCTGGCTCTGAGGCACAGCAGGGAAGGGTAATGTTTGGCAGAACCATCGTGGTGGGAGAGCCGTGTAGGAAAGGACTGCAGATGCTGAGTTAAATCGAAGATTGACACAAAAAGCTGGAGTAACTCAGCGGGACAGGCAGCATCTCTGGAGAGAAGGAATGGATGACGTTTCGGGTCGAGACCCTTCTTCAGGCAGGAAGGAAAGTTGCAGAGTTGTTAGTTAGGGGGGTAGACAGGGGATTCTGAGGAACAATCGAGACTCCAGGATAGTGTGTTGCCACCCTGGTGCCAGGGTCTGGAATGTCTCGGAGCGACTGCATGACATTCTCTAGGGTGAGCAGCCAGAAGTCGTTGTAGGTAGGAAAAGGGATGAGGTCCTACAAAGCGAATATAGGCGGTTAGGCAAAAGATTAAAAGCCCGAACCACCAGGCTAGTGATATCCGGATGACACCCGGTGCCATGTGCTAGTGAGGGTAAGAACGGGAAGAGAGGACAGATGAATGTGTGGCTGAGGAGTTGGTGCAGGGGGCATGGATTCAGGTTTTTGCACTATCTCTTCTGGAAACCTGTATAAGGGGGATGGGTTGCACCTAAGCTGGAGGGGAACCCATATCCCAGCAGGCAGATTTGCTAGTGCTACACAGGTGGGTTTAAACTGGATTGGAAGGAGGGCAGGATCTAATGCAGGACTGAGACATGGGAGAGGCTGGAAGTCGGTGGAGGAACATTCTGAAAGCAAGTTCAGTGTACAGGATAGGTCGGGAACGAGGAAGGACTGTTGAATTGAATTGGATTTACAGTATTTTAATACAAGAGGCCTGATGGGTAAGGCAGATGAGCATGGACAAAAACTTGGCTGAGCGAGGGACAGGTCTGGCAGCTTAATGTTCCAGGGACCAGTTGCTACAGACGAGATAGAAGTGGGGCAAAAGATCTGCTTCATTGATTAAGAAGAAAATCATGGGAGTCGTCTGAGATGACATTACTGATGGTTTGTCCAGTCAGGTTATATGGGTGGAGTTGCGATATAAAAAATGGATGATCGTTGTATGATAGTTTACTATAGGTCCCCAAATAATCAATGGAAATTAGAAGAACAAATAAGCAGTGAAATTGCAGGCAGCTGTAACACTAGTAAGTGTGCCAGAGTAAGGGATTTTATCTTTTCCAATAGTGACTGGGATTGCCATCATGGCAAGGGCTAGACAGGGTGGAATTTGTCAAATGTGTTCAGGGAAGTTCTGGATCTACTGTTAAGAAATCAGGAAGGTTAGTGACTGAAATGTCAGTTGGACAGCCTTTTGGGACTAGTGACCACATTTCCATTAGCGTTAAAATAGTTATGGATAAAGGCAGGGTGTGCCCATGTTAATATTGACCAACTTAGAGGAATTACAAAATGGAGGATCTTTGCATTTGCAGGGTCTGCTTGGCCTCTTTCTGTGAAAAGTTGCAAGCTGTGAGCTGGCGCCACAAAGTCTGGACCCTAGATTGATATGCAGGGTGGGGTGAGGTCCAGGTGTCCTTTCCTTTGTTAAAATTCATGAGGACTTTGCAGAGGAGTTCAGAGGTGTTGCAAAAGCATGGTCAGGATTGGTCAAATAGGGGGGAGTGTAAATACTGTTAATAATGTTGCAGGGTGTTTGTGCTGCTGTTTGATGATTGGCTGAAGTGTGAAACCTTGTTTGACTTGTTTATACAACCTGGGAAAATGTTGCATTACCTTAGTTAACTGACTTCCTTCCTGAAGCTTCTGTAGAAACATTGTAAAGGGGTACTTTGTAATTGGTTGGGGAATTGTCAATTACTGTATGATGTGATCAATATGTGTGATTGGCTTGTAGGGGTTGCCTCCCCCATATAGTTCTGCCCCACGGGTCCAATTACTTATAAAAGAGTGGACCCCACGAGGATCGGAGTTGAGCTTCTGGAGGGGCGCTTTGGACTGCATAACCTTTTGGAGGGGTCTGCTTGCACGAGGCTGAAGGGCTTGAATGAGCAGAGACAAGGATCGGACCCGGGGTGGTTAGGTATTGTATAGGAAGTTTGTTATTGATGGAAAGAATAAAGAATAGTTGATCAGGTGATTGACTCAGTGTTTTACTGAACTAGACTAATGGGGGTAAACTTTAGGAGCATAATTACACCCACAAGTTCTGAATTGGGGCATGACCAACTTTGATGGTTTCAGAGAGGAACTTGCCCAAGTTAATTGGACAGGTTGGTTGCAGGCAAAGGGATGTCTAAAAAGTGGGATGCTTTTAAAAGTATGATGACGAGAGTTCAGGCCATGTGTGTTCCCTTCAGAGTGAATAGTAAGGAAGGTGGGAACAAGGAAGCTTGGATGATGAGGAAAATTGAAGCTCTGGTCAGGAATAAGAAGAAGGTATGGAACAGGTATACGCTGCAGGGATCACACGGATCAATGCAGCTGTTTGGGATCTGAGGAGCGTACGTAAGAAGAAAATCAGGAGGGCATAAAGGAGGCAAGAGATAACAGTGGAAAATCCAAAGACATTTTTTATGTACATTGAGGGAAAGAGTAAGAATAGTGCCTCCCAGAAACCAAAGCAGTCATTTCTGTGTGGAGCTGCTGGAGATGGGCAAGGTTCTCAACGTATTTCTCCTCTGTTTTTTCTGTAAAGAAAGACATGATGACTGGGGAACTTGGGACAGTTTATGGAGTTGTCTTGAGGACAGTGCACATTATGGTCGAGGATGTACTGGATGTCCTAAGGCGTATGATGGTAGATATACTGTATCTCCAGGGCTTGATCAGATATATCTGTGGATAGTGGGAAACTAGAGAAGATATTGCAGGCACCCTGGTTGACATAAACATAGAAATCATCTTAGGCACAGGTGAGGTACAGGAAGACTGGAGGGTGGCTAATATTGTGCATCTATTTAAGAATGGTTGCAAGGAAAAGCCTGGGAACTGTAGACCAGTGAGCCTAACATCTGTCGTAGGCAAGTTACTGGAGAGGATTCTGAGAGATGTTATATATATATATGCATTTGGATAGACAGGGAACAATTAGGGATACTCAGCATGGTTTTACATGTGGGAGATTGTCTTTCAAATCTTAGTTTTTTTTAAAGAAGTAACCAGAAAGGTTGATGAGGGCAACGTTGTAGATGTCTATATGGACTTCAGCAAGCTATTTGGTAAAGTTCTGTATGGTAGACTGCTCTGGAAGGTTAGATTGTATGGGATCCAAGGACAGCTAGCTGGCTGGATAGAGATTTGGCTTCAAGGAAGCAGAGGGTGATGGTGGAAGGTTGTTTTTCAGATTGGAAGCCTGTGGCTAGTGGTGTGCTCTGAGTTCGGTGCTGGGCCCATGTCTGTTTGTGGTGTATATCAATGATTTGGATGAGAATGAACAAGCAAGTCTAGTCAGTTTGCAGATGACACTAAAGTGGGTAGTTCCGTAGATAGTGAAGATGGTTATCAAAAAATACAGCAGGTCTTGTATACATCCTACTTGGGAAAGTGGTCTGAAAATAGCTAATGGAATTTAATGAAAATATGTGTGAGGGTGCATTTTGGGAAGTCAAACCAGGGCAGGACCGTGACAGCAAAGATCCTATAGCGGAGCAAGATAGATCACTCCTACTAAATGCAATGGGCTGACGTGTAGTATGCAACGGAACGGAACGTGGGCCTTTTTTTTTCATCCATTTCAGTAACCCGACCTGACCCGACCCGATCCGACTCGCAGTTAAATCAATGTTGCGGGGGACCAGTTTGTGTTAATACATTAAAATTTTGAAAATGAGGAGAAGATTTTTACCAAATAACTTTTATTTTTACGAGGATGTTTCCGTAACCGGCTTCCGTCTCCACACTAGTATCCTATGGGATCTTTGGTGCGGAGACGGAAGCCGGTTACGGAAATGGGGCCGAAAATTACCCATGTATCTGCCCATGACCCCTTTTAATTACCCATGTATCTGCCCATGACGTCTTTTTCGTCGAGTGATCTATCCTGCTTGCTATAGGATCTTTACTTCACAGTGAGTGGTAGGCCCTGTTATAGAGCAGAGGATTCGAGGAATAGTTACACAGTTCCCTCAAAGTGGTGTCATAGGTAGATAGGGTAAAGAAGGATTTGACCTTCATCAGTCAGAGTATTGAGCATAGAAGTTACAATGTTATGTTGCAGTTCTACAAGACTTTGGTGAGGCTTTATTTGGAGTATTGTGTTCAGTTTTGGTCAGCCAACTGTAGGAAGGAAATTGTTAAGCTGTAAAGGGTGCAGAGAAGATTTACGAGGATTGTTGCCCGGGCTTGAGGGCCTGGGCTATAGGGTGAGGTTGGGCAGGCTAGGACTTTTTCTCATGGATCGCAGGAGACTGAGGGATGATCTTATAGAAGAGTCCAAAATCATGAGAGGAATCGATAGGGTGAATGCACAGTCTTTTATCCAGGGCAGGAACCTGAGGGGCAACTGTTTCACTCAGATTTAGTAACTTGTCAGTTTCTTTGTTGAACTAAATTAAGGCGCATGTTGCAATCAAAAGCGCTTGAACAATTGGTTGGGAAGAAAGCCAAACTGTAAGATGTGGTTAATAGGTGGGTATAAGGAATGAACTACCAGAGGTGGTCGTTGAGACAGGTACAATAACAGCAATTAAAGGATGCTGGAGCAGTTACATGGATAGGAATGTTCAGATGAATATGGGATTGGCTTTGATGGGACATCATGGTCGGCATGGTTTGAGTCAGGCCGAAGACTCTACAACTCCATAACCTCCATGATCTCAAACTGTGGCGGTCTCCATATTGTCTTCCATGTCCTTCTTTTTATTTTATTTTTTTTCTCTTTTTTTTGTATGGCTTTGTAAATATTTGATTAGAGTATAAATGTAAATAATTTGGTGTACATAAAGCTGCTGGTGTACATATGGTGTACATTGAAAGTAGGCATGCAGGTGCAGCAGGCAGTGAAGAAAGCGAAAGGTATGTTAGCATTCATAGCAAAAGGATTTGAGTATAGGAGCAGTGAGGTTCTACTGCAGTTGTACAGGGTCTTGGTGAGACCACACCTGGAGTATTGCATACAGTTTTGGTCTCCTAATCTGAGAAAAAACATTCTTGCCGTAGAGGGAGTACAGAGAAGGTTCACCAGATTGATTCCTGGGATGTCAGGACTTTCATATGAAGAAAGACTGGGTAGACTCGGCTTGTACTCGCTAGAATTTAGAAGATTGAGGGGGGATCTTATAGACACTTTCAAAATTCTTAAGGGGTTGGACAGGCTAGATGCAGGAAGATTGTTCCCGATGTTGGAGAAGTCCAGAACAAGGGGTCACAGTTTAAGGATAAGGGGGAAATCTTTTAGGACCGAGATGAGAAAAACATTTTTCACACATTGAGTGGTGAATCTCTGGAATTCTCTGCCACAGAAGGTAGTTGAGGCCAGTTCATTGGCTATATTTAAGAGGGAGTTAGATGTGGCCCTTGTGGCTAAAGGGATCAGGGCATAATGGAGAGAAGGCAGGTACAGGATACTGAGTTGGATGATCAGCCATGATCATATTGAATGTCGGTGCAGGCTCGAAGGGCCGAATGGCCTACTCCTGCACCTATTTTCTATGTTTCTATGTTTCTACGTACATCTCAATAAGGTCACTCCTCAGCCCCCTATGATCCAATGAAAAATGTCTCAGCATATCCCTACAACTGCAGTCGTAAGCCTGCATAACATGACCCGAATAGATCAGGTAAGCCTGCAGTGTTTTACACAGAGCAGGGCAGTTGAGATAAGCTGCCAGAAGAGGTAGTTGAGACAGGGACTATTGTAATGTTTAAGAAACATTGAGACAAGTACATTGATAAGACTAGTTTTGAAGGATATGGGGCAAAAGCAGACAGGCGAGACTTGTGTAGATAGGGCATGTTTCCACACTGTATGACTCTATTTTGACTAACTCATGCTTCCTGTAGATGGGTGAGCAGAGCAGCACCCGGTCCTCCAACGACTTTCACAGCTGCATCACGATGGTGCAACATTTGCACTCCATGTCCCTCCCAATGAAGGCAAGCGTGCCGAACGCTGCCTTCACCGCCCTTTCCATCTGCCGCCACCCTTAGGGGCCCAGGCACCTCTGCTGCCAGATCTCATTGGAGTGTCGTGCAGCCAGGAGTGTTACAGATCCAGTAAAGCCTGATGGGCCCGGCTCGTCCACCGGGACCCACGCTGTGAGAGTGAGCAGGGACCCACGTGTAACCACCAAGAGTGAGGAAGGCCATCGGGGAACGAGGAAGGACACTGAGAACAATGGGGGCCTGGTTGGTGATGGGGGGGGGGGGGGGGGGGGGGGGGGGGGGGGGGTTGAGGCCAGTTCATTGGCTATATTTAAGAGGGAGTTAGATGTGGCCCTTGTGGCTAAAGGGATCAGGGGGTATGGAGAGAAGGCAGGTACAGGATACTGAGTTGGATGATCAGCCATGATCATATTGAATGGTGGTGCAGGCTCGAAGGGCCGAATGGCCTACTCCTGCACCTATTTTCTATGTTTCTATATAGCTGCTAAATTTGTTTAAGATAATTATAAGCAGTTGAATAAGGGGTGGGAATTAATAAGCTTTGGCTTCTTCCTGCTCCTTTTCGGACACATACGATTTCATTTATTTATAGATATTGTTTATGACACTTTATAAATATTCTTGTTTTGTTTTTTGTATGCTGTTTCACACTTGCTTTTTATTCTTTTATTCTGTTCGAAATAAATAATCAAATACATAAATAAATAAATAAATAAATAAATAAATAAATAGTGCATGTTTAGTATCTCAATTAGATCCTCGGACTCCAACCATAAGTTTCTTCCTTATTCCTGAGTGGACCTACCTTCTCTATGGTTACTACCTGTTTTAATGCACGTATTTAAAAAAATGACATTTACTTTAATCTGATTCACCTATATCATTTAGTGGCTGCTTTTTAAATGCCCAGTTGAGATCTTTCTTGTTTGGTTTATATTCCTCGAAGACCCTGTCTGACTTAATTTCTCTTTTTGACCGAATTTACAACCTCTTTGATCTTCCATGGTTCCCTTACCATGTCATCCTTATCCTCCTTCCTTACTTCTAGAGTCAGAGTCAAACAGCATGGAAATAGGACCCTCGGCCCGACTTGCCCACACTGACCAACTTGCCCCACTACACGAGTATGTGCTTGGCCCATAACCCTTTAAACCTGTCCTATCCATGTACCTGTTCAAATGATTTTAAACATTGTGATGGTATTGCAATATGCCGGTCCTGAACTCTGATCAGTTGGCCTTTAAACAACTCTCATATCTCACAGGACGGGAGCCAGTCCGGTGAGATCAAGGATAAATTGTTGCATCAGTCCTTCATTGATGCTGGTTTGAGGTCATCTGTCAGGAGTTAGGTTAGGTAAGGGGGAGGTACAGCGAGACCTGGGTGTCCTTGTACACCGGTCACTGAAAGTTGGCGTGCAGGTACAACAGGCAGTGAAGAAAGTTAATAGAAACATAGAAACGTAGAAAATAGGTGCAGGAGTAGGCCATTCGGCCCTTCGAGCCTGCACCGCCATTCAATATGATCATGGCTGATCATCCAACTCAGTATCCTGTACCTGCCTTCTCTCCATACCCCCTGATCCCTTTAGCCACAAGGGCCACATCTAACTCCCTCTTAGATATAGCCAATGAACTGGCCTCAACTACCTTCTGTGGCAGAGAATTCCAGAGATTCACCACTCTCTGTGTGAAAAATGTTTTCCTCATCTCGGTCTCAAAAGATTTCCCCCTTATCCTTAAACTGTGACCCCTTGTTCTGGACTTTCCCGACATCGGGAATTCCCCAACATAATGGAATGTTGGCCTTCATAACAAGAGGATTTCAGTATAGGAGTAGAGAGGTTCTTCTGCAGTTGTATAGGGCTCTGGTGAGACCACATCTGGAGTATTGTGTACAGTTTTGGTCTCCTAATTTGAGGAAGGACATCCTTGTGATTGAGGCAGTGCAGCATAGGCTCACAAGATTGATCCCTGGGATGGCGGGACTGTCGTATGAGGAAAGATTGAAAAAACTAGGCTTGTATTCACTGGAGTTTAGACGGATGAGGGGGGATCTTATGGAAATATATAAAATTATAAAAGGACTGGACAAGCTAGATGCAGGAAAAATGTTCCCTATGTTGGGTGAGTCCAGAATCAGGGGCCACAGTCTTAGAATACAGGGGAGGTTATTTAAGACTGTGAGAAAAATCTTTTTCTCCCAGAGAGTTGTGAATTTATGGAATTCCCTGCCACAGAGGGCAGTGGAGGCCAAATCACTGGATGGATTTAAGAGAGAGTTAGATAGAGCTCTAGGGGCTAGTGGAATCAAGGGATATGGGGAGAAGGCAGGCATGGGTTATTGATAGGGGACGGTCAGCCATGATCACAATGAATGGCGGTGCTGGCTCGAAGGGCCGAATGGCCTCCTCCTTCACCTATTTTCTATGTTTCTATGTTTCTTAGAGTGAGGATGATTTGCTTCCACTGGTTTCCTGAGTTCTGAGCATCCAGATTCCAAGGAGCATCATCTGCTCAATGGTCCAGAAATACTTGAATCATGGTTGTGTATCCATGAACTTGGAATGTAAAGGGTCCCAGTGCATCCATGCTTGCTGCAGAGCAGAGGACCAGAGATCCAATCCAGCGTTAGCTTTAAGAATCAGATGATGATTTGAATAAGGTTTATACGTGGCAAAATTGTCATGTGCTGAAATCTCATTAGTTACTTTCACTTCTCCATTTCAAGAAGGGGAATTGAGGCCCAGGAGCAATCACGGGCAGGTCACAGAGAGCTGCATCTCAGTGGGCACAAAATCTGCCTCGTCCTGTTAACGCAGTCTACGCAAGGAATTGTACTTCGAAAGTGATAAAGTAACTGAGACACAACTTGGCACAAACTAGCCAAAAGCATTCTTGTGTGGGTAGTCGAGTGCTTCTGAGAAATTGAAATTTATTGACCATCCAAGATGGACGAGCCTTACATCCGACATCTTGAAGTGCTGGGATTTGAAAAAAGATTTGTCCCAAATCAGTATTATGTGAGTACCAGTAACTGACTTTCTCTGTTTATTCGTAGAATGTATAATCAACAATGTGTCTAGAGAGCTGCAAGATTGACATATTTGAAAACGGATTTTTTTTTAGTGAGCTCAGATTTTTTCGCAGAATAGAGGAAATGCCTGAATAGCATGAGTTCTTTGTAAATAGTAACGAACTTGTGTATTGTTCCTGTCACTAGATTCAGACCATGAGTTGGAATTAGCTTTCAAACAGGAAGTGATTGCAATAACCAGGGACTTTTTCTTGCGCATAAAGGAAAAAATAATGAAATGAAAGACCCACAGCTGTAGTTAAAGCATTGGAATCCTTCTCCTTGGGCAGTCTCTCATGATCAAGATTGACACTAAACGCTGGAGTAACTCAGCGGGTCAGACAGCATCTGTGGAGAAAGGAATAGGTGTTTCGGGTTTAGACCTGCCTGGCCCGCTGAGCTGATCCAACATTTTGTGTCTATCTTCGGTGTAAGCCAGCAACGTTCCTACACATTTTGTCGGCCCCTCAGGATCAAGGAGGGCTCGTTTTCCGCTCAGTTCTGTGGGCTCTGTGGGTGGCTGTGGGCTGTAGAGGTCGGCACACTCAGCACTCATGAGAGCAATAGATCGTGTCGATGCACAGAATCTGCGGGGTAACTTTTTCACACAAAGGGTGGTGGGTGCATGGAACTAGCTCCCAGAGTACAGACACAAAATGCTGGAGTAACTCAGTGGGCCAGGCAGCATCTCTGGATTGAAGGGTCCAGAGACATTTCTCTTTGGGTCGAGACCCTTCTTCAGACCCCGAGTTGACGTAGTTGAGGCAGGGACTATCCCAACATTTGAGAAACAGTTAGACAGGTACATGGATAGGACAGGTTTGGAGGAATATGGACCAAACGCAGGCAGGTGGGACTAGTGTAGCTGGGACGTGTAGGCCAGTGTGGGCAAGATGGGCCTGTTTCCACGCTATATCACTCTACGACCATAACAACTGGGACAGGGAGGACTATCCCGAGTGTTCCTCCTGCACGTTGAGCTGCCATTTGTCAGTGAATGCCAGGAGTCGGCTGGATCCTTCGTCCTTCGATTGTGTGGAACATAACGTAAGATTCAAGGGCTGAGTCTGTCGCTGCGGCCCGGTGCTGGTGAGGAAATGGACACCAGATCCGATTGCAGGTCAGACTATACAAAACGTCGAAAATCCCAGTAACACTGTGCAGATGGACCATCTGAGAAGAGACAAACAACAGTGATTTGTTTTGGACTTGTCAGAAATGTTGAAAATTATAAGTGAGATGAGGTTATAAACTGTTTAACCTTCGAGCTACATACTGGGGAAGCATGATGGAGAAAAAGTGGCCAACATAGGATGATAGGAAG
Source organism: Amblyraja radiata (assembly GCF_010909765.2). Lineage (NCBI taxonomy): Eukaryota > Metazoa > Chordata > Chondrichthyes > Rajiformes > Rajidae > Amblyraja > Amblyraja radiata. The sequence continues at coordinate 1,690,801 of NC_045983.1, read as the reverse complement.
GTAATAAATAGTCAATGTGTTTAGCTTTCACAGCACAGCTAGAGTTCAACTAAAGACTGAGGGTAATTAAAACTGTTTGAAGATCAAAAAAACTGTACATTTTGTAAAATTGTAAATTGTCCCTAGTGCATAGGATAGTTTTAGTGTGCGGGTATCACTGGTTGGTGCGGACCCGGTGTGCTGAAGGGCCTGTTTCCGTGCTGTATCTCTAAACTAAACAACACTAAATTAAACCAAGTTAGCATTATGGTCTGGTTCCATTTGCCAGTATTTGGCCGATTGCCTTTTAAATTGTACCTATGTGTATATCTTATAAAGTTGTCATTGTTACTGCTTCTATATTTTCTCTGGACTACCCTCTGAGTGTAAAAGTTGCCCCTCACAACCCTCTTAAATATTTATTCTCCCACCTGCAGCCCTGTCCTCTGCCCTGGGAAACAGACTGTGAGCGTTCACTTTATCCACGCCCCTCATGATTCTGAAATCCAGGTTAGTCGGGAAGTGGTGTTAGGTAAATTGTATGGATTAAAGGCTGATAAATCCCCAGGGCCAGATAGGCTGCATCCCAGAGTACTTAAGGAAGTAGCCCCAGAAATAGTGGATGCATTAGTGATAATTTTTCAAAACTCTTTAGATTCTGGAGTAGTTCCTGAGGATTGGAGGGTAGCTAATGTAACCCCACTTTTTAAAAAGGGAGGGAGAGAGAAAACGGGGAATTACAGACCAGTTAGTCTAACATCAGTAGTGGGGAAACTGCTAGAGTCAGTTATTAAAGATGGGATAGCAGCACATTTGGAAAGTGATGAAATCATTGAACAAAGTCAGCATGGATTTATGAAAGGTAAATCATGTCTGACGAATCTTATAGAATTTTTCAAGGATATAACTAGTAGAGTGGATAAGGGAGAACCAGTGGATGTGTTATATCTGGACTTTCAGAAGGCTTTCGACAAGGTCCCACATAAAAGATTAGTATACAAACTTAAAGCACACGGTATTAGGGGTTCAGTATGGATGTGGATAGAGAACTGGCTGGCAGACAGGAAGCAAAGAGTAGGAGTAAACGGGTCCTTTTCTGAATGGCAGGCAGTGACTAGTGGGGTACCGCAAGGCTCAGTGCTGGGACCCCAGCTATTTACAATATATATTAATGATTTGGACAAGGGAATTGAATCTCCAAGTTTGCGGATGACTCGAAGCTGGGGGGCAGTGTTAGCTGTGAGGAGGATGCTAGGAGGCTTCAAGGTGACTTGGATAGGCTGGGTGAGTGGGCAAATGCATGGCAGATGCAGTATAATGCGGATAAATGTGCGGTTATCCACTTTGGTGGCAAAAACAGGAAAGTAGACTATTATCTGAATGGTGGCCGATTAGAAAAAGGGGAGATGCAACGAGACCTGGGTATCATGGTACACCAGTCATTGAAAGTAGGCATGCAGGTGCAGCAGGCAGTGAAGAAAGCGAATGGTATGTTAGCATTCATAGCAAAAGGATTTGAGTATAGGAGTAGGGAGGTTCTACTGCAGTTGTACTGGGACTTGGTGAGACCACACCTGGAGTATTGCATACAGTTTTGGTCTCCTAATCTGAGGAAAGACATTCTTGCCATAGAGAGAGTACAGAGAAGGTTCACCAGACTGATTCCTGGGATGTCAGGACTTTCATATGAAGAAAGACTGGATAGACTCGGCTTGTACTCGCTAGAATTTAGAAGATTGAGGGGGGATCTTATAGAAACTTACAAACTTCTTAAGGGGTTGGACAGGCTAGATGCAGGAAGATTGTTCCCTATGTTGGGGAAGTCCAGAACAAGGTGTCACAGTTTAAGGATAAGGGGGAAATCTTTTAGGACCGAGATGAGAAAAACATTTTTCACACAGAGAGTGGTGAATCTCTGGAATTCTCTGCCACAGAAGGTAGTTGAGGCCAGTTCATTGGCTATATTTAAGAGGGAGTTAGATGTGGCCCTTGTGGCTAAAGGGATCAGGGCATAATGGAGAGACGGCAGGTACAGGATACTGAGTTGGATGATCAGCCATGATCATATTGAATGTCGGTGCAGGCTCGAAGGGCCGAATGGCCTACTCCTGCACCTATTTTCTATGTTTCTATGTTTCTACGTACATCTCAATAAGGTCACTCCTCAGCCCCCTATGATCCAATGAAAAATGTCTCAGCATATCCCTATAACTGCAGTCGTAAGCCTGCATAACATGACCCGAATAGATCAGGTAAGCCTGCAGTGTTTTACACAGAGCAGGGCAGTTGAGATAAGCTGCCAGAAGCGGTAGTTGAGACAGGGACTATTGTAATGTTTAAGAAACATTGAGACAAGTACATTGATAAGACTAGTTTTGAAGGATATGGGGCAAAAGCAGACAGGCGAGACTTGTGTAGATAGGGCATGTTTCCACACTGTATGACTCTATTTTGACTAACTCATGCTTCCTGTAGATGGGTGAGCAGAGCAGCACCCGGTCCTCCAACGACTTTCACAGCTGCATCACGATGGTGCAACATTTGCACTCCATGTCCCTCCCAATGAAGGCAAGCGTGCCGAACGCTGCCTTCACCGCCCTTTCCATCTGCCGCCACCCTTAGGGGCCCAGGCACCTCTGCTGCCAGATCTCATTGGAGTGTCGTGCAGCCAGGAGTGTTACAGATCCAGTAAAGCCTGATGGGCCCGGCTCGTCCACTGGGTCCCACGCTGTGAGAGTGAGCAGGGACCCACGTGTAACCACCAAGAGTGAGGAAGGCCATCGGGGAACGAGGAAGGACACTGAGAACAATGGGGGCCTGGTTGGTGATGGGTGGTGGGGGGGGGGGGGGGGGGGGGGGGGGGAGGTTGAGGTTGCAAAGGTGGGTCTTGTTTAACTAGACATCATGTTTTGCACAAACATTGTGGGGCGAAGGGCCTGTTCCTGTGTTGTACTGCTCTATGTAACGTTCTCTCTGAGTACTGTAGTTATGTCCTCCTGCTCTCTCCTCTCTTACTTGTATCTCTATCTCGCCTGAAGCATCAATACCCTGAAATATTGAGCTGCCCAGTCCTGCCCTTCTCTCAGCCATGTTTCTGCTATGACTGTCCTGTCCCAGTCCGCTGAGCAATCCATGCCCTGAGTTTATCTGTCTTACTTGTTGCCTCTGGTTCAGCAGGTTCTGACCAGTGTGACTCCAGTGATGCTGACAGTGGGGGGCTCTGTGATGAGAATGTCAATTTGTGGTTGGATATCCTGTCTCTTGTTGAAGATAGTGAAGGACAGGCACTTTTGTGGAGTAACCTTTGTGCAGCAAACGGTGCAGGGAAGACTTACGAGGATGTTGCCAGTACTCAAGGAACTGAACTATAGGGAGAGGTTGAGGAGGCTGGAACTCTATTCCTTGGAGCGCAGAAGGATGAGGGTTGATCTTATAGAGGTGTAGAAAATCTTGAGAGGAATAGATCGGGTATATGCTCAGTCACTTGCCCTGAGTAGGGGAATCATAAACCAGGGGCCATATGTTTATGGTGAAGGAGGAAAGATTTAATAACAACCTGAGGGGTAATGTTTTCACACAGGGAGCGGTGGGTGTACGGAGCAAGCTGCTAGAGGAGGTAGTTCAGCGGGTAGTATTGCAACGTTTAATAAACATTTAGACAGGTACATGGATAGGATAGATTTAAAGGGATATGGGCCCAATGCAGATAGGTGGGACTAGTATAGATGGGACATGTTGGCCTGTGTGGGCAAGTTTGGCCGAAGGGCCTGTTCCCACACTATCACTCTATTAATCTATAAATGTCTCATGTCACTTTTCATTCTGCACCTGAATGTTTAGTTTAGTTTATTTATTGTCATGTGTACTGAGGCAGAGCGAAACATTTTTTTGTTGCATGTTATCCAGTCAGTGGAAAGACTATAGATGATTACAATTGAGCCTGTACAGTGTACAGATACAGGATAAAGGGAATAACGTTTAAAGCAAGACAATGTCCAGCAAAGTCCGATTAAAGATGCATCTGCCTAAATCTTGCTGCATGCAAGCATAGGCTGCTTACTTTGTTGAGAATTGCAAATGGGATTGAAACTCCTGCAATTAGAGCCAGAGAGGCATAGAGTGATACAGTGTGGAAACAGGCCCTTCATAGAGTGGTATATTGTGGTAACAGGCCCTTCATAGAGTGATACAGTGTGGAAACAGGCCCTTCATAGAGTGGTATATTGTGGTAACAGGCCCTTCATAGAGTGGTATATTGTGGTAACAGGCCCTTCATAGAGTGATACAGTGTGGAAACAGGCCCTTCGGCCCAATTTACCCACACCGGCCAACAATGTCCCAGCTACACCAGTCCCACTTGCCTGCACTTGGTCCATATCTCTCCAAACCTGTCCTATCCATGTACCTGTCTAACTGTTTCTTAAATGATGGGATGGTCCCAGCCTCAACTACCTTCTCTGGCAGCTTGTTCCATACATCCACCACCCTTTGTGTGAAAAAAGTATCAAAAAACAGTATAAAGGGAATAATGTTTAGTGCAAGATATAGTCCAGTAAAGTCTGATTAAAGATAGACCGAGGATTTCCAATGATAGTAATTCTGGACCGCCCTCAAACTGCAGATAGGATGGTTCAGCCTGATAACAACTGGCAAGTAACTGGGAAGTAATTTGGAGGTGTGCGTTTTCATACTTCTGTACCTCTTGCCTGATGGGAGAGGAGAGTTGAGGGAGTGATTGGGGTGAGACTGGTCCTTGATTATGCTAGTGGCCTTGGAGAGGCAGCGTAAAGTGCAGATGGCGTCAATGGAAGGGAAGTTAGTTTGTGTGATGGTCTGGGCTGTGTCCACAAGTCTGCAATTTCTCTGCAAGGGAGCTGTTCCCAAACCAAGCTGTGATGCATCGCGATAAAATGCTTTCCATGGTGCATCTGTAGAAGTTAGTGACAGTTGTTGGGGACATGCCGAACTTCCTATGGCGGTGCAGGCTCGAAGGGCCGAATGGCCTACTCCTGCACCTATTTTCTATGTTTCTATGTTTCTAAACCTTCCAAGGAAGTAGAGGCGTTGATGTGCTTTCTTGGTCAATACTCGGTGTGGGTAGTCCAGGGCAAGTTGCTGGTCATCCATGATAAATGAAATTTTGGGATCTGCCTTCAGACCAGCATTGTCCAGAATGCTGCTGGATTAGAGGATAAAACCAACCTCCCTTCCATTTACTCCATTTATGCTTCACGCTGCCTTGGCAAGTCCAGCAGCATAATCAAGGACCAGTCTCAACATGGCCACTCCCGCTTCTCCCCTATCCCATCGGGCAAAAGGTAAAGAGATGTGAAAACGCACAACTCCAGATTCAGCGTCATTTTCTTCTCAGCTGTTATCAAGCAACTGAACCATCCTATCACAACCAAAAAGTAGTACTAAGCAACTGTATATCTCATTGGAGACCCTCAGACTATCTTTGATCAGACTCTATTAGACTTTATCTTGCAGTAAACATTGCTCCCATTATTCCCTTTATCATGTATCTGTACACTGGATGGCTCGATTGTAATCATGTATATAACCATATAACCATATAACAATTACAGCACGGAAACAGGCCATCTCGACCCTTCTAGTCCGTGCCGAACACATAATCTCCCCTAGTCCCATATACCTGCGCTCAGACCATAACCCTCCATTCCTTTCCCGTCCATATAACTATCCAATTTATTTTTTAATGATAAAAACGAACCTGCCTCCACCACCTTCACTGGAAGCTCATTCCACACAGCCACCACTCTCTGAGTAAAGAAGTTCCCCCTCATGTTACCCCTAAACGTCTGTCCCTTAATTCTCAAGTCATGTCCCCCTTGTTTGAATCTTCCCTACTCTCAGTGGGAAAAGCTTATCCACGTCATCTCTGTCTATCCCTCTCATCATTTTAAAGACCTCTATCAAGTCCCCCCTTAACCTTCTGCGCTCCAAAGAATAAAGCCCTAACTTGTTCAACCTTTCTCTGTAACTTAGTTGCTGAAACCCAGGCAACATTCTAGTAAATCTCCTCTGTACTCTCTCTATTTTGTTGACGTCGTTCCTATAATTTGGCGACCAAAATTGTACCCCATACTCCAGAATTGGCCTCACCAATGCCTTGTACAATTTTAACATTACATCCCAACTTCTATACTCAATGCTCTGATTTATAAAGGCCAGCACACCAAAAGCTTTCTTTACCACCCTATCAACATGAGATTCCACTTTCAGGGAACTGTGCACAGTTATTCCCAGATCCCTCTGTTCACCTGCATTCTTCAATTCCCTACCATTGACCATGTACGTCCTATTTTGATTTGTCCTGCCAAGATGTAGCACCTCACACTTATCAGCATTAAACTCCATCTGCCATCTTTCAGCCCACTCTTCCAACTGGCATAAATCTCTCTGTAGACTTTGAAAATCTATTTCATTATCCACAACCCCACCTTATCATAGTATCATCTGCATACTTACTAATCCAATTTACCACACCACCATCCAGATCATTGATGTACATGACAAACAACAGTGGACCCAACACAGATCCCTGTGACACCCCACTAGTCACCGGCCTCCAACCTGACAAACAACCATCCATCATTACTCTCTGGCATCTCCCATTGAGCCACTGTTGAATCCATCTTGCTACTCCACCATTAATACCCAACAATTGAACCTTCTTAACCAACCTTCCGTGAGGAACCTTGTCAAAGGCCTTACTGAAGTCCATATATACAACATCCACTGCTTTACCCTCATCAATTTCCTGAGTAACCTCTTCAAAAAATTCAAGAAGATTAGTCAAACATGACCTTCCAGGCACAAATCCATGTTGACTGTTCCTAATCAGACCCTGTTTATCCAGATGCTTATATATATATTATCTCTAAGTATCCTTTCCATTAATTTGCCCACCACTGACGTCAAACTAACAGGTCTATAATTGCTAGGTTTACTCTTAGACCCCTTTTTAAACAATGGAACAACATGCGCAGTACGCCAATCCTCCGGCACTATTCCCGTTTCTAATGACATTTGAAATATTTCTGTCATAGCCCCTGCTATTTCTACACTAACTTCCCTCAATGTCCTAGGGAATATCCTGTCCTGACCTGGAGACTTATCCACTTTTATATTTCTCAAAAGTGTCAGTACTTCCTCTTCTTTGAATCTCATAGTTTCCATAGCTACTCTACTTGTTTCCCTTACCTCACATAATTCAATATCCTTCTCCTTGGTGAATACCGAAGAAAAGATAGTCTTTCTAACACACAACAAAAGTCTTTCACTGTGCCTCGGTACATGTGACAATAAACTAAACTAGCTTCAAGGAGAAGTTGGACAAACTTGGATTGTTTTCTCTGGCACATCAGAGGTAGACCTGATAGAGCTATATACAATTATGAGAGTTGTACCTCTGGTGACAATCAGAACCATTTCCTGGGTTGGAAATGATGAGCGGCCAAAGTTGAAGTAAAGTTTAAAGGAGATGTGTGAGGTGTTTGTTTTTACACATAGAGTGGTTGGTGCCTAGAACACATTGCCAGATGGTGGCGGTGGAGCCAGATACGATAGTGGCTTTTAAGAGAATTTTAGATCGGCAATAAGTATTCAGTAAATGGAAGGGGTTGGATCACACGTAGGCAGCGGAGATCACTTTAAGTTGGCATCATGTTCGGCACGGACATTGTGGGCTGAAGACACTGTTCCTGTGTTTAGTTGAGGTTCAGTAATTAGCTTTTTTGTTGTGTTCTACCCAGTCTGCGAAAAGATTACAATCAAGCTGTCCATAGTGTACAGATACAGGATACAGGGAACAATGTTCAGTGCAAGATAAAGTCCAGTAAAGTCCAATTAAATATAGTCTGGGGGTCTCCAATGAGGTGGATGCTAGGTCAGGACCACACTCTGGTATTAGGTGATAGGATGGTTCAGTTGCCTGATAACAGCTGGGACGAAACTGTAGCTGAATGTGGAGTTATGCATTTTCACACTTCTGTACCTCTTGCCTGATGGGAGAGGGGAGAAGAGGGTGTGGTTCTATGTCCTATCATCTCTCTACTACTTTTCTATTCAAGTATTTAGTAAATGTTTTTTAAACTTTGTAATTGTACCAGGTCTACCAGCTCGTTCCATAAACCCACACCACTCCTTGAACAAGTTGCCCATCACATTGTCTCTCGGTTTTAGTGCAGTAGAGATGGCAGGTAGAATGGTAGAAAGTGTACTTAAGCGGCTTTTGGATATGTATATGGATATGCAGGAATGGAGGGATATTATGGGCAGGTAAATAAGAGATTGTCTTGGCATCATGTGTGGCACAGACTTTAGCGACCAAAGCGCCTGTTCTTGTGGTGTACTGTTCAAGTTCTAAGTACATAAAGGGAAAGAGGGCAACTGGGGAGTGAATAATGCCCCTCAGAAACCAAAGCGATCATCTCTGTGTGGAGCCGCAAGTCCTCAATGTGTATTTCTCCTCAGTTTTCACCGTGGAGACAGAAATGAAGACTGGGTAACTTGGGACAGTTACAGGAGTTGCCTTGAGGGCAGTCGGTATTATGGTCAAGGAGGTGCTAGACGTCCTACGGGGTATGAAGGTAGATAGATGCTCCAGGCCTGATCAAATCTATCTGAGGACACTGTCGGAAGCTAGGGAAACAATTACATGGGCCCTAACTGGCAGAAATAAATCATTGTCAGACACGGGTGAGGTGCCGGAAGTCTGGAGGGTGGCTAATGTTGTGCCTCTATTTAAGAAGGGCTTAAGGGAACAGCAAGAGATTTATAGACGAGTGAACCTAACATCTGTGGCAGGCCAGAGAAGACACAGAGTGCTGGAGTAGCTCAGCAGGTCAGGGAGCATATCAGGAGAACATGGATGGGCAACGCTTTTAGTCGCAGCCCTTCATCAGTCTGAAGAAGGGTTCTGACCTGAAACATCATCTATCGAAGCACTCAATATCTCTTTTTGTAAACCAGCATCTGCTATTTATTTTGTCTACGTCTGTAGTAAACAAGGAATGGAGAGGATTCCGACGGGTTAGATATACATTTATTTGGATAGACGGGTTGATTGAGGACAATCAACAGCATTTTGTACGTGGGAGATTGCGTCTGACAAATGTATTTGAGTTTTTTGAAGAAGTAAGCAAAAGGGTTGATGAAGGCAAAGTTGTAGTGGTGGTATACATGGAGTTCAGCAAGGCATTTGATCAAGTCCACATGGTAGGTTGCTCTTGAAGGATAGATTAATGGGATCCAGGGAGAATTAGCTGACTGGATAGAAAATTAGCTTCATGGAAGAAAGCAGAAGGTGAAAGTAAAAGGTTGTTTTAGAAATGGAGACCTGTGACTAGTGATGTGTCTCGATGATCATTGCTGGGCCCATTGCTGTTTGTGGTTTCTGTCAGTGATTTAGATGAGAGTACAAGCTTGGTTACAAATGACACTAAAGTGGGTGACACTATAGACAGCGAAGATGGTTATCAAAAATTACAGCAGGATCTTGATCAGCTGGACAAGTATGCTGAAAGTACACAAAAATGCTGGAGAAACTCAGCGGGTGCAGCAGCATCTATGGAGCGAAAGAGATAGGCAACGTTTCAGGCCGAAACCCTTCTTCTGACTGATAGGGGGTGGGGGGAGGCGGGGAGAAGAAAGGAAAAAGGAGAAGGAGGAGCCCGAAGGCTGAGGGAGAGATAGGAAGGGGAGGAGTCAGCAAGGGTTAACAGAATTGTGAGAATTCAATGTTCATGCCACCAGGATGCAGACTCCCCAAGCGGAATATGAGGTGCTGTTCCTCCAATTTACGGTCTTGCTCACTCTGGCCATGGAGGAGGCCCAGGGCAGAGGTCGGATACCGAATTGGAGGGGGAGTTGAAGTGCTGAGCCACCGGGAGGTCAGGTTGGTTAATGCGGAGGTGTTCGACGAAACGATCGCCAAGCCTACTCTTGGTCTCACCGATATAGATCAGCTGACATCCAGAGCAGCGGATGCAATAGATGAAGTTGGTTATGCTGAGGAATGGTTAATGGAATTTAATGCATATGTGCAAACGAAGGCAGGACTTTCACTGTGAATGGTAGTGCTCTGGGGAGTGTTGTAGGGCAGAGTGGTCTTGGAATGCAGGTTCATAGTTCATCATAGGATGGATAGGGTGGTCAAGAAGGCTTTCAGTACATTGGCCTCCATCAGTCAAGGGTATAGAAGTTGGGATGTTATGTTACAATTGTACAAGATGTTGATGAGGCTGCATTTGGAATGTGTGTACAGTTTTGGCCAGTCTGCTACAGGAATGATGTTGTTATGCTAGAAAGAGTACAGAGAAGATTTACGAGGATGTTATCAGGACTCGAGGGAGTGAGCTATAGGAGAAAGCTGGTCTTCATTCCTTGGATGCGGGAGGATCTTCTAGGGTGAACGCACAGAGCCTTTTACCCAGAGTAGGGGAATCAAGAACCAGGGGACATCGTTTTAAGGTGAAAGGGAAAAGATTTAAGGGGCAGCTTGTTCACACTGAGGGTGGGTATATAAATAGCCTGCCAAAGTAGATAGTTGAGGCAGTTACTATAATATACAAAAGGCATTTGGACACATGCATGGATCAGAAAGGTTTAGTGGGATATGGGTGAAACTCACAGGTGGGAGTAGTGTAGATGGGTCATCTTGGTCGGCATGGATGATTTGGGCTTAAGGGCCTGTTTCCATGCTGTGTGACTCTATGACTGACTTTCCTCATTGAAAGGTCCTGCTTCATTGTCTGTCATCTAACATCGGAACCAAAGCTAGTTTCCTCCTTTATGCTTGTCGATAGTGTATGTCTCCAGCATCTGGGACCTCTTTTTGGTCAGAGTCTCAAGTGTTAAACAATTTCACCAAGGGGCAAAATGGCGGCAGCCGTTTTGTGTAGGAAGGAATTGTAGATGTTGGTTTACACCGAAGATTGATACAAAATAATGGAGTAACTCAGCGGCTCAGGCAGCACCTTTGGGGAAAAGGAATAAGTGACGTTTTGTGTCAAGATCCTTCGTCAGACATTTTGAGTCAAGACCTGAAGATGAAGTGCTTCGAAAGGCTGGTCCAATCCCAATGAAGTGCTTTGAAAGGCTGGTCCTCTCCCACATCAAATCCAGCATCCCTGCCTCACTGGATTCTCATCAATTTGCATACAGGGCAAATAGATCAACAGAGGATGCCATCTCTCTGGCTCTTCACATTGTCCTGACTCACCTGGATAGACAGGGCACGTACGTGAGGATGCTCTTCATTGACTATAGCTCTGCATTCAATACGGTCATCCCCACCAAGCTCATCACCAAACTCCACCAGCTAGGTCTCAGCTCGCCGATATGCGATTGGATCCTGAACTTTCTGACAGAGCGACCGCAGGCAGTGAGACTGGGCCCGCACCTGTCCCCCACTATCACCCTGAGCACCGGCACACCGCAGGGCTGTGTACTAAGCCCTATGCTCTACTCCCTCTTCACACACGACTGTGTTCCTGCATTCGACACCAACACCATCGTCAAGTTTGCAGACGACACAACAGTGATTGGGCTGATCACCAACGGTGATGAAACAAAATACAGAGCGGATGTGCAGAACCTGGCGGACTGGTGCGCACGTAACAACTTGTCACTAAACACCTCCAAGACCAAGGAGCTGATTATTGACTTCAGGAGGCCACATAATGGAGAGTACGCCCCAATCTCCATCTACGGGGAAAGTGTGGAGAGAGTGTCCAGCTTTAAGTTTCTCGGCACTCACATTTCAGAGGACCTCACATGGTCCACCAACACCGCTGCGCTGGTCAAGAAGGCACAGCAACGACTGTTCTTCCTGAGGACATTAAAAAAGACTGGTCTGCCCCAACAGCTGCTGACAACCTTCTACCGCTGCACCACAGAGAGCATATTAACGTATGGCATCTCTGTGTGGTATCTCAGCTGCACGGAGGCGGAGAGGAGAGCTCTTCAGTGCGTCGTCCACAGAGCGCAGAGGATTATTGGGACACAGCTACAAGCCTTGTAGGGCATCTACCACACACGGTGCCTCAGGAAGGCCGTCAGCAGGTTATTGCGGAGATATTCCGCAATAACCTACCTGACCTCCCGGTGGCTCAGCACTTCAACTCCCCCTCCCATTCCCAATCCGACCTCTCTGTCCTGGGTCTCCTCCATTGCCAGAGTGAGCAACAGCGGAAATTGGAGGAACAGCACCTCATATTCCGTCTGGGGTCCTTGCGTCCTTATGGCATCAACATTGAATTCTCCCAATTTGGCTAGCCCGTGCTGTCTCCTCCCCTCTAGCTGTCTCCTCCCACCCTCCCATCCGCCCGCCCTCGGGCTCCTCCTCCTCCTCCCCTTTTCCTTCTTTCTTTCCCCACCCCCCCATCAGTCTGAAGAAGGGTTTCGGCCCGAAACGTCGCCTATTTCCTTCGCTCCATAGATGCTGCTGCACCCGCTGAGTTTCCCCAGCAATTGTGTGTACCTTCGATATTCCAGCATCTGCAGTTCCCTTTTGAACAAGTTAGAATAGAATAGAATAGCCTTTTATTTGTCATCCAGACCGAAGTCTGAATGAAATTTAAGCAGTCATACATATAATACAATACAATAAAAAACAACAATAAACACATATTAACATCCACCACAGTGAGTCCACCCAACATCTCCTCACTGTGATGGAGGCAAAAGTCTTAGGGCTGCAGTCTCTTCCCTCCTCTTCTCCTTCTGCGCTGAGGCGATACCCCCCGGGCGATGTTAAAACCTGTCCTCGCGGCTCAAACACCGCGGCCCGGGGTAGTCGAAGCTGCCGCTCACCAGACCTGCTGACGCAGCCGCTGGCCCGCGGCCGAACCCCCGGTCTCAGGCCACCGCCACCAGAACTGCCGTCCCAGCCCCCGGAGCATCGTTCCAGCCCCGAGCCGGATCGCCCTCACGTGAGTACTGCCACCGTCTCAGCCTCGCGCCAGGCCGCCGCTCCTCCCTCGCGCCCAGGCCGCCCGACCGGGCGCCGCTCCTCCCTCAGGCTGGGCCGCCCCGACCGGGCACCGCTCCTCCCTCAGGCTGGGCCGCCCCGACCGGGCGCCGCTCCTCCCTCAGGCTGGGCCGCCCCGACTGGGCGCCGCTACCTCCCTCAGGCTGGGCCGCCCGACCGGGCGCGCTTCTCCCTCAGGCTGGGCCGCCCGACCGGGCGCCGCTCCTCCCTCAGGCTGGGAAGACCCCGCACCGACGGGCGCCGCTTCTCCCTCAGGCTGGGCCGCCCCGACCGGGCGCCGCTCCTCCCTCAGGCTGGGCCGCCCCGACTGGGCGCCGCTCCTCCCTCAGGCTGGGAACGCCGTACCTCCCCGAGCTCAGCTACTCCGACGGGGAGCACCGTTTCCTTCCTCGGGCCGGCCGTCCTCACGGTAGCGTCACAGCCCCTCACGAAAGCCCTGTTCCAGCCCCGAGCCGGGCCGTCCTCACGGGAGCGAGCTCAGTGCGAGTCCTGGCAGGCTCTGCCTCCTGAGCCTCGAGGTCGCCAGCTCCGCCATTAGGCCTCAGCGCAGACGGAGGCAGAGAAGGGGAATACGACAAAAAAGTCGCATTCCCCCGCAGGGAGAGACAGCAAGCCCCGTTTCAACCCCCCCCCCCCCCAAAACACAAACTAAAAACCAAAACCAAACCAAAACAAAACAAAACCAAAACTAGACTAACCAAAACGAAAACAACCCAAAAAATAAACAACCCAAAAACGAAAATAAACAACCCAAAAAACACAAAAAACACAAAAAACACAAAACAAACAGGACTGCCGGAGAGCCGCTGCAGCCAGAGCCGCCACAATGCCACACAGAGAAAGGTTGAACAAGTTAGGGCTTTATTCTTTGGAGCGCAGAAGGTTAAGGGGGGACTTGATAGAGGTCTTTAAAATGATGAGAGGGATAGACAGAGTTGACGTGGATAAGCCTTTCCCACTGAGAGTAGGGAAGATTCAAAGGGGACATGGTTTGAGAATTTGAGAATTAAGGGACAGAAGTTTAGGGGTAACATGAGGGGGAACTTCTTTACTCAGAGAGTGGTGGCTGTGTGGAATGAGCTTCCAGTGAAGGTGGTGGAGGCAGGTTCGTTTTTATCATTTAAAAATAAATTGGATAGTTATATGGACGGGAAAAGAATGGAGGGTTATTGTCTGAGTGCAGGTATATGGGACTAGGGGAGAATACGTGTTCGGCACGGACTAGAAGGGTCGAGATGGCCTGTTTCCGTGCTGTAATTGTTATATGGTTATATGGATTTGAGTATAGGAGCAAGGAGGTCCTACTGCAGTTGTACAGGGTCCGGATGAGACCACACCTGGAGCATTGTGTGCAGTTTTGGTCCCCTAATTTGAGGAAGGACATTCTTGCTATTGAGGAAGTCCACCATAGGTTCACCAGGTTAATTCCCGGGATGGCAGGACTGATATATGATGAAAGAATGGATCGACTGGGCTTATATTCACTGGAAAGTGGGATTAGAGGGGATTTCATAGAAACAGATAAATTTTTAAGGGACTGGGCATGCTAGATGCAGAAAAAAATGTTCCTGGTGTTGGGGGAGTTTAGAATCAGGGGTCAAAGTTTAATAATAAAGGGTAGGCCATTTAGGACTGAGATGAGGAAAAACTTTTTCACCCAGAGAGTTGTGAATCTGTGGAATTCTCTGCCACAGACGGCAGTGGACGCCAATTCACTTGATGTTTTCAAGAGAGAGTTAGATATAGCTATTTGGGCTAACAAAATCAAGGGATATGGGGAGAAAGCAGGAATGGGGTACTGATTTTGGATGATCAGCCATGAATGGCGGTGCTGGCTCGAAGGGCCAAATGGCCTACTCCTGCGCCTATTTTCTACGTTTCTGTCAGGTTTCCCCATAACTACCGCCATTTTTGAGAAAACAATCCAAGTCTGTCCAAGCTCTCTGTGCAGCTAATACTCCCAATGCCTCCTCTGCATCCTTTCCAAAGCCTCCATATCCTTTCTGTAACTGGGCGACCAGCACTGCACACAGTACTCAAAGTGCAGCCTAACCAAAGTCCTATAAAACTGCATCACTGACTTCCTGACTCTTATACTCAATGCCCTGATCTATAAAAGCAAACATACCAAATGCCTTCTTTCCCAATCTACCTACTTGAGTTGCCACTTTCAGGGAGTTATGGATTTGGACCGCGAGACCTTTCTGTACATCAATGCTGTCAAGGCTCATGCCAATAGAAAGCACATCAGCGCTTCTACTTCCTGAGAAGTTTACGGAGAGTCAGTTTGTCAAGGAGGACTCTCTCTATCTTCTACAGGTGCACAGTAGAGACCATGCTGACCGGTTGCATCGTGGCTTGGTTCGGCAATTTGAGTGCCCTGGAGTGGAAAAGACTACAAAACGTAGTAAACACTGCCCAGTCCATCATCGGCTCTGACCTCCCTTCCATCAAGGGGATCTATCGCAGTCGCTGCCTCAAAAAGGCTGGCAGCATCATTAAGGACCCACATCACCCTGGCCACACACTCATCTCCCTGCTACCTTCAGGTAGAAGGTACAGGAGCCTGAAGACTGCAACAACCAGGTTCAGGAATAGCTACTTCCCCACAGCCATCAGGTTATTAAACTTGGCTCGGACAAAACTCTGAACATTAATAACCCATTATCTGTTATTTGCACTTTATCAGTTTATTTATTCATGTGTGTATATATTTATATACTGGTATGTGGACACACTGATCTGTTCTGTAGTCAATGCCTACTATGTTATGTTGTGCTGAAGCAAAGCAAGAATTTCATTGTCCTATCAGGGACACGTGACAATAAACTCTCTTAAATCTTGAACTCTTGAATAGTTGTATATTGTCCCCTTAGATTTTGCCTCGCAAAGAGCAACACCCAGGATGATAAAAACAAATACTAGAGGGCATAGCTTTAAGATGAGAGGGGCAAAGTATAGATATGCCGGACAGGTTTTTTGACACAGCGGGTGGTGAGTGTCTGGAACATGCTGCCAAAAGCGGTGGTTGAAACAGATACGTTAGTGGCATTGAAAAGACATTTGTATAAGCAAAAGGACACAAAGTGCTGGAGTAACTCGGCAGCATCTCTGGAGACCATGGATAGATGATGTTGCGGGTCGAGATCCTTCTTCAGACATCTTCAGATCGGCAGATGGTAATGGATGGATATGGGTTATGTGCAGTTATATAAGTGATGGTCATTGTGGGTCAAAGGGCCTGTTCTGAAGCTGTAAGTTCATAAGTTCATTTATTGACACATACACCAATTGGTGTAGTGAAATTCACTGGCCAGGTCAGTCATTCAATTTAAAAAAAGCAAGACTCAAAAAACACATTTTAACATAAACATCCATCATAGTGACTCCTACACATTCCTCACTGTGATGGAAGGCAAAAATAAAGTTCCACGTCCTTCCCTTGTTGTTCTTCCTTGGTCGGGGGCCTCGAGCCGTTGACGGGACGGTCTTGAGTCCCGTAGCCGGCGGCGTTCGGGCCCTCCACGTCGAGGTGTTCAGCTCCTGCATCGGGGGGGTTGTCAGCTCCCCGCGCTGGGCGATCAAACCTCGCGTCGGGGCTGGACGAACCTTCTATGGCTTTGGATCTCCCGACTAGCCTCTCCCGAGACTGTGAGCCCTTGATGATAAGTCCGCAGGCCATAGTGGGAGCAATCCCAGGCAAGGGATCCGCTCCGATGGTAAGTCCCGCGGTGGGGCTCACGACAGTCCGAGGCGGCTTCCAGCTCCAGCGATGGAGAATGTGATCCGAAACTTGATCACATCTCCGGGAAGGTAAGAACCTCCCCCCACATAAAACAAACAGAAGAACATTAAGACAAACTTTAAACAAACGCTAAAAATAACAAAAAGGGTGAGAAAACGAACACTCCTTCGCCCCCCCCCCCCCCCCCCCCCCCCCCCCCCCGATGCTGTAATATTCTATGTCTTATGCTCTACCTCAAATACACTAAGATCTGCCATTTCTACACCCGTTTCTCTAGCTGATCTATATCCCACTGTAGACAAAAGTGCTGGAGAAACTCAGCGGGTGAGGCAGCATCTATGGAGCGAAGGAAATAGGCAAAGTTTTGGGCTGAAACCGAAGGGTTTAGGCCCGAAATGTTGCCTATTTCCTTCACTCCATAGATGCTGCCTCACCCGCTGAGTTTCTCCAGCGCTTTTGTCTACCTTCGATTTTCCAGCTTCTGCAGTTCCTTCTTGAACACTATATCACACTGAATACTTTGACAGCCTTCCTCACAGTGCATGACCCCAGCAATCTTGGTGTTTCCTGGATACCATTTCTCCAGAGGTAAAGATGATTTGAAATTGTTGCCTGATTCTTTCGCCCAGGGATCAGGAAGCAGAGGTCCCAGTTTGAGCTGAGGGAACAGGGAGCAGCGTGGACACATTGGATGGAGACTGGGCTCTATTTGGAGGCTCACGAATAGGCCTATAATTCCCATTGGAGCAGCACGCCAGGGAAAATGGGGATGTCCGATGCAGGATGCACAAAAAACCAACAGCAAAAAACCACACGCCTCCCTCCCGACAATCCTTTCCCTTCCCAATGACCCGTCTCCAGTTTTCCCCGCTCAACCCAGCTCCCAGTCAGTACTCCATTGTTACGACTCCCGAAAGCAGGTACTTCAAGAGCCGAGTAACATAAGTCAACAACCTGGTTCAAGTTCAAAAAGAGTTTAATTACTTCACTTGAGGACAAAAACCCAAACCTGATTCAAACAACACAGTCAGGAAGGTGAATGGACTGACAAACAATTTTAACAGTTGCTCCAGCCAGCCACGCGATGGGCCGTCGGACCGGAGACTCTAAACCTGCCTAAAAGATATGTAATCCTGAAACAAACACACAAAAACAGTAAAGCCAACCCTCATCCGTCCCAAGTCAATATTTGTTAACATGTACAGAGGAAGATACATAAACTCCTATGCCATGTGGCCAGAACCCCCACAGCTCACACCAGCCGTGGTACTCACAGCCTTGTGCAGGGCGAAGATGAGTCAACATGATGCAGCTTGGCCAATCGGGTACAGGAGCCTTTAACCCCGTGATTCCTGACTCACAGCCACGAGGCCTGCACTCGGGAGAAAACAGAGAACACCATATAACACCAGCAGAGGGAGCGCATAACATCCATGTTGATCCAACATTGGAGGGAAAGGAGATCGGATAGTTTATCTTTGGAGGTGCCGTGGCACAGGTGGAGTTGCTGCCTTACATCACCAGAGACCCAGGTTTGTGTGCTGTGTGTACGGAGTTTGTACGTTCGCCCCGTGACCAGCGTGGGCTATCTCCAGGATCTCCGGTTTCCTCCCCTACTCCAAAGACCTACAGGTTTGTCAGTTAATTGGCTTCAGTAAAATTGTAAATTGTCCCTCCAGTGTGGGATAGTGCTAGCGTACGTGGTGATCGCTGGTCGGCACGGACACGGTGGGCCAAAGGGCCTGTTTCCGCTGTATCTGTAAACAAAATTAAATTAAAAGCTAACGAGGTGTTTTCTTTTCAGGTTTATATGCTGATGGTGAAGTGGAGTGACTTGTCAGAGAAGCTCATCTACAGAAAGTTCTCCGAAATCTACGATTTCCATGTAAGTAGTTGATTTCAATGGTCATGCACGAGGTGTAACAGGAGCCCGAGTGCTTCAAGGTTGTCCTCAGGCTCTGCATCATACCAGCTGAGTGAAGTGCTGCAAAGCCTTTAGAGTTCAACAATTTCAGATAATCAGACTTCTTCAGATCGGCGTATGGTAATGCAGGGAATGGAGGGATACAGGTTATGTGCAGTTAGATACGTGATGGTCATTGTGGGCCGAAGGGCCTGTTCTTGTGCTGTACTATTCGATGTCCTACCTTACATTTGCTCGCATTAAACTCCATCTCCCAATTGTAAGCCCGTTTCTGTAGCCTCAGTAGATATCAATAAAGCTGTGACTGGTGATGCTTGCCTCAATAGGCCCCAACCACGGGTGAACAAGAGGAAGAGGACTGAACCTTGTTGCCTTCCTTCACAGTGGGAAACATTGATTCCGCTGTGGGGGATGCTTTATGTTAAATTCTATAGTGTTGTGTTTATCTTATTTGTGTGCTGCATGGTAACTCAAATTTCACTGCACCAATTGGTGTATGTGACAATAACCATATAACCATATAACAATTACAGCACGGAAACAGGCCATCTCGACCCTTCTAGTCCGTGCCGAACACATAATCTCCCCTAGTCCCATATACCTGTGCTCAGACCATAACCCTCCATTCCTTTCCCATCCATATAACTATCCAATTTATTTTTAAATGATAAAAACGAACCTGCCTCCACCACCTTCACTGGAAGCTCATTCCACACAGCTACCACTCTCTGAGTAAAGAAGTTCCCCCTCATGTTACCCCTAAACTTCAGTCCCTTAATTCTCAAGTCATGTCCCCTTGTTTGAATCTTCCCTACTCTCAGTGGGAAAAGCTTTTCCACGTCAACTCTGTCTATCCCTCTCATCATTTTAAAAACCTCTATCAAGTCCCCCCTTAACCTTCTGCGCTCCAAAGAATAAAGCCCTAACTTGTTCAACCTTTCTCTGTAACTTAGTTGCTGAAACCCAGGCAACATTCTAGTAAATCTCCTCTGTACTCTCTCTATTTTGTTGACATCCTTCCTATAATTTGGCGACCAAAATTGTACACCATACTCCAGAATTGGCCTCACCAATGCCTTGTACAATTTTAACATTACATCCCAACTTCTATACTCAATGCTCTGATTTATAAAGGCCAGCACACCAAAAGCTTTCTTTACCACCCTATCTACATGAGATTCCACTTTCAGGGAACTGTGCACAGTTATTCCCAGATCCCTCTGTTCACCTACATTCTTCAATTCCCTACCATTTACCATGTATGTCCTATTTTGATTTGTCCTGCCAAGATGTAGCACCTCACACTTATCAGCATTAAACTCCATCTGCCATCTTTCAGCCCACTCTTCCAACTGGCATAAATCTCTCTGTAGACTTTGAAACTCTACTTCATTACCCACAACCCCACCTATCTTAGTATCATCTGCATACTTACTAATCCAATTTACCACACCATCGTCCAGATCATTGATGTACATGACAAACAACAGTGGACCCAACACAGATCCCTGTGGCACCCCACTCGTCACTGGCCTCCAACCTGACAAACAACCATCCACCATTACTCTCTGGCATCTCCCATTCAGCCACTGTTGAATCCATCTTTCTACTCCACCATTAATACCCAACCATTGAACCTTCTTAACCAACCTTCCATGAGGAACCTTGTCAAAGGCCTTACTGAAGTCCATATACACAACATCCACAGCTTTACCCTCATCAATTTCCCGAGTAACATCTTCAAAAAGTTCAAGAAGTTTAGTTAAACATGACCTTCCAGGCACAAATCCATGTTGACTGTTCCTAATCAGACCCTGTTTATCCAGATGCTTATATATATTATCTCTAAGTATTCTTTCCATTAATTTGCCCACCACTGACGTCAAACTAACAGGTCTATAATTGCTAGGTTTACTCTTAGACCCCTTTTTAAACAAGGTGCCAGGACCTACACAATAAATGGTGTATGTGACAATAATTGGTGTATGTGACAATAAATGGTGTATGTGACTATAATTGGTGTATGTGACAATAAATGGTGTATGTGACTATAAATGTAACTTGAACTTGAACTTGAACTTGAACATTGAGTATTCAAGGCAGCAATCTCAGATATATCCAAGGGCATTGTGGGAAATTAGAGAGGAAATTACAGGAGCCCTGGTTGAAATTTACGAGCCGTATTTAACTACAGGAGAGGTGCCGGAAGACTGGAGGGTGGCAAATGTTGTGCCTCTATTCAAGAAGGGCTGCAGGGAAAATGCTGGGAACTATAGGCCAGTGAACTTATCATCTGTAGCAGGTAAGATACTGACGAGTATTCTGAGGGATAGGATATACATGCATTTGGATTGGCAAAGGCTGATTAGGGATAGTCAGCATGGTTTTGTACGTGGGAGGTCGTGCGTCACAAATCTGAGTTTCTTGGGAAGTCTAACATGGGCAGGACCTACACATTGAATGGTAGGGCCCTGGGGAGTGTTGTAGAGCAGAGGGATCTAGGAGTGCAGGTGAATGGTTCCTTGAAGGTGGGGTCACAGGCAGATAGGGTGGTCAAAAAGGCTTTTGGCACTTAAGCCTTCATCAGTCGGAGCATTGAGTATAGAAGTTGGGAGGTCGTGTTGCAGTTCTATATGAATTTGGGGAGACCGCACTTAGATTATTGTGTTCAGTTCTGGGCACCATGTTATAGGAAAGATGTAATTAAGCTGGAAAGGGTACAGAGAAGATTTACAAGGATGTTACCAGGATTAGAGGGTTGAGCTATAGGGAGAGGTTACGTTGGTGTTAAAGCTCGCCCGCTCTCTGGAAAAATAAATGTAGGCGGACACTGATGCTCATGGTAAAGACACGACTTTATCACGCTAGCGGGAGTGGGAGAGTCACTGCAAGTATGGTTACATACATGCCCGCTCCTCGTGGTCCCACTCAGTTATTCTGTGCACAGGCAGTATATAGTCACGGGTCCAGCTAATCACACAGCTAATCACACAGTCACCTGAACCAGTTCTTATTGTGTCCAGAACAGACTTCTTTTTCTCTGCAGTTCTACTTGGTATCGGGCCTCTTCCCTTTTCAGTCACAACACCATTTCCAGTTCTGCAAAACCACCTGTTATTCATTAGCGAGCAATTCTAAGCAAGTAAAGCAGGCTCACCACGCACAACATGCAATCTGTCAGTCACACATCCATCTATCTATATATCTATCTTCTATCTATCTATCTATTAATATATAAAACTCTCGTCCCATCCGACCGGCTGCCGTCCGGATCCCTTTCTGCCTTTCAATTCGTTCCCGCCGTGCGATGTCACAATGCCCGATGCTCGCAGACGTCCAATCGCAATGCCCGACACTCGCAGACGTCCAATCGGAATGGATCCATTTACATGTACGGCTTCCGGCCGCATTTCTTCCTTTGATTCCCTGCAACTCCGAAACCAGACGCAGAATCGCCGACGTCTTTTCCATTTCGGTAGAGATTTCACTTTTCTTTCTAAGTATCAGCACCTCATTACATTCCGTCGTGTTTAAGTACACGTTTTTAATCAAATCCTTCCCCCCTCCCCCCCCCCCCAATATTTCAAAACTAAACTGGTTTCTCACCCAAAGAATCAGCACCAGCCCCAGCCCCTGCTGAACGTTCCATCGTGTGATGTCACAATGCCCGATGCTCACATATGTCCAATCGGAATGGATTCATTTACATATGCCTATGCAGGAGCCTCAGCCAATGGTGAACGTTCCATCGTGTGATGTCACAATGCCCAATGCTCAAAGACATCGTTGCCATAGAGGGAGTACAGACTGATTCCTGGGATGTCAGGATTTTCAAATAAAGAAAGACTGGATAGACTCGCCTTGTACTCGCTAGATTTTAGAAGATTAAGGGGGTATCTTATAGAAACGTTTGGTCCAGGTCATCCCACACACACCATGTGGATACCCAATTGAACTCAACAATGAGGATCATCACAGGAACAATCCGCTCAACACCACTCCCCTGGCTCCCTGTCCTATCCAACATAGCCCCTCCACACATCCGGCGAGTAGTCCTCACTCAAAGGATGCTCCAAAAGACCAAAAACTCCCCTCACCTGCCAATTCACATGGACATCTTCAACCCACCCACTGCTCGACTTCCATCTAGATGACCAATTTGGAAGAACCCACCACCAGCTGATTTCACCATCCAATCAGCTTGGAAAAGGGAATGGGAGTCCAAGGACGTCCCAAATAAACATCTGGTGTCAGACCCCACCCTACCGGTCCCTGGCACCAATCTCCCAAGGAAGCAGTGGACGACGCTGAATAGATTCAGGACTGGACATGGCCCCTGCTTGGCCAGCCTTCACAAATGGGGCAGCAGTCCAACCCCATGGTGTGCTTGTGGAGAGCAGCAAACAATGCAACACATCATTGAAGCATGCCCTCAACAAAGACTCAAAGGAGGACTTGTCACCCTTCATACAGCAGATCAAGAGGCAACTGCTTGGCTAAAGGACTTTGCATTCGCTAAATAAAATAAATAGAAACGTATAAAATTCTTAAGGGGTTGGACGGGCTAGATGCAGAAAGATTGTTCCGGATGTTGGGGAAGACCAGAACAAGGGGTCAAAGTTTAAGGATAAGGGGGAAAGCTGAATCGCCGACATCTTTTCCATTTCGGAAGAGATTTCACTTTTCTTTCTAAGTATCTGCTCCTCATTACATTTCGTCGTGTTTAAGTGCACGTTTTTAATCAAATCCTTCTCCCCCCCACCCCCAATATTTCAAAAATAAACTGGCTTCTCACCCATAGAAGCAGCACCAGCCCCAGCCCCTGGTGAACGTTCCATCGTGTGATGTCACAATGCCCGATGCTCACAGATGTCCAATCGGAATGGATACATTTACATATGCCTTTGCAGGAGCACAAGCCAATGGTGAACGTTCCATTGTGTGATGTCACAATGCCCAATGTTCAAATACATTGTTGCCATAGAGGGAGTACAGAGAAATGTTCACCAGACTGATTCCTGGGATGTCAGGACTTTCATATGACGAAAGACTGGATAGACTCGGCTTGTACATGCTAGAATTTAGAAGATTGAGGGGGTATCTTATAGAAACGTACAAAATTCCCTCTCTCCACCCGCCCCCTTCCTCCTACCCCTCTGTCCCTCTTCCATCACTCCCCCTACCCCTCTCCACCTCCCTCCCCACTCTTCCACCTCTCCCCCTTCCCCCTCCACTCTCCCTCCCCACTCTTTCCCCTCTCTCCCCCACCCCTCTCCCCCTCCCTCCCTCCTCCCCTACCTCCCCCTCCCCCACATCTCTCTCCCCATCCCCCTCTCTCACCCCCTACCCCGCTCTCCTTTCCCTCCCAAATCTGTCCCGTTTCCTCCTCCTCCTCTCCCCCCCCCCCCCCCCCCCCCCCCCCCCCCCCAAACGCCGTTGGGAAAACAGACCCAACGGGTCTGCACTTGGTCTAGTATAATATTAAAACTCTGTGGCTGCCTGGCTGGCTGTGTGTGTTTCTAACTTGTGGCTGCCAGCGTTTGATTCGTTGCTACGCCAACGTCAGACGCAGAAACGCCGAGTTTTTTTCCATTTCGGTAGAGATTTCACTTTTCATTCCAAGTATCCACTCCTCATTAAATTTCGTCGTGTTTATGTACACATTTTTAATAAACTCCTTCTCCCCCCCCCCCCCCACCCCCATTCACTCATTTTGTCGCCTCCTGCTGGCCAGCGACCATAACGGCTGCTGGCGCCCGCATCTCGCCTCAAAGACGCCATTTAAAAACTGCCGCACTGCTGATTCCCGAGTCGCTTGAGTTGGAGGTCCACGTCTCCCGTGGGGGCTACGGGTAGGGAACGGCTGCGTTGGGGGAGCAGACCCACTTGGTCTAGTATAACTCTAAAACTCTGATCGTGTATGTGTGTGTATATGTGTGTGTGTGTTTATATCTTTGTGAAAAACTACACGGTAACGATAACATTTTTACATATTCCGGTTGATATGTTTCACGTCGTCCAAAATCACCTTATCTGAAAATTCCATGCTTTACTTTGCGACATTACCGAAAATGTTTAAAAATATCAAAAGACTTTGAATTTAAATGACGAGCTTTCGCTGATGACGTCTCTTTACCCCCCTCCCTCTCCCTCTCTAGCCGCGCCTGAGCAGTTGGGGGCTATGCATGAGTGGATAGGGCGGGGGATGGTGTAAAAGGAGCGAATGAATAATATTAATATAATATCAAGGGGGGGGGGGGTTAGTGTGGGTGTGGTTAGTGTGTGTGCGTGTAATGCCGCAGGCCGACCCCCACCCCCCCCCCCCCCCCCCCCGCAAACGCGCGTTGAGTGGACGGGACCCAATGGGTCCCCCTTGGTCTAGTATATAATTCTAAAAGTCTGATCTTGTATGTGTGTATATACAGTAGGTGTGTTTTTACATCTTTGCGAAAAAACTACGCGGTAACGATAAAATGTTTACATATGCCGGATGACATTTTTCCCGTCAAGTCCAAAATCACCTGATCTGAAAATGTTTTAAGAAGGAAGTGCAGATGCTGGTAAATCGAAGGTAGACGAAAATGCTGGAGGAACTCAGCGGGTGAAGCAGCATCTATGGAGCGAAGGAAATAGGTGACGTTTCGGATCGAGACCCTTCTTCAGATTGATGTGGGGGTGGGGGGGCGAGAAGAAGAAAGGAAGAGGCGGAGACAGTGGGCTGCAGGAGAGCTGGGAAGGGGAGGGAAAAGAAGGAGAAAGCAGGGACGGTGTAAACTACCCAAGCAAAATATGAGGTGCTGCTCCTCCAATTTACAGTGGGCCTCACTCTGGCCATGGAGGAGGCCCAGGACAGAAAGGTCGGATTCGGAATGGGAGGGGGAGTTGAAGTGCTGAGCCACCGGGAGATCAGGTTGGTTACTGCGAACCAGGTGGAGGTGTTGGGCAAAGCGATCGTCAAGCCTACGCTTGGTCTCACCGATGTAGAGCAGTTGACACCTAGAGCAGCAGATACAATAGATGTGGTTGGAGGAGGTGCAGGTGAACCTCTGCCGCTCCTGGAAAGACCGCATGGGTCCTTGGAGAGAGTCAAGGGGGGGAGGTAAAGCGACAAGAGTAGCATTTCCTGCGGTTGCAAGGGAAAGTGCCAGGGGAGGGGGTGGTTTGGGTGGGAAGGGACCAGGGAGTTACGGAGGGAGCGGTCATTGCGGAAAGCCGAAAGGGGAGGAGATGGGAAGATGTGGCCAGTCCTGAGATGCCGTTGGTGGTGACGAAAATGTCGGAGAATTATTTGTTGTATGTGACGGCTGGTCGGGTGGAAGGTGAGGACAAGGGGGACTCTGCCCTTGTTACGAGTGGGGGGGATGGAGAGTGAGAGCAGAGTTACGGGGTATAGAAGAGACCCTGGTGAGAGCCTCATCTGTAGTAGAAGAGGGGAATCCCTGTCCCCAAAGAGTGAAGAGATCTTCGATGCCCTGGTGTGGCACACCTCATCCTTGGTGCAGATGCGGCGTAGACAGAAGAATTGGGAATAGGGGATGGAGTCCTTATAGGAAGCAAGGTGGGTAGAAGAGTAGTCTAGATAGCCATGGGAGTCAGTGGGTTTAGAGTAGATGTCAGTCAGTAGTCTGTCACCTGCGATGGAAATAATGAGGTCTAGAAACGGTAAGGAGATGTCGGAAATGGTCCAGGTGTATTTGAGTGCCGGATGGAAGTTAGTGGTGAAATGGATGAAGTCAGGAAGTTCTGTATGGGTGCAGGAGGTAGCACCAATGCAGTCGTCGATGTAGCGGAGGTAGAGTTCGGGGATAGGGCCCTGGTACGTCTCGAACAAGGATTGTTCGATGTACCCTACAAAGAGGCAGGCATAGCTGGGGCCCATGCGCGTGCCCATAGCTACGCCTTGGATTTGGAGGAAATGGGAGGAGTCAAACAAAAAGTTGTTGAGGGTAAGGACCAGCTCCGTTAGGCAGAGGAGAGTATCACTAGACGGGGATTGGTTGGATCTACGGTCGAGGAAGGAACGGCGGGCTTTAAGACCCTCCTGGTGGGGGATGGAGGTGTAGAGTGATTGGACGTCCATGGTGAAGATGGGGGGATGGGGGCCTGGAAAACGGAAGCCATGGAGGAGACGAAGAGCGTGTGAGGTGTCTTGGACATAGGTAGGGAGGGATTTAAACAGTGGAGGGGGGGGGGGAATAGGATGGAGTTGAGGTATGTGGAAATAAGTTTGGTGGGGCACGAACAGGCAGGAACAATGGGTCTACCAGGATAGTCAGGCTTGTGGATTTTGGGGAGAAGGTAAAATCGGGCCGTGCGGGGCTGGGTAAAGTTGAGGTTGGAGGCTCGGGGGTGGGCAGGGAGCCGGAAGTGATGAAGTCAGTGATAGTGTTGGAGATAGTGGCCTGGTGCTCGTCTGTGGGGTCATGGTCCAAAGATAAGTAGGAGGAGGTGTCTGAGAGTTGGCGCGTGGCCTCAGCTTTGTAGCGATCAGCGCGCCAGACTACCACGGCACCTCCCTTGTCGGCGGGTTTGATAACCCAGTCTGGGTTGTTGCACGGGTCAGGCACGGAACTAGTTATCAAAATATGGAGGGGACCGGGGGAGGGAAATTTTTTGGCGGCCGCACGCATTTGCGCGAGGCTTCGGAGGCTCAATCCAGCGCTAAATGCAGCTCAACTCTGCCTGTCTCGCCGGGTTAACCTCCAAGCCCTGACTGGACTGACGGGATACCAGCGCTGCTTCTCTGCGCTGGCCATATTTCCCGCACGGCCAGGCAGGTTAACCTGGCTGGACAGGCAGAGTTGAGCTAGGTTTAGCGCTGTTTCTCTGCGCTGGCTGTGGGCCTGGGGGCACAGCTCGCGTCTGACTCCCGACCTCTCTGGCCACCCGTGAGGGGGGGCACTCGGGTGGGGACGGGACAGCGCCGGTGAGCCGGGATCGATCCTGGCTGCGGATGAGGCACAGGTCTGTGCCACGTCTCCCTCCTCCAATCACCGCACTCTATCCTCAGTCCCACCACCCCACTCCTCCCTCCTCCAATCATCGCACTGAATCATCGTGTCCCGCCCCCATTGCCTGCTGACCGACATCTCTCTCGTCCAATCGGCCCCCTCCATCAGCAGTCCCACCTCCACTGACTCGCGGAAAGCGGAGATTTTAAAATCCGGATGACAAAAACTTGGGGGGGATGTCCCCCACCTCTCAAAACATGGGGGGGGGGACATGTCCCCTCTGGCCCCCCCGGGGTTTCCGCCCCTGGCACGGGTTGTACGTTCACTGGGGGGGGGGAGAGGTTAGAGTGAGACAGGGGAGTGGAGAAGTTGAGGCAGTTGATGTCCCACCGGCAGTTTAAAATAAAAAGGTCTAAAGCCGGAAGATGGCCATGAGGGGGAGTCCAAGAGGAGGGGGTCATCAATGGGGGGTGAGGACTCTTTCCTATGGGAGAATGTTTTGAGGCGGAGGCGACGGAAAAAGAGCTCCACATCGTGGCGGGTGCGGAACTCATTGAAGTGGGGATGGGGGGGGGGGGGACAAAGGTAACGCCTCTGCTGAGGACCGACCGTTCGGTATCAGAGAGGGGGAGGTCAGGGGGGATGGTGAACACACGGCAAGGATGGGGGTTGGGGCTGGAGGAAGGCAGGTGAGTGGACTGAGGCCGAGGCGATGTCTGGTAGGGGGCTGGTGGGTGGTCAGGGAGGAGGGGGATATGAGGACTATAGGGTGGGTGGGGAAGAACTGGGGTCACATGGTTTGAGGGGGAAGGGGAAGACCCAGTGGAACAATCACTGAGTTGTTCGCTGTGTTGTGGGGGGGGGGATCACTAGGACCCAGCCCAGTTAGACCCCGTGGTGTAAGAGTCTGCAACGTGGAGACTTCAGGCCTGGTGCAGAGCGTAGGACTCGGGTAAGGCAACGGCTGCGGCCTGCTGGAGGGCTGTGGAGTGGCGAGGGTCGGTAGAGTCGATGCTGAAGGCACGCAGGGAGTGGAGTTCAGGTCAGCGGGCGAAGCGTAGAAGATCCCGGTCAGCGGATGGCGGGTGAGGCGACGAGGTTCGACGGGCCCGTTTTGGTGGTGATAGTCGGAGGAATCGAGGAGGTAGCAAGGGTCGGAGTTATCGGTGGGTGGGTGAAGGGCGGCGGCGGTCACATAGAGTTCGGTGACGGCAGTGTCTTGGGTCGTCCGGGCTTGAGGTCGGTCAAGGAGGCGGTGAGCGCTGGTGTTGCTCCTCGTGTTAAAGATGGCGTCGTGGGACTCGACCTGGTGGTGTTCGGGCAGGGCCCCCCTCCCTCTCTGCCCCCCCCCGCCTCTCTAACCCCCCCTCGCTCTCTGCCCCCCTCTGTGGTGTCCTTGCTGTGGTGTTGGCAAAGGCATTGTCCTAGGAGACGGGATCAGAGGCGCCAGTGTGGGCGCTGCATTTAGCTATTGCCATATGAGTGGGAAGGCGAGTGCCTGCAGCAAGTTGTGGATGAAAACAACATTCTTAATAGGGGTGACGGAGGAGGAGACAAAACCACGATGCTGCCACAACGCCCCGAAATAGTGGGCAATTAATAACATCTCCTGAGGCTTCTGGCGAGTGTAATCATTCATTACCTTCCCTTTCACTCTGTTATATTTCCCAATGCCATTTGAGTGCTTAGCAGACAGATTTTAATTCTGTGTGAATCTGCCAAGTTCCAGTTGAAGATTTTCCACGCTTGATTCCTCTGGTGATTAGACACAATCTCAGGCTTGTTCTCATCAGGAGGTTCTCATCCAGGGTCCATAATCAGTCCAATAACTCGGCCTCCTCCCTCTCCAGCTGTTCAGCTTTGGAATGCCAGCTGCAATGGTCCTTCCACCTGGCGACACTTCAGTTTCTGCTTCTCCCAGTCCGTCCTCAGTTTCTCCAGGGCTCTGATGACGTTCTCCGTTCCTTTGGGGGATGTGCTCCGTATCACAGCTCCAGCTTGGTTCTGCTGATTGTCCAGCTCTCCTTCCTTGCTGTTGAGAGTGTTGCACAACTCCCGCAGTTCCCGCAGTGATCCATCCAGGTGATGCTTGCTGCCCTTGTGGGTCACGCAATGGTTGTTCGTTTCTTCCATTAACTGCAGCCAGTTTTGGAATTTCTCCTGGTTGTCCAGATAAACCTGATGCTGCTGGACAATTCCTTCCAAATTCATCACCTTTAGCTTGGCTTTCATCTCAAGTTCCTCCTGATCCCGTTTTAATTTCTGTTGAGCTTCCTAATTGAGAGTCTAATCTGCGGTTTTGGTGAACAAGGATCCTGGAGAAGGCACTCGAGCAAAGCTGTCTGAATAAAGATGCTGCCCAGCCGAATTTGTGATGGTTTAGCTGAAGCTTCTTGTCCTTTAAGGTCAGTTGTGATTCAAGATCAGACTCCAGCATCTGTATTCAAAAGGGAACTGCAGATGCTGGAATATCGAAGGTACACAAAATTGCTGGAGGAACTCAGCGGGTGCAGCAGCATCTATGGAGCGAAGGAAATAGGCGACGTTTCGGGCCGAAACCCTTCTTCAGACTCTGAAGAAGGGTTTCTTCAGACTCTGAAGAAGGGTTTCGGCCCGAAACGTCGCCTATTTCCTTCGCTCCATAGATGCTGCTGCACCCGCTGAGTTCCTCCAGCAATTTTGTGTACCTCCAGCATCTGTATATTTTTACCAGCCATGTGAAATATTCCTCCCTCGCCTTCAAGTACTTCATCCAGTGCAGCAACACCCATTCAATGTGACTATGACAATGCACCATGTTTGTGTGTCTTCCCACGCTGTTTTAATCTGTTTATTGAATCCTGTGGAACTCGTGCTTCTTGTCATCACTGTTGTCCTCCAGGAGCGAATCTGCCTTCACCTGTACCAACTGTATCCACATTCTTCCTTCAGGTTCCTCAGCCAAGACTTCCTCAGGCCTGTCGCCAGGCTTCCAGAGCTTCCCTTGATCCTTCAACATTGTCAGTGACTTGCAAATGTTCTTGGATCATTTTTTATCCAGGACTGAGCATTTGTGAAGCAAGTTTCAAAATCCTCCTCTGCTCCCTGCACGGCCATTTTAGCGCTAAGAACCAGTCGGCCCTCCTGCTGCTTGGCTGCCCTGGGCTTGGGGTACGGGGGAATGAAGGGGGTGGAGGAACGCTCCATTCAAGGTTGCGTTCCTCCTCTTCTTCATCTATGAACAGGGTCTCTGTACCAGATAAGGGGTCCCGGGTGCTTTCTCATTTTGGCGCCTGTTTTTTTTTGTTACCAATTGTCGCTTATTTTGCGACTCAATCAGGCTTTTTTCTTTTTTGACCTTTTCCTGTGTTTGATCATGCTAATTACATTCTGCTTGTAACACATCCCAATTCTTAGGTATACCATCCTTTTTGTACGTACCGGGATCCCTCCACGACCTGAATTATCCCTCCAACTCCTACTCCTGGATTCATCCCACTTTTTCTGCGCCTCCTCTTTCCATTCTCTTATCCTCTTTTTTCAATTTATTACCTGCCTCTCTTTCCCATATCAATTGTTCTGCTTGTTTATAGTCCCAACATTCCATGTTCCCCCTACTGGCCAAGGTTCATCTCACAAACGTTTGGTTAAAGCTGCTGACAATTGTCGATAATCTTTTCGTTTTTCTGGGTTAACATAACACATGTGTTGCTCTGGGGCCTCTCCATCACTTTTGTCCAAAAACTGACCCATCGTTATGTCCTGAAAAACTTTTTCTTACTTTACACAGACCTCACTCTCCGCTTCTCCTTCCCAGAGACCGGTTTCATTTAGCCTGAATGTTCAATTAACCTACCCTTTGTCTATTATAACGATGTTTATCTTACCTTCGTCTTCCACTGGTTCTTGTGTATCTCGGCAGGGAACCAGATCAACCTCAGATGAGGGACCACGGTGTTTCCGAGAACTCTCAGGGTTTCAGACTCAATGGGTCGAATAGTGCACTGTTTACTCCCCTTGAGGTCCCAGCCGCTACGTGGTCACTTACTCAGTCGCCGGTGATGGTCCTAGCGAGATCCTGTTGATTATGTCAATGTTAAAGTTCATCCGCGCCCTGGAATAACAAACACCATCAGACACTGATGCTCATAGTAAAGACACGACTTTATGGTGCTAGCGAGAGTGGGAGAGTCACTGTAAGTACGGTCACATACTTGCCAAATCCTTGCGGTCCCACTCAATCATATTGTGTACAGGCCGTATATATTCCCATGAGTAATCATGGGTCCAGCTAATCACACAGTCACCTGCACCTGTTCTAATCTTGTCTAGAACAGATGTGTTTTTCTCTGCAGTTTTACTTGGTATCGAGCCTCTTCCCTTTTAGTCACAATACCCTTTGCAGTTCTGCAAAACCACCTATTATTCATTAGCTAGCAATTCTAACAAGTAAAGCAGGCTCACCTCGCACAATATGCAATCTGTCATGTACACATTATCTCTTAAATCCCCATCCTCCTCTACATAGGCTGGAACTGTATTCCTTGAGTGCTGGAGCATGAGGAGTGTTCTTATAGAGGTGTACAAAATCACGAGAGGAATAGATCGGGTGGATGCACAAAGCATCTTGCCCAGAGTAGGTCAAGGATCAGAGGACATACTGTACGTTTAAGTTGAAGGGAAAAAGATTTAATAGGAATCTGAAGGGTAACTTTTTTACATAAAGGGTGGTGGATGTATGGAGCAATCTCCCAGAGTAGGTATTTGAGGCTGGGACTATCCCAAGGTTTAAGAAGCAGTTAGATAGGTTCATGGATAGGACAGGATTGGAGGGATAAGGGTTAAACATGGGCAGGTGGGACTATTGTAGATGGGACATGTTGGCCAGTGCGGGCTAGTTGAGCCGAAGGACCTGTTAACACGCTGTATCACTCTATGACTCTATCACTCTAAACAACAATGTATTGAACAGATTTTGCAGTGGAGCAGCCAAAATGTAATACAAAGGAACTGCAGATGCTTTATACCAACAATAAACACAAAGTGCTGGAGTATCTCTGCAGCATCTCTGAAAATGGATAGGTGATGTTAAGGATCAGGACTCTGAAGTAGGGTCCTGACCTGAAACATCATCTATTTTCTCCTGCAGTGCTGCCTAAACCACTGAGTTGCTCCAGCACTTTAGACAATAGACAATAGGTGCAGGAGTAGGCCATTTGGCCCTTCAAGCCAGCACCACCATTCAAAGCGATCATGGCTGATCATCCACATAGTTCCTGCCTTCTCCCCATATCCCCTGAGATCTATCTTTAAGAGCCCTATCTAGCCCTCTCTTGAAAGTATCCAGAGAACCGGCCTCCACCTTCCTCTGAGGCAGAGAATTCCACAGACTCACAACTCTGTGTGAAGAAGTGTTTCCTCATCTCCGTTCTAAATGGCTTACCCCTTATTCTTAAATTGTGGCCCCTGGTTCTGGACTCCCCCAACATCAGGAACATGTTTCCTGCCTCTAGCGTGTCCAAACCCTTAATAATCTTATATGGATCAATAAGAGCCCTCTCATCCTTCGAAATTCCAGAGTGTACAAGCCCAACTGCTCCATTCTCTCAGCATATGACAGTCCCGCCATCCTGGGAATTAACCTTGTAAATCTACGCTGCACTCCCTCAATAGCAAGAATGTCCTTCCTCAAATTAGGGGACCAAAACTGCACACAATACTCCAGGTGTGGTCTCACTAGGGCCCTGTACAACTGCAGAAGGACCTCTTTGCTCCGATACTCAACTCCTCTTGTTATGAAGGCCAACATGCCATTCGCTTTCTTCACTGCCTGCTGTACCTGCATACTTACTTTCATTGACTGATGAACGACGACCCCCAGATCCCATTGTACTTCCCCTTTTCCCAACTTCACACCATTTAGATAATAATCTGCCTTCCTGTTTTTGCTACCAAAGTGGATAACCTCACATTTATCCACATTAAACTGCATCTGCCATGCATCTGCCCACCCACCCAACCTGTCCAAGTCACCCTGCATTCCCATGGCATCCTCCTCACAGCTCACACTGCCACCCAGCTTTGTGTCATCTGCAAAGTTACTTGTAATCCCTTCATAGAAACATAGAAAATAGGTGCAGGAGGAGGCCATTCGGCCCTTGGAGCCAGCACTGCCATTCATTGTGATCGTGGCTGATCGTCACCAATCAATAACCCGTGCCTGCCTTCTAACCATATCCCTTGATTCCACTAGCCCCTAGAACTCTATCTAACTCTCTCTTAAATCCATCCAGTGATTTGGCCTCCACTGCCCTCTGTGGCAAGGAATTCCACATCTAAATCATTAATAAATAGCTGCAGTCCCAGCACCGAGCCTTGCGGTAGCCCACTAGTCACTGCCTACCATTCTGAAAAGGACCCGTTAACCCCTTCTCTTTGTTTCCTGTCTGCCAACCAATTTTCTATTCATGTCAGCACTCTACCCCCAATACCATGTGCCCTAGTTTTGCCCACTATTCTCTTATGTCGAACTTTGTGTCTATCTAATGTATTGATTACATAGTGTGTTTAAGATTATCCTTGCTTTACGAACTCAGGAAACCTCTGCCACACAAAAAAATTCCAATGGTCCAAAAATCTGAATCCATACCTATTGCACCAACTCATGAACAACATAACCTTCTATCCTATTTTCCTATTCCTACCTTCACCAGCACATGGCATCAGGAGCAATCCAGAGATAATTACACTTTTCTCCAGTATCTCCGGTTTCCTTGCACACTCCAAAGACATATAGGTTTGTAGGTTAATTAGCTTGGTATAATTGTAAATTGTCCCTAATGTGTGCAGGATAGTGTTAATGTGCGTGGATCGTTGTTTGGCGTGGATTTGGAGGGCCAAAAGGCCTGTTTCCGTGCTGTATCGCTAATGCTGTATCTCAAAAACTGGACAGGCATCAACCAGCTGAACAAGACGAGAAGGAGATGGTCCAAATTGGAAGAAAAGAAGTACTTTCCACAAATCTCTCAGGAGCAAGGAGTAGCCTGGGCCCACGCAGAGTCACAGAGCTACACCATTGGTCCAGAGATAGTGAGTGGTGTTAAAAGAATAACAATGCCCTCAATCCCAGTGAGGTGAATGTCTATTGGCAGAGTATACAGCATGAAAACAGGCCTATTGATCCAACTTGTCCACGCTGACAGTTAGTTAACATACAGGGATAGTCCCATTTGCCTGCATCAGGCCCACAGCTCTCCAAACCCTTACTATCAATATATCTGTCCAAATGTATTGAAAATTGTAATTGTATCCACACATCACAGCTGTACAGCCGAGAAAAAGCCCCTTTGGCCCACCATATCCATGCCGGCCAAGTTGACATATTGGGCCAGACTCACTTGCCTGTATTTGGCCCTTTGTCATTTAAATCTTTCCTATCCATATAGCTGTCCAAATATATTCTAAAAGTCATAGTTGTAACTGCTTCTATTGTGGTGGCCCAGTGGTGCAGTGGTGGAGTTGCTGTCTTACAGCGTCAGAAACCTGGGTTCATTCTGTAGGGGGCGCTGCTCTGTGCAGCAGCCATGTCATGCAGCTCGTCAGTTTTTCAACCTTTTTTAATTTTTTTAGTATGTTTTAAAGTCTGTATTTAATGTTTCTTTGTGTGTTTTATGTGGGGGGTGGTGTGGGGGGGTAAGGGGGAAACCGCTTCGGTCGCCTCCTCCACGGAGAGGCGAGTTTTTCCAGGTCGCCTCCCCCGTGGCCTAACATCAAGGATCGACGCGGCCTTTCCCGGAGACACGCCCGGGGCTTCAGCGGCGGGCGCAGCGTGGACTCTCGCCGTGGAGCGGGTGAGCCCTCGCTGGGGCTCGCTAGAGGGGAGCGCTCCGTTTCGCTGACCCGGGGCAGCCGGCAGCCTGAAGTCGCAGCCTGAAGCCGCGGTCTGCAGAGCTCCAGCTGGTGCGGCGTCTACAGCCCGGGATCTCACGTTGGGGACCCGGGGGAAGAAGAAGCCATCACTGCCGGCCCACGGCCGACTTCTACCGCGGGTCCGGCATGGACTTACCATCACCCCTGGAGGGGAGCTTCGACCGCCGGCCCTGCAGTCTACGGTGCTTCTGGCTGCGGCGGGGACTTCAAATCTTGACCGCCAGCCTGCGGCCTACAACAACTTAAAGCCGCGGTCTCCGGTGACTGACTCCTGGACTGACTCTGGACTCTGGTCCTGACCACGGGGGGGAAATGGAGAAGGACTGGCCAAATGTTGTGCCTTCCACCACAGTGATGAATGCTGTGGTGGATGTTTGTGTTACAGTTTTATTGTGGTTGTGTGTTCTTTATTATTGTATCGCTGCAGACAACCCAAATTTCCACCAGCCTGGCTGTGTGGCAATAAATTATATCTAATCTAATCTAATATCTAATTCCTGGCTATGGATGCTGTCTGTATGGAGCTTGTACTTTCTCCCTGTTGTGAAAGTTTGTTTTCTTAAAAAGCAGACGGCAACAAACATTGAAGGTAGACCATGGCAATCTTTAATTAATTCGTCAGACGGAAGTGGCGAGATTACAAACGTTGCTCAGTGCTTCTCGGGCTCCCACTCACAGAACAAAGGCGAGTTAGCACAATTATATATTTTTCTTATCAGTAAAACACCAAGTCTGAATATGGCATGACTGAAATATTCTGTAGCCTTTCACAATATAGGAAAAGCTGGGTCCAAATCAGCTCATCCAATAACAAGTTATTACTTATCTCTGGGGCGTCAACAATATTTTTCAACCTTGGCTTTTTTATGGCCTTGAAGAAGCACATGGTATTATTGCAGGCTGCCATCTTAATGTCTTTATTAAAACGACAACCTGCCCTCCATATGTGTTCCATATAATTTACAATGTAATTCAGACTTGGCACGAGCCATTCTTTTGTTCTGCTAGACCATGCTTTTGTAGAAAATCAACTTCATTTTAGGTTTCATGTCAACAAAATAGAGAGAGTACAGAGGAGATTTACTAGAATGTTGCCTGGGTTTCAGCAACTAAGTTACAGAGAAAGGTTGAACAAGTTAGGGCTTTATTCTTTGGAGCGCAGAAGATTAAGGGGGGACTTGATAGAGGTTTTTAAAATGATGAGAGGGATAGACAGAGTTGACGTGGAAAAGCTTTTCCCACTGAGAGTAGGGAAGATTCAAACAAGGGGACATGACTTGAGAATTAAGGGACTGAAGTTTAGGGGTAACATGAGGGGGAACTTCTTTACGCAGAGAGTGGTAGCTGTGTGGAATGAGCTTCCAGTGAAGGTGGTGGAGGCAGGTTCGTTTTTATCATTTAAAAATAAATTGGATAGTTATATGGATGGGAAAGGAATGGAGGGTTATGGTCTGAGCGCAGGTATATGGGACTAGGGGAGACTATGTGTTCGGCACGGACTAGAGGGGTCGAGATGGCCTGTTTCCGTGCTGTAATTGTTATATGGTTATATGGTTTGACTATTAGATCTTTCACTGTGACCGCGTGGGTTTTCTCCAGGTGCTCTGGTTTTCTCAGACACTTAAAAGACCGACAGATTTGTAGGTTAATAGGCTTCTGTAAATTATATAATGTCATTGGTGTGTAGGATAGTGCTAGTGTACGGGGTGATCGCTGGTGGGTGCGGACTCGGACCCAAGAGCCTGTTTCTACCCTGTATCTCTAAAGTCTAAAGTGTAGCTTCCTCTTGCAGCCGCTTCCGGTTAGGTCGCGCTCGCCGCATGCAGTCGCATGCTGGTGGGACAGGCCCTGTACGGGGATCACTCGACCTCCACGCGGCCCCCGCTTCCGGTTTGGTCGCGCTTGCCGCATGCAGTCGCATGCTCGTGGGACAGGCCCTTTACTAAAGCTGGGTGATCACAACTGCACATAGCCCAGCACAAATTGGAGGAACAGCACCTCCTATTTCGCTTGAGCATACCCCAGTGGTATGAATATTGACTTCTCTAACTTCAAGTAACTCTTGCTTTCCCCCTCTCTCCATTCTTTCCCCTTCCTAGTTCTCCAATCAGCCTGACTGTCCCCATGCTCACATTTTATCTCTGTATGCTTCATTCTCACATTCTCCTAGCTCACAATGATCTATTGCACATTTTCATTGAACTTCATCTCTTTTGATGTCTCGTTTGCAAACCTTATCCTATCTTATCTCTGTGTCTCCCTCTCCCGACTCTCAGTCTGAAGAAAGATCACCCATTCCTTCTATCCCGAGATGCTGCCTGTCCTGCTAAGTTACTCCAACATTTTGTGTCCATCTCACAGGACTCCTAATGTGGTTTGACAAAATACTTCAACATTTGTACATTTGTACTCCACACCCTTCCCAATGAAGGCAAGTGCGCCAAAGGCATTCTTCACCACCCTTTCCTCCTGACTTGCCACAATCATGTATCTGTACTCCAAGATCTCTGTTTAACTCTCTCCAGAGCTCTACCATTTGCTTTGCAAATCCTGCCCTGATTTGACAAACTAGGGACTGTTTTGGATCTCTGTTGAAAGAAAATACTCTCAGCTCCTTCTGATGTGGATTGGAGGTGTGTAGCAGGATTGGACAACTGTGGGGGTGAAAGTGGGAGCTAGAAAATGTCAGAGAGGGAGAGAACACCAGTGGCAGAGTTGCTGCTTGACAGCATCAGAGACCCGGGTTTGAGGCTGACTACGGGTGCTGCCTGTACGGAGTTTGTACGTTCCCCCCGTGACCGCGTGGGTTTTTCCCTGGGATCTTTGGTTTCCTCCCACACGCCAAAGACATACAGGTATGTAGGTTACTTGGCTTGGTGTATGTGTAAATTGTTCCCAGTGTATGTAGGATAGTGTTAATGTGCGGGGATCGCTGGTCGGTGCGGTCTCATTGGGCTGAAGGGCCTGTTTCCGTGCTGTATCTCTAAACTAAACTAAGTGACCACCGCAGGCACGGGCGATGGTCGATCACGTCGTCCAGAGACTCGAGTGTTTACCTCCACTGCTTCACTGACAACCATGTGACCCAGCCTGTAGTCATCAGTGTGTGCGTGGACCAACTGATCTGTGCAGACCTCAGCTACACTCTTCATCACGTTGTACAAGACGTTGGTGATGCCGCATTTGGAGCATTGTGTTCAGTTTTGGCCTCGCATCCATAGGAAAGACGGTGTTAAGTAGGAAAGGGTGCAGAATGTTGGCAGAAATTCAGGGAGTGAGCTTTAGGGACAGGGTGGACAGACTTGGACTTTATATTTTGGAGTGCAGGATGAGGGTGATCTTCTAGCGGTGCATAAAATCACGAGGGGGTGGGGGGGGGGGGGGGGGGGGGGGGTAAATAAGGTGAATACATAACTTTTACCCAGAGTAGGAGAAGCAAGAACCAGGGGACATAGGTTTAAGATGAGAGGGAAATAATTTAATAGCGACCTGAGGGACAACATTTTCACACAGAGGGTGGTAGGTATATGGAATAAGCAGCCAGAGCAGGTAACATACAACATATAAAAGGCACTTGGACAGGTACATGGACAAGAAAGGTACAGAAGGATATGGGCCAAACATGGGTAGGTGGGACGAGTGTAGATGGGGCATCTTGGTCGGCATGGGCATGTTGGGCTGAGGGATCATAGTTCCTTCACCAGGTGGGGAGACTGAAAGTGACGAACACAGGGTGGTGCAAAAGCTATTGCTTTGATCAGTCAGGGATGTGTTGAGGTGAAGTGTTATGTTGCGGTCAGTGTTGATTTTTAGTCTTGAGAGGATTCGGCGAGGCGGTTAAAGGTCAAATACGGTGAGGTATTTTCTTTTTGCCAGTTCCTCAAGTGGTAGTGCATTGGAAATGGCAGTTAGGGCTTTGGTCTGCTCCTACTGCAGGATGTGGCAAGTCCGGTAGACTTCCAGTGTCCCTGCGGACTACACCTGTGGGGAGTGTGTCCAGCTGCAGCTCCTGACTGACCGCGTGCGAGAAGTAGAACTGATATCTGATATCTGGTAAACCTCCTCTGCACCTTTCCCAAAGCATCCACATCCTCCCTGTAGTGGGCTGACCAGGACTGCATGCAATACTCCAAATGTGGCCAAACCAAAGTCCTATAAAGCTGCAACACGACTTTCTTAAGCTCAATATGGAAGCAAGCATACTATATCGGGTGTTCAAAAGGGAACTGCAGATGCTGGAATATCGAAGGTACACAAAATTGCTGGGGAAACTCAGCGGGTGCAGCAGCATCTATGGATCGAAGGAAATAGGCGACGTTTCGGGCCGAAACCCTTCTTCAGAGGGTTTCGGCCCGAAACGTCGCCTATTTCCTTCGATCCATAGATGCTGCTGCACCCGCTGAGTTTCCCCAGCAATTTTGTGTACCATACTATATCGGGTGCTGTCTGTCTCGTGTTTGCACATTCTCCCTGTAACCTTGTGGGTTTCATCCGGGTGCTCCAGTTTCCTCCTACATCCTAAAGACATGGGTTTGTAAGCTAATTGGCAGAAATTGCCCTTAATATATAAGGAGTGGATGAAAAAGTGGGAGAAGTGGGAAAGCGTGCAGAGGAGGTTTACCAGAATGATTCCAGGAATGAGTGGGTTAGCCAATGATGGGTGTTTGACGGCACTGGGCCTCTACTCGCTGGAGTTTTGAAGGTTGAGGAGGGACCTCATTGAAACTTACAGAATAATGAAAGGCATAGACAGAGTGGATGTGGAAAGGATGTTTCCACTGGTGGGAGAGTCTAGGACCAGAGGTCAAAGCCTCAGAATTAAAGGTCGCTCTTTTAGAAAGGAGGTGAGATGGAATGTCTTTAGTCAGAGGGTAGTTAATCTGTGGAACATTGCCACAGAGGGCTGTGGAGGCCAAATCAATGGATATTTTTAAGGCAGAGATAGACAAATTCTTGACTAGAACGGGTGTCAAGGGTTAAGGCAGGAAAATGGGATTAGGAGGCAGAGATCAGCCATGATTGAATGGTGGAGTAGACTCGATAGGCCGAATGGCCTAATTCTAATCTTTGACTGTGAACATAGACTTTGTGTGAACAGGTGATCGATGGTCAACGTGGACTTGCTGGACCGAACGCCCTGTTTCTATGCAATATCTCTAAACTTAACTAAACTAAAACTTCTATGGTGAGAAAGTACAACTTGGTTTGCAGTCAATCATTTCACATGGAGCCCAGGACAAATATCTTATGAAGCTTTTCTGACTTGAAACATTCACTATTTTTCTCTCTCCACAGATGCTGCCTGACCTGCTGAGTTTCCATTTTTTTTCTGCTTTTATCTCAGAATTCCAGCATCGGCATTTCATTGACATCTTTCTTGGACAAGTGCAAAATGGTGGAGTGGGGTTAGGTGTTTTCTTTCTGACGCAACAATGCTGTATAACCCCACAATTCTATTTTGTATTTAACAATTCTATATTTCTTTTTTTTTTAAATCAGAAAATGCTGAAGGAGCTGTTTCCTATTGAAGCTGGAGAAATAGATTCCAAGGCTCGGACCCTCCCCCATTTACCAGGTTGGTCAAAGACAGGATGGTCACAAAATTAAAAGAGGCGCAGATGGCTGTAGGATGGCAAATATGTATTTATTCAGAAAGGGAAGTAGGAGCAAAATGAAAAGGCCAGAGTTGGTGTTTGAAATAAGGGGTGATTTATAAGGGGGGGGGGGGGGGGGGGGGGGGGGGGGGGGGGGACCAGGAGGCAGCCACAGCTGATCTGTCAAATCTGACTTTGGTACATTTTTTATATTCACAGATGATGAGCTTTTGCACAGAAACTTGATTAGCAATAAAACGAGGTCTTGATTAAAGAATGGAACTCAGAAAGACTAAATTAGATGACAAACAGAATGAGATGATTATCCACGTCTAAATTCATTAACAGTGGGTCCAAATTTCTGTTACAATGATGGGTGCACGCATAATCAATGACAGATGCAGACTAGATGCAGACCGTTCTATCTGCCCAGAGAGTTCACCTCCACTGTTGTGACTGCAGCCTATATCCCTCCTGATGCTAATGCCAAGCTTGCAATGAAAGAGCTGCATACTGCCATTAGCAATCAACAGACGCACAACCCCGAGGCAGCCTTCATTGTTGCGGGTGACTTCAATCACTCTAATCTGAAGACTGTACTTCCCAAATTCCACCAACATGTCTCCTTCCCCACTAGAG
Source organism: Amblyraja radiata (assembly GCF_010909765.2). NCBI lineage: Eukaryota > Metazoa > Chordata > Chondrichthyes > Rajiformes > Rajidae > Amblyraja > Amblyraja radiata. The sequence continues at coordinate 1,649,043 of NC_045983.1, read as the reverse complement.
TAGACAAGACACTGGACAAAGTCTACACCAACATGGCTGAAGCTTACAAAGCCATCCCCCTCCCCCACCTTGGTCAGTCTGATCACGTCTCATTGTTCCTGCTCCCTAAGTACTCCCCACTCATCAGACGGGTTAAACCAACTGTGAGGACAGTTAAAGTCTGGTCAGAGGAAGCGGACTTCACACTTCAGCAGTGTTTTGGAAACACTGACTGGAAGGCGTTTGCAGCCCAGGCCACCCTTGACTCCCACACGGACATTGATTCCTACACATCCTCTGTTCTGGACTTTATAAACTCCACCATCAATAGTGTCCCTCCCTCAAACAGGTGACCATATTCCCGAATCAGAAGCCATGGATGAACAGCGAGGTCAGGCTACTGCTGAAAGCACGGGACACCGCTTTCAGGTCAGGCGATGCTCGAGCCTACAGTTCATCCAGGGCTAACCTGAAGATGGGCATCAAGAAGGCCAAGCACTGCCATAAGCTCAGGATTGAGAAGCACTTCAACAACAACTCCGACCCCCGACGCATGTGGCAAGGCATCCAGGCCATCACGGACTACAGACCCTCCAACACCACCCCCACATCCAGCGACGCCTCCTTCCTTGAGGAGCTTAACCACTTCTATGGCCGCTTCGACAGGGACAATCTAGAGACAGCCATCAAGGCTGTGCTACCTGCCGATCACCAACCCCTCACACTCACCCCCTACGACGTATACGTGGCACTGAGTAGGACTAATGCACGTAAAGCTGCTGGCACTGACGGCATCCCCGGGCGCGTGCTCAGGGCCTGTGCTGCGCAGCTGACAGACGTCTGGACTGACATCTTCAACCTGTCACTTGCCCAAGCAGTTGTCCCCACGTGCCTTAAAACCACCTCCATCGTGCCAGTGCCAAAACACTCCACTGCGGCAAGCCTCAACGACTTCCGCCCAGTTGCACTTACCCCCATCATCACCAAGTGCTTCGAGAGGCTGGTCCTGGCACACCTCAAAAGCTGCCTACCCCCACACTGGATCCCTATCAGTTTGCCTACCGCAAGAACAGGAGTACGGAGGATGCCATCTCAACGGCATTTCACTCCGCCCTCTCCCACCTCGACAACAGAGACACTTACGTAAGAATGCTGTTCATCGATTACAGCTCAGCATTCAACACCATTATACCATCAAAACTGATCACCAAACTCGGTAACCTGGGCATCGACCCCTCCCTCTGCAACTGGATACTGGACTTTCTAACCAACAGACCCCAGTCTGTTAGGTTAGACAAGCACACCTCTTCAACCCTCACCCTGAACACCGGCGTTCCACAGGGCTGTGTGCTGAGCCCCCTCCTCTACTCCCTCTTCACCTACGACTGCACACCTGTACATGGTACTAACACCATCATCAAGTATGCAGATGATACAACGGTGATTGGCCTCATCAGCAACAAAGATGAGTCGGCCTACAGGGAGGAGGTCCAGCACTTAGCAGCATGGTGCGCTGACAACAACCTGGCCATTAACTCCAAGAAGACCAAGGAGCTCATTGTAGACTTCGGGAAGTCTAGGGGCAGCACGCACACCCCCATCCACATTAACGGGACGGAGGTGGAACGTGTTTCTAGCTTCAGGTTCCTGGGAGTCAACATCTCCGATGACCTCTCTTGGAATTACAATACCTCAACTCTGATCAAGAAGGCTCACCAGCGTCTCTTCTTCCTGAGGAGACTGAAGAAGGTCCATCTGTCTCCTCAGATCCTGGTGAACTTCTACCGCTGCACCATCGAGAGCATCCTTACCAACTGTATCACAGTATGGTATGGCAACTGCTCTGTCTCCGACCGGAAGGCATTGCAGAGGGTGGTGAAAATTGCCCAACACATCACCGGTTCCTCGCTCCCCTCCATTGAGTCTGTCCAAAGCAAGCGTTGTCTGCGGAGGGCGCTCAGCATCGCCAAGGACTGCTCTCACCCCAACCATGGACTGTTTACCCTCCTACCATCCGGGAGGCGCTACAGGTCTCTCCGTTGCCGAACCAGCAGGTCCAGGAACAGCTTCTTCCCGGCGGCTGTCACTCTACTCAACAACGTACCTCGGTGACTGCCAATCACCTCCCCCCCCCCCCGGACACTTATTATTATTTATTCAAATCATATGCTATGTCGCTCTTCCAGGGAGATGCTAAATGCATTTCGTTGTCTCTGTACTGTACACTGACAATGACAATTAAAATTGAATCTGAATCTGAATCTGATTCCTGTTAGGCTTTGTCTGCAGTTTCCTGTCACCACATTAGCACAATCCTCATCCCTCATTGTTGTTTACCCTGCAACAGGAGGGACAAGTAGCTAACTACTGCCTGTGAGTCTAACGTCACAGGAAGTTATTATAAACAGTTCTGTTGGACGGGATTGATCTACACTTATACAGGCAGGGATCAATAAAATAACCAGCATGGCTTTGTAGTGGATGAATTTGATTGACTGGATTTTGGAAGTGGTAACAAAGTATTGAAGAAGGCAATGTAATTGCTAACATAACAATGGCTGGAGGCCTGCAACTGCCTGGGGCTCGAGTGGAATGGACACTGCTCATAATAACTAGAGCACGAAGGTACACAAAAATGCTGGAGAAACTCAGCGGGTGCAGCAGCATCTATGGAGCGAAGGAAATAGGCGACGTTTCGGCCCGAAACGTCGCTTATTTCCTTCGCTCCATAGATGCTGCTGCACCCGCTGAGTTTCTCCAGCATTTTTGTGTACCTTCGATCTTCCAGCATCAGCAGTTCCTTCTTGAACACATAACTAGAGCACGGACTGGACATTTTTGCCAAACACATGGCGCCTCTTGCATGCGGGATCCGTAGACTTGCTGTACAATTTGCTGATGGGGGATATGCCTGGGTATGTTCATATGGTCATAAGGTCATAAGTGATAGGAGGTGAAGTCGGCCATTCGGACCATCAAGTCTACTCCACCATTCAATCATGGCTAATACTCTACTGGACTTTGTAGGAAACTAATTTCACTTTATGTTTCCACTTTGCTCATGTGAGAATAAAACCACCATAGAGCCATTAATATCTTCATGATCTTTGACAAGGTCCTATTTGGGAGAAGGTTCCAAAAGGTTAGAGTCAGTGTAACATAGAACATTAAAGAGTATAGCACAGTAACAGACCCTTCAGCCCACAATGTCTTTGCCGAACGTAATACCAAGTTAAATTAATCTTACCTGCCTACACATGGTCCATATCGCCCTATTCCCTCCCTATCCGAAAGATTCTTAAAGACCACTATTGTTGTGGCTCCACACCACCCATGACAGAGCTTTCCAGGCACCCACCACTCTGTGTTAAACAAAAGCTCGCTCCACACATCTATTTTTAACTTTGAGGAATGTTACATTTTGAATCCAAAATTGGTTTGGTAAAAGGTGGCAGAGGGTGATGGTGAAAAGTTGTTTTGTGACAGGAAGCCTGCGATCAGTGAAAGTACCTCAGTGCCGGGGCCTCTATTCATTGTTTGAATCAGTACATGTATGAATTGGAGGTTTGTAGCTGTAATAGGAATTGGTTGGTGACAGTGAGGAAGGTAGTCAGAGGCTACAGGGTTGTATCAGCCTCAATAGGCCCGACTATGGGTGAACTGGGGATGGGGACTGGACATTGTGCCTTCCCCCACAGTGGGAACCATTGTTGGGGGATACTTTATGTTTATTGTTAAATTTCTTCAATGTTATGTCTAATCTTTATCTGTGTGCTGCATGGCAAGAAAGAATTTCACTACACCATTTGGTGTATGTGACAATACATGTCCTTTGTCCTTTGTGCTTTGTCCTTTGGATGAGATAGTGAATTGGGCAGAGAAATTTAAGTCTGAAAAATGTGAGGTGTTACAGTTTGGGAGATGTAATAATATCAGAATATAAACAATTGTCTTAGTATAGTTTAGAGATATAGCATGGAAACAGACCCTTTATTCCATTGATCACCCATAAACACTAGTTCTATGTTAATCCACGTTCTAATCTACTCTCTTCACAACGGGTGATATACAGAGTCCAATTAGCCTACAAATTCACACGACCTTGGAATGTGGGAGGAAAGATGGAATTCAAATACAGAGATGTAGTGCTGAAGCTCTATAAGGCACTGGTCAGGCCACATTTTGAGTACTGTGAGCAAATTTGGGCTCCATGTCTGAGGAAGGATGTGCTGGCTCTGGAGATGGTCCAGAGGAGGTTTACAAGAATGATCCTAGGAATGAGTGGGTTAACGTATGATGAGCATTTGACAGCACTGGGCCTCTGCTCGCTGGAGTTTAGAAGGTTGAGGGGGGACTTCATTGAAACTTACAGAATAATGAAAGGCATAGATAGAATGGATGTGGAAGTGTGGGAGAGTCAAGGACCAGAGGTCATAGCCTCAGAATTAAAGTGCGCTCTTTTAGAAAGGTGAGAAGGAACTTCATTAGTCAGAGAGTAATTAATCTGTGGAATTCATTGCCACAGAGGTGCTGTGGAGGCCGCCAGTTGATATTTCTAAGGCAGAGATAGACAGATTCTTGATTAGAACGAGTGTGAAGGGGTATGGGGAGAAGGCAGGAAAATGGGATTAGGAGGCAGAGATCAGCCATGATTGAATGGCGGAGTAGGCTCGATGGGCCGAATGGCCTAATTCTACTATAACTTGTGCACTTGTGAAAGCAGAGCACCTAGAAGAAACATGTGGTCACAGGGAGAATGTGCAAACTCCACACAGACAACACCTGAGGTCAAGATCGAACACAGGTCTCTGGTGATGTTAGGCAGCAGCTCTACCCTTGCTGTCCATTAATCCTGTTCCTCACAGTTGTTTCAATAGATTATCTACTACTGATGTTAGGTTGTTATTTACCAGGGTTTCTCTGTTGTCCTCTGAAAGAACATAGAACAGTACAGAACAGGAACAAGTTCCTTTGCCTGTGTTGCCTGTGTTGAACATGATGTAGTTAAACTAATCTCCTATGCACACACAGTGATCCATATCCCTCCAACCCTGCTTATCCATGTCTGAAGAAGGGTCTTGACCCGAAACATCACCCACTCCTTCTCTCCAGAGATGTTGCCTGTCCTGCTGAGTTATTTGTGCCTATCTAAAAGCTTCCAGGTGAAGCAGCAATGTACTTGTACTGCTTCCAATCTAGCGTCTTGCATTTGGTGTTCATTAGGTTGCCTCCTCTACAATGGAGAAGCCAAACACCGATAGGGTGCTGCTGTGTAGATATCTCTGATTAGATCACAAGGTTAACACTGAGTTTCCAGTCGCCTGGCACTTAAATTCCCACTCCTCATCTGGCCTCCATCTTTGGCTTCTTGCACTTTCCCAGTGAAGTCCAAGGTAAATTTGAGGAACAGCAAAGAATTCCTCCCTAATGAGGAGGAATTTCTTTAGCCAGAGGGTGGTGAATCTGCGGAATTCACCGCCACATTGGCTATTTTTATGGCGGAGATGGGCCGATACTTGATTAATATGGGTGTCAAGGGTTATGGGGAGAAGGCAGAAGAATGGGGTTGAGAGGGAGAGATAGATCAGCCATCTTCATATATGTTACAAACAACAATGATCTCAGCACCAATCCCTTTGGTACCATTACTGGAGGTTTGTTACAAGTGGTGTACGCGTGGGACCTTTATAATCTAGAAATAACTTGGAAGAGAATGTTGGTGGACTGATTCATAAGTGTGAAGACAACACAAACATTGGTGGAGTTAGAGACAGTGAGAAAGTTTGTCTTAAGATACAGCAGAGATGAGCTGCAAAGGTGGGTGGACCAGTGGCAGGTGGAATTTAATTCAGATGAGTTGAGGCAATGTAGTTCAGGAGGTAAAAATCTAATAGGACATAAGGAGTAAATGTCAGCGAACTCAGGAGTGCAGAAAGACCTTGGAGTGCCAGTCCACAGCTCCCTAAAAGTGGCAACACAAGGGACAGTGAAATGAAAAGACATTTGGGGTGCTGGTCTTCATAGGCCACGGCATGGAGTATGAAACTTGGGATGTTGCAGTCATGATGCGTTGTCCCCACGGCAGAGTGAAGTTCTAATGCATTGTCCCCACCGTGGAGTGGTTATGTTGCGTTGTCCCCACCGTGGAGTGGTTATGTTGCGTTGTCCCCACCACTGCGGAGTGAAGCTGCGATGTGTTGTCCCCACTGCGGAGTAGTTATGAGGCATTGTCCCCAAGGCGGAGCGAAGACATGATGCCTTGTACCCAGCACGGAGTGAAGTTATGATGTGTATATTTCCATCCACAGCTCCCAGATGGCTGGAAGGACACAAGGCTACTGAAAACCGGCAGAGTACTCTCTCTGACTACTTCCAGTCATTGCTCAACCTGCCCCCCAAGATCTCGCGCTGTCAGTGGATTGTGAACTTCTTGCAGGTCCGCCCAGACGACGTTGCCTTGCCGTTTCCTCACGCGTGAGTACAGACACTTCCGCCCACTGACCCGGCCTTGGTGCCGCCCACAACCAAACTCACTGGCCAGCCTCCAAGCTGCAGGCCTGAAGACCACTACAGTTGCAACTTGGCAGCAACAGATAGCTATGGGAGAACCAGAACAAATGTGTAGGAAGATATGGGAAAGCAAAACGGGTTGGAGTGCCGGCATTAATGGGACAGGGCATTTGGGAAGATGCAACCTGTATCAACTCATTTGTTGCACCCAATCTGCAATGAATCAAGTTTAATTTTGTTTATTGTCACGTGTAAAGTGTACAGTGTAAAGCTTTTTGTTGTGTGCTAACCAGTCAGTGGACAGGCTATATATGATTACAATTGAGTCGTCCACAGTGTACAAATAAAGGGCATAACATTTTGTGCAAGGAAAAGTCCGATTAAAGATAATCCAAAGGTCTCCAATGAGGTAGATAGTAGCTCAGGACTGCTCTCTAGTTGTTGATAGGATGGTTCAGTTGCCTGATAACAGCTGGGAAGAAACTGTCCATGAATTTGGAGATGTGTTTTTTCACACTTCTGTACCTCTCGCCTGATGGGAGAGGGGAGAAGAGGGAGTGACCAGGGTGCGACTCGTCCTTGATTATGCTGGTGGCCTTGTTGAGGCAGCGTGCAGTGTAGATGGAGTCAATGCTTTGTGTGGTGGTCTGGGCTGCGTCCACAATTCTCCGCAATTTCCTGCGGTCTTGGATGGAGCATCTTGATACAGCACATCTGTAGAAATTGTGTTGTATTGCTTAATGTGTGGGTGGTGGCTGCTATCAACTGATTTGACAGGAGAATGGGACACAGTGGATGGTCTATTGCGGCTGAGAATCAGTTGAATGCTTTAGGTAAACTCTGTAAGGCCCCTTAGCAGAGCAGACGGATACTGGATGAGGCACAAGGGGAGGGTGCAATAAATGTCATCCATTTTAGAATTTAGATTTCGACTTTGAGATACAGCATGGAACCAGGCCCTTCAGCCCACTAAGCCCACCGGTCAGCGATATACTAGCACTATCCCTACACACTAGGAACAATTTACAGAGGCCAAATAACCTTCAAACCTGCACGTATTTGGAGAAATCCCATGCGGTCACATGGAGAACGGAAAAACTCTGTACAGGCAGCACCTGTGATCTCTGGGTCTCTGGTGCTCCACTGGGCTGATTTTAGTGTTTGGAGTCTGACGACCAAGGCAACTAAACTGAGAGCAATGAACAGCTTATGAGAACATTATAGCTGTCACACAGCAGGGACATAGGCCTTTCAGACTAACATGTCCAGGCCAACCAACATAACCCATCTAAGCAGCCCCATTCGGCCCAGATCCCTCTAAACCTTTCCTATCTATCTACCTGTCCACAGACACACAATACTGGAGTAAATCAGTGGGACAGGCAGCATCTCTAGAGAAAAGAAAGGGGTCACGTTTCGGATCGAGACCCTTCTTCAGACCGAAGAAGAATTTTGACCCGAAACGTCACCCCTTCCTTCTCTCAAGAGATGATGCCTGTCCTGCTAAGTTACTTTAGCATTTTCTGTATATTTTTGGTTTAAACCAGCATCTGCAGTTCTTTCCTACACATTTCATCTACCCGTCCAAATCTCTTTCAATTGCTGTTACCTGCCTCATCCACTTCCTCTGGCAGCTTGTTCCACGTACCCACCACTCTCTGTGTGAGGCTTGGACCTAAGTTATGCACAAGATGTCAAAAGATAATGCATAAAAAACAAGACTGGTACAAAACATAGTTGAAAAGTATGGTGTGGAGTTCCACTGTGCCCGCACCCATGGCAGGACTGTTGCTTAGAAGTAGAGACTCCGGCATCATTCAGTCAAGGTATTTTAATGACCAATTTTCCTTTACAAGAAAAGTCCTTCTGAATTATGCTCTGGCTACGACATGGGCACATGTATATGGAGTGGCACATCTAGAAAAAGGAACCCAGTCAATATCAAGAAAGCTTTGGAAACTGTGGAAATTGAATTTTTCTTCCATTATGTGTGTGGCCAGTGCAGTCTTGCCCACATTCTCCACCAGGGGGATCATAGAGCTGATCTTTGGTGGAAATTATGTTCTGTAGTGTTGTCTTGTCGAGGTAGAATTAGGGTTGTGCAGATAAGTTCAAGAAGGCCGGCATGGTGACGCAGCAGCAGAGTTGCTGCCTTAAGCGGCTTTTTCACGGGGCGACTTGACGCAAGAGTTAACCAGAGTTTAACATCGTGGGAACCTCGTGCGATAACAGTACGGCATTCGTGGACCACCGCGGACCACCGTGGCGCTAACGGCAGGTAATCGTGTAACTTGGTGACTCGGGAGAAAATTCAAGCAAGTTTGAATTTCTCCAAGAGTGACTTGTACACTTGTGGTTGAGCATTGCAACATTATATGGACGTAGTGGCCAGTGCGATATCCGTGCGATATCCGTAATAACTCTTGCGGTTACCGTGGGAACTCCTGCGAACGGTGAACCCGGAAGCTGGACAGAGGGGACAGAAGGTGAGTAAAAATTGTCTTCTGTGGGATTGAATTTAAAAAATAAAGATTTGCATCCGCATATGGACATCAACTTATTCATGAGTTATGTTAATGAGATTCAAGAAAATAACTATAATCTTTAAAAGGGACTTTAAAAGGGACTTTACTGAAAGGTCCCGCATTTTTATGGTCCGTGAGGAATTTTTCACATGTACTTCTTTGAGAGATACAGCTCGGAGTCCTCGCCGACTAGCGATCGATGCCTTTCCGAAGCAGGGTCTGGAACGCTACCAATCAATGTTCTCCAGAGACCCGTGTAAGGAGTGAACTGCACATGCTGGTTTAAACCGAAGACAGACACAAAAAGCTGGAGTAACTCAGCGAGTCAAGCAGCATCTCTGGAGAAAAATAGCTGATGTTTCGGGACGAGACACATCTTCAGACTCAATTCCGATTAGGCTGTCTGAAGAAGGGTTCCGATTCGAATCGCCACCTATTCTTTTTCTCCAGAGATGCTGCCTGACCCGCTGACTTACTCCAGCTTTTTATGTTTTTCTTCCCAGATCTGACTTACCTGCTGAGTTACACCAACATTTTGTGTCCTTTTGTGCGTATTAACCAGCATCTGCAGTTCCTTTAGACATTACCTAACTTCAGATTTTAGAGATATAGCACGGAAACACGCCGACCACCTATTCTTATCCGGCTTCAGAACGGTTCTTCCTTCCATTCGTTTGGGCACTGACCCGACCTACCAACCTACCTCAATGCGGACATTGGACTTTTTCCCCCTGGAACTGTCCTGAAAACATATATTCGGAACTCTGGTATTTTCCTCTTCGCTCTACCTGGTGTTCTTGTGCATGTGTCGGAGGGAACAGCAGATGCCGGTTTAAAGAGAATGCTGGAGTAACTCGACGGTTCAAAATGCTGGAGTAACTCAACGGGACATGCAGCATCTCTAAAGAGAAGGAACGGGTGACGTTTCGGGTCGAGGCCCTTCTTCAGACTGTACGTGGCTTGGTTATATTCATGTATAGCATTATCTGATATGATTGTATAGCACGCAAACAAAAGTTTATTTCCTGCATAGAATCATACAGCGTAGAAACAGGCCCTTCGACCCAACTTGCCCACACCGACCAATATGTCCCATCTACACTAGTCCCACTTGCCCGCGTTTGGCCCATAACCATCTAAACCTATCCTATCCATGCTTCAGTCTAATGCGTCTTAAACATTGCGACAGTACCTGCCTCAACTACCTTAACGGATAGCTCATTCCATACACCCACTGCCCTTTGCGTAAAATAGTTACCCCTTAGGCTCTCATTAAATCATTCCCCCCGAACCTAAACCTGTATCTGCTGGTTCTCGATATGAGACAATAATAACAAACCAAAGCGAGTTAGGACATCAACGGGGAGATCCTGGATAAACCCAAGGTAGCCACAAAATGGAGGAACTCAGCGCAACAGGCAGCATCTCTGGGGAGAAGGAATGGGTGACATTTCGGGTCGAGACCCTTCTGATATGCTGCTTGTCCCGCTGAGCTACATGTTGTGTCTAACTTCGTTTTAATCCAGCATCTGCAGTTCCTTCCTGGCCGAACCCGATTGAAAGATGAGAGGCTGGGCGATAGAGCACTGGGTGTGACAAGGATCAGGCTTCAGTAAGCAAAGTAAAGAGAGGTGGCAACGTTATGGAAATGAAGCGGGTAATCCGAGTGATGGCGAGACGGTATCCTCTAATGTGTCGGAAAGAACTGTAGATGTTGGTTTGCGCCGATGATAGACACAGTAATACTGGAGACAGACATAAAATACTGGACGGGCAGCATCTGGATAAAAGGAATGGGTGACGTTTCGGGACGAGACTCTGAAGAAGGGTCTCGAACCGAAACGTCACACATTCCTTCTCTCCAGAGATGCTGCCCGTCCCGCTGTGTTACTCCAGCATTTCGTGTCTATCTTCCGTATGCTCTGTGATGGTCATCTCGGAGTCAAGTGGCAACTCTGGTCTGTAGACACGAGGAACTGCAGACGCAGGAATCACGAGCAAAACACAGAGCGTTGGACGAGCCTGACCCTTTGAGTTCCTCCATCACTTTGTGTTGAAGTCAGGTCTGGACATTGCTTGGCTCAGTCTCAGGCGCCGGCTAACTAGGAAGGTCGAGTCAAAGTCCAGCACTAACACTCAAGAAATAACGTTTGCGGCCTGATGTTCCCAATATTTAATTGAAATCATTAATAAAGTAAATAAATAGATACCGGTCTAATCAGTATCTACGGGATTGGACAGGCTAGATGCAGGAAGAATGTTCCCGATGTTGGGGGAGTTCTGAACCAGGGTCCCAGTTTTATAGTCTACCGTGGGAACTCTTTGACTCAGTAAAGTAGCCTTTATTGTCATATCAGCGCACAGGCAGCAGTTGATTACTTGCTCTATTCAGTTTCACAGGGGGTCGGGACGGGACTGGAGTTGGGAGGGAAAGGTGGGGGAGTCGAGGGAGAGGAGGGGGAGACAGATGGGGGTGTCTTCATTTACTGGCGGCGGGTGTCTGTCACTGAAACAGGCAGGTGAGATTTCACATCAACCTTGTGTGTGCCTCTCTCTCTCTCTCTCCCTCCCTCCCTCTTACACAGGCTGAGAGACTCTGCCTCTGTGAGTGTACGTCTCTTTCTCCCCCTCTCCCACACACAGTAAGACCGAGGTACTGTGCTCGTTCCATCTGTGTCTCCCACATACACAGTAAAACATGTCTCCAAATGAGCCAATTCAACCAAGGGAGGATATTTATAGTGTGTGAAAAAAAAGTGACATCATTTGTGCCACGTGATGATTTAACAACACTTCACAATGTTCATTCAAGATTTAACGGGAAAGCTCGGGAGACGGACAAGTCACTCGCACAAATAACAGAAATGCCGAGTACGTACCGTGGGAACTCTTTATCTACCCCCCGTTATATCGTGTGATATCGTGCTAGACCACGACCACTTCACTCTGGTTACATCTTGCGTCAAGTCGCCCCGTGAAAAAGCCCCATTAAGGGCCTGTCCCACTTGGCTATCCTTTGCACCTCATTTACGCGTAATATGTAAAATAGATTGACGCGTCGTGACGCGTGGGTAACACACGCATTGCGCATGGTGAGGCGTGGAATCGCATGCAGTGGCGCGCGGTATCGCGTGACGCTCCAGCATTTCGTAGTGTAACGAAATCCTCGCGAGCCACCTACGTGACGTATTGCGTACACATGCTGACGCATTGGCTACACACGCTGACGCACTGGCTATGCACGCTGACACATTGGCGTCGCACACTGTATCGCGTGGTGACACATGGTTACGTCACCGTGCATCAACGTCCGTAAACATGTGCAACCGAGCGCCGCCCATACGCAGTCGGCTCGCCTTTTACGCGTCATGTAACCTCTAACCACGTCCACACAGACCTCTTCCTGGGTTTCTTGCTAGCCTTTCTTGTTGTACTCCTGCCTGGCTGATCTGTAAGTATGAGATGCTGCTGCACCCGCTGAGTTCCTCCAGCAATTTTGTGTACCTGTAAGTATGACATCTCTGTTGTTGCTGTAGCAATAAAATCTGTAGTTCTTCCATGATGGTCATGATGCAGAATAGGGAAGCAGGGCGTTCTAATGACGTCACACGCACCAGACGGATGTGCTGACGCGTGATGACGCATAATTTGCGCGCAACGTCGCGCGTCAGGACACATCGACCTATTTTACATATGACGCGTAAATTAGGTGCAAATGACAGCCAGGTGGGACAGGCCCTTTACAGTGCGAGAGACCCGGGTTTGATCCTGACTACAGGAGCTGTCTGTACGGAGTTTGTACGTCCTCCCTGTGACCTGCATGGGTTTTCTCCGAGTGCTCCGGTTTCCTCCCACACTCGTACAGGATTGTAGGTTTACTGGCTTAGTAAAATTGTAAAGAATTGTAAATGGTCCCTCTTGTGTGTAGGATGGTGTTTATGTGCAAGGATTGCTGGGTTAAAGGCCCTGTTCCCGTGCTGTATTTCTAAGCTAAGAAACTAACCTAATGGTTGTGTGAAGGTAGCTTTTCCTGAACCTGGCAGAATAGGACTTCATGACTGTCCTTCCTCCTTGATGGTAGCAGGGAGATGAGCGCATGGCCCTGATGCTGGGGTTCCTTGATGATAAATGCCACATCTTAAGGCAGAGCCTCATTAGATGCTTTCAATGATGCATGTACTCCTGATATTCAGATGGTCCAGAGGAGAGTGGAGAGTTGGTGGACAGCAGAGCCATCTGCTGTTTACCTGTTGTGATGAAAGGCAAAGTGAAGCAGACCCAGGCCATTTCTGAGGCAGAAATAATTTGATGCACTACCAAGCACTTCATTGCGGTGGACATAAGTGCTTCCAGACAGTAGCCATTGTGGCAGGGTCACCGTGCTCCCTTAGGCATGGTTAGAGATGCCATGTTGAATCATGTGGGAACCTCAGACTGCAGTAGTTCAATAGTGCTTTATTTGTCACATATGCAATTGCATGGTGATTTTTTCTGCAGATATAACACATGCTTGCACCGCCATTTTTTGTGCCATTCAAAGTTCGGATGGCCCCCGCGCTCTATATACTGGAGCAGTTCCCTTGAACCCACGACGCTCTCCTCTCCTCGCCTGGCCATCTTTATATCCTGTGGCCTACATTTAAGGCTCTGGAAGCATTACCTCAGTCACCCTCCTACCGGCCCACTCCTAGCGCCTGACGTCTCCAGCTCCCGGCTGGTTATGCCGACTGATGAGTCTTCTGGTGGTGTCAAGTGGGATAGTCGAGGATGGAGTTAAAGGGAAAGGGAGTAAAGGGATAGTTAATGACCCCAGAATTAACGGGAAAGAAAGCTCACAAAGGGATAGGAGAATATGGCCTAGTGTAGTAGGGATCGATGTGAATGGTGAGATGCGTTAGGAATTAAAAGCACTGTATTTGAATGCGCGAAGTATAAGAAGTAAAGTAGATGAGCTTGAGGCTCAGTTAGAGGTTGGTAGATATGACATTGTGGGGATTACTGAGATGTGGCTGCAGGAGGATCGGGCCTGGGAACTTAATATTCAGGGTTATACATCCTATAGAAAGGACAGGCAGGTGGGCAGAGGAGGGGGGGTAGCTCTGCTGGTGACGAATGGAATTCAGTCCCTTGCGAGGGAAGACATTGGGACGGACGAGGTAGAGTCACTGTGGATTGAGTTGAGGAATTGTAAAGGCAAGAAGACACTAATTGGTGTTATTTACAGACCCCCAAATGTTAGCCTGGATGTAGGGTGTAAGTTGCAGCAGGAGTTAAAACTGGCATGTAACAAAGGTAATGCCACTGTGGTGATGGGGGATTTCAATATGCAGGTAGACTGGGAAAATCAGGTTGGTTCAGGACCCCAAGGAAGAGAGTTTGTAGAATGCCTCCGAGATGGATTCTTAGAGCAGCGTGTAATGGAGCCGACCAGAGAAAAGGCAATTCTGGATTTAGTGTTGTCCAATGAAGCAGATATAAGAGAACTCGAGGTAAAGGAACCGCTTGGAGGTAGTGATCATAATATAATTAGTTTTAATCTGCAAGTTGAGAAGGAGAAGGTTAAATAGGAAGTGGCAGTGATGCAGTTGAACAAAGGGGACTATGAAGGCATGAGAGGGGAGCTGGCCAAGGTAGACTGGAAAGGGATACTAGCAGGAATGACAGTGGAATAGCAATGGCAGGAATTTCTGGACATAATCTGGAAGACGCAGGATCATTTCATTCCAAAAAGGACGAAAGATTCTAAGGGGAGGCAACCGTGGCTGACAAGAGAAGTTAGGGATAGAATAAAACTAAAAGAAAATGTGTATAACACAGCAAAGAGTAGCCGGAAGCCAGAGGATTGGGAAACTTTCATAGGACAACAGAAGGAAACAAAACGGGAAATACGGGCTGAAAAGATGAAGTACGAGGGGAAGCTGGCCAGTAATATAAAGAAGGACAGTAAAAGCTTCTTTAGATATGTTAAGGCGAAAAAGAGTAGCAAAGTCAAATGTGGGTCCTTTGAAGGCAGACACGGGTGAAATTATTATGGGGAACAAGGATATGGCAGAAGAGTTGAATAGGTACTTCGGATCTGTCTTCACTAAGGAAGACACAAACAATCTCCCTGAAGTACTGGAGGACAGAGGGGGTCGAGGAACTGAAGAAATTTTCATTAGGCGAGAAATAGTATTGGGTAGGCTAATGGGACTTAAGGATGATAAATCCCCTGGGCCTGATGGTCTGCATCCCAGGGTCCTCAGGGAGGTGGCTCTAAAAATAGTAGACGCATTGGTGATCATTTTCCAATGTTCAATAGATTCAGGATCAGTTCCTGTGGATTGGAGGATAGCTAATGTTATCCCACTTTTCAAGAAAGGAGCGAGAGAGAAAACGGGAATTACAGACCAGTTAGCCTGACTTCGGTGGTGGGAAAGATGCTGGAGTCAATTATTAAAGTGGTAATAATGGGGCATTTGGATAGCAGTAAAAGGATTAGTCCAAGTCAACATGGATTTATGAAAGAGAAATCATGCTTGACTAATCTTCTGGAATTTTTTGAGGATGTGACAAGTAAAATGGATGAAGGGGTGCCAGTGGATGTAGTGTATCTAGACTATCAGAAAGCCTTTGATAAGGTCCTGCACGGGAGACTGGTGACTAAAATTAGAGCACATGGTATTGGGGGTAGGGTGTTGACATGGATAGAAAATTGGTTGGCAGACCGTAAGCAAAGAATATGAGTGAACGGGTCCTTTTCAGAATGACAGGCAGTGGCGAGTGGAGTGCCGCAAGGCTCGGTGTTGGGGCCGCAACTGTTTACCATATATATTAATGATTTGGAAGAGGGAATTAGGAACAACACTAGCAAGTTTGCAGATGACACAAAGCTGGGTGGCAGTGTGAACTGTGAAGAGGATGTTAGGAGGTTGGAGGGTGACCTGGACAGGTTGAGTGAGTGGGCAGATGCGTGGCAGTTGCAGTGTAATATAGATAAATGTGAGGTTATTCACTTTGGTGGCAAAAACAAGGGGCAGATTATTATCTCAATGGGGTTAGGTTAGGTAAGGGGGAGGTACAGTGAGACCTGGGTGTCCTTGTACATTGGTGACTGAAAGTTGGCGTGCAGGTACAGCAGGCAGTGAAGAACGCTAATGGAATGTTGGCCTTCATAACAAGAGGATTTCAGTAAAGGAGTAGAGAGGTTCTTCGGCAGTCGTATAGGGCTCTGGTAAGATCACACCTGGAGTATTGCGTACAGTTTTGGTCTCCTAATTTGAGGAAGGACATCCTTGTGATCGAGGCAGTGCAGCATAGGTTCACGAGATTGATCCCTGGGATGGCGGGACTGTCATATGAGGAAAGATTGAAAAGACTAGGCTTGTATTCACTGGAGTTTAGAAGGATGATGGGGTAATCTTATAGAAACATATAAAATTATAACTGGACAAGCTAGATGCAGGAAACATGTTGCCAATGTTGGGCAAGTGCAGAACCAGGGGCCACAGTCTTAGAATAAAGGGGAGGCCATTTAAGACTAAGGTGAGAAAAAAACTTTTTTACCCAGAGAGTTGTGAATTTGTGGAATTCCCTGCCACAGGGGGCAGTGGAGGCCAAATCACTGAATGGATTTAAGAGAGAGTTGGATAGAGCTCTATGGGCTAGTGGAATCAAGGGATATGGGGAGAAGGCAGGCACTGGTTATTGATTGGGGACGATCAGCCATGATCGCAATGAATCTGGCTCGAAGGGCCGAATGGCCTCCTCTTGCACCTATTTTCTATGTTTCTATGTAAACTTAAACCTAAGATAGACGCAAAAATCTGGAGTAACTCAGTGGGTCAGACAGCATCTCTGGAGAAAAAGAATATGTGACATTTTGTGTCAAGACCCTACTTTGGACTGAAGAAGGGTCTCGACCCAAAACGTCACCTATTCGTGTTCTCCAGAGATGCTGTCTGACCCATTGAGTTACTTCAGCTTTTTGTGTCTGTCTTCAGTTTAAACCAGCATCTGCAATTCCTTCCTTCACTAAACTAAAACCTGTTTCTTTGAGAGTGGGTGATGGGTGAACAGAGGATGCAGTGTTGCTGGATATCTTGAAGGCATTCAATGAGCTGCCATGTATAAGCTTTCAGAGGAAAGCAAGAGTGCAGAGGATTGAAAGTAACGCACAGGCTGACAATGACAGCACAACAGGACACCCATCCTTCTCTCTAGAGATGCTGCCAGACTCACTGAGTTACTCCAGCTTTTTGAGTCTACCTTGTGGAACTTATCCCTGTGCACTGATCCCTGAGGTGTCCCTCCGATCACAATTCCCCAGCATCGATTACTGGTTACAGTACGATACAAAATCGTATACAAAATCAGAAGAAATAGATTGGGTAGATGCACAGTCTTTTACCCAGAGTAGGCGAATCGAGGACCAGAGGACATAGGTTCAAGGTGAAGGGGAAAAGATTTAATAGGAATCCTAGGGGTAACATTTTCACACAGAGGGTGGTGGGTGTATGGAACAAGCTGCCAGAGGAGGTAGTTGAGGCTGGGACTATCCTATTGTTTAAGAAACAGTTGGCTAGGTACATGGACAGGACAGGCTTGGAGGGTTATGGATCAAGCGCAGGCAAGTGGGACTAGGGTAGATGGGACATTGTTGGCTGGTGTGGGTGAGTTGGGCCGAAGGGCCTGTTTCCACACTGTATTACTCTATGACTCTCTATGACTATGATATGATCAAACTTCATTCATCCCAGGAGGGAAATTTATCGGCCAACAGTTCTAAAACGCAAGATGCATGAAATTAAAGTGAGGAGTGTGAAGGATTGGGGTTGTGCAAAGATGGGAGGTCAGTCTACCCCATGACAGAAGGGGGAGGAGTTGTACAGTTTGTTAGACACATGGAAAAAAGATGTGCTTTGGCGTTCTGTACCTCATCCTGGTGGAACCGGCCTTGCTGAAGCTACTCCTCGGGTTGATCAGTGTGTCATGGAGGGGGTGAGCTGTAGTTTGAGGAGCATTCTCCCCTCCAAGACCATCTCCCATGAATCCACCCCCCATGAATCAGCCTGTCTGATGAGTTTGTTGATCTATTGATGTCCGGGGCCTTTGCCCTGCTGCCCCAGCACACGGCCGCAAAGAAGATGGTAGAACATCTGCAGCATCTTACTGCAGATGTTGAAGGAGCGAAGCCTTCTCAAAATGTACAGCCGGCTTTGCCCCTTCTTGTACAGGGCATCAGCGTTCCTGGACCAGTCCAGTTTACTGTCCAGGTACACTACAACATATTTGTACTCCTTGGAAATCTGCACCTCCACACCACTGATGGAGATATGGGATAGGGGTGTCCCGCTCCTCCTAAAGTCCATCTCTAAACTCCTTCGCCCTGTCGGCATTCCAATGACCCAGCACCCATCCCCGACGTACAACGCGAGTTACAGACTTCCAGTCAGAGATCCAGAAATGTTGTTGTGGCTGATGTTGGAACAGCCACGATCTTATTGAATGGCAGACGAGGTGTGAAGGGCTGGGTTACCTTCTTCAATTTGTGGCCTTGTGCTCTCATATGACTTCTCATTTGCTTTATTTGCAGGACAAAAAAGACAGAAACCTATCTTCTCCCAAAAGACAGAGCACGAAGCAGTTCCTCTGGTAAGTTTGTATTCAGTACGAGAATACGGCTGCTTCCCATTAGTTTAGTTCTGCAGTTTCATTGATGTTGGACCTTTTTTGAACGAGAAAAACTTGCTTGTATTCTACATTAGTTTAGTTTAGAGAAACAGCGTGGAAACGAGTCCTTTGCCCACCCAGTCCTGTGCCGACCAGCGATCACCCGTTCCATCCTACACACCAGGGACATTTTACAGAAGACAATTATCCTACAACCTGCATGTTTTTGGGATGTGGGAGGAAACTAGAATACCCGGAGAAAATCCACGCATTCACAAGGAGAACGTGCAAACTCTGTACAGACAGCGCCTGCAGTCAGGATCGAACCCGGGTCTCTGGGGCTGTAAGGCAGTAATTCTACTGCTGTGCCACCGTGCCACCTGTTAATGGCAGGATTCCCAGGAGGGATGCAAGTCCATAGCTCCCCGAAGGAGCAACACAAGTGGATCGGAAAGTAAAGAAGGCACCCAGCATGCTCGCATTCATCAAAAGGGGCTTGGAGTATTAGAGTATTATATACTGCAGCATATAAAACATTTTATAACTTTGGTGAGGCTACATTTGGAATAATGTCTGGATTTTTGGTCACCACACTATGGGAAGGATGTGGAGTCATTGGAGAAGGTGCAAAAGAGGTTCACTGAATGTTGCCTCTGTTGGAGTGAACTACTTATGGAGTCAGGGTGAATGATTTTCTCTTGAGCATCAGAGTCTGAGGGACAACCTGATCGAAGGTATAAAATGATAAGAGGCATAAATAGGGTATATCGTCAATCTTTATCACAGGGTGGAAATATCAAATGCTAGAAGTGGCACTGTGGTGCTGCGGTAGAGTTGCTGCCTTACTGCTCCAGAGTCCCAGGTTCGATCCTGACTACTGGTGCTGTCTGTACGGAGTTTGTACATTCTCCCCGTGGGTTTTCTCCGGCTGCTCCGGTCTTCTCCCACACTTCAAAGACGTGCAGGTTGGCTTTGGTAAAGATGGTAGATTTCCCTAGTGTGTAGGATAGTGCTTGTGTATAGGAATCATTGGTCGGCGTGGACTCAGTGGGCGGAAGAGCCTGTTTCCACGCTGTATCTCTAAACTAAATCAGAGAATGTAGATTTACGATGAAGGGAATATTTTAAAGAAGAACGTGTTTGGCAAGGTTTTTTTTTACATGAGAGTGGTGAGTGCCTGGAACACCCTGCTAAGGGAGGTAATGAAAGCAGAGATGGTAGCAATGTTTAACATATATTTAGATAGACCGATGAACAGGCAAAGAGTGGAGAAATATGGATCACGTGCAGGCAGATGGGATTAGTTTATTTGGTGCAGGCATGGTGGGCTGAAAGACGTTTCAGCCTAACCCGTCCATGCCGACCAAGTTGCCTTCCCAAGCCAGTCCCATTGAACAAACTTTGAACAGAAGAACACAAGAAGAGGCCCTTCAGCCCACAATGTCTGTGCCGAACATGGTCAAGACCAACTCTTACCTGCTTGCACATGATCCATACCCCTCTATTTCACACATTTCCATATGCCTTTCCATAAGGTTCTTAAATGCTACTATTTTATATACCTATCAGGTCTCCTCAGAACATGCAACACTACAGAGAAAACAATCCAAGTCTATCCAACCCCTCCCTGTAGCTATTATTCCGTAATGCAGACATCCTTCTGGCAAATTTCTCCTGCACGTCTAGGTTTAAGTGATTTCAACTTCCCTCATGTTGACTGAGATGGACAGAGTGCAAACGGCTTGGATGGGGTGGAATTTGGTAAATGTGTCCAAGAAAGTTTTCACAAACAATACGTAGGTTGTTCTACTGGGGGGGGGGGGGGGGACACTGGACCACTGGACCTCCTGTTGATAATTCCGGTATTTATATCCCTTAGTCCGTTCAGTGAAAACACCGACTATAATACTTTAAATCTCCTTTATTTCACCATTTAGTTCAAATTTAGTGAACCGTAGGTGATGAGGGGTGTTGAGGATCTGCTTAGGCTAGAGAAAGAGGCGTTTATCAAGCTTAGGGCGGCATGTTGGCACAGCGGTAGAGTTGCTACCTTACAGCACCAGGGACCAGGGATTGATCCTGACCTTGTCTGTACAGAGTTTGTACGTTCTCTCCGCCACCACCTCGAAGACCGAGATCATTGGTTTCCTCCCACACTCCAAAAGATACATAGATAAATAGACAATAGGTGCAGGAGTAGGCCATTCGGCCCTTCGACTCAGCACCGCCATTCAATGTGATCATGGTTGATCATCCACAATCAGTACCCCGTTCCTGCCTTCTCCCCATACCCCATGATTCTGCTAGCCCCAAGTGCTTTATCTAACTCTCTCTTCAATGCATCTAGTGAATTGGCCTCCACTGCCCTCTGAGGCAGAGAATTCCACAAATTCACAACTCGCTGTGTGATAAAGTTGTTCCTCATCTCGGTTCTAAATGGCCTACGCTGCACTCCCTCAATAGCAAGAATATCCTTCCTCAAATTAGGAGACCAAAACTGCACACAATACTCCAGGTGTGGTCTCACCAGGGCCCTGCACAACTGCAGAAGGATCTCTTTGCTCCTATACTCAACTCCTCTCATTATGAAGGCCAACATGCCATTATCGCTCTTCACTGCCTGTTGTACCTGCATGCTTACTTTCAGTGACTGATGTACAAGGACACCCAGGTCTCCTCATACTTCCCCTTTTCCTAACTACTACCAAAGTGGATAACCTCACATTTATCCACATTATACTGCATCTGCCATGTATCTGCCCACTCACCCAACCCATCCAAATCACCCTGCATGCTCATAGCATCCTTTTCATTGTTCATAATTCCACTAAGCTTTGTGTCATCTGCAAATTTACCAATGTTACTTTGAATCCCTTCATCCAAATCATTAATATCTATTGTAAACTAGACCAAGTGCAGACCCGTTGGGTCTGTTTCCCCAACGTGCGGTTATGGGGGGGGGAGGCGGCACGCAGCGTCACACACACTAACTATCCCTCCCCCCCCCCTGCACTCACGCTAATTACCCCCTTGATATTATATTAATATTATTAATTTGCTCCTTTTACCCCATAACTGCCCTATCTACTGACGCATAGCCCCCAACTTGCAGTCACATCTAGAGAGAGAGGGGGGGGGGGCGGTAGAGAGTGAGGGCAGAGAGAGAAGGGGCAGAGGCAGAGATAGAGACAGAGACACAGAGAGGGGCAAGAGGGAGAGGGGGGTGGAGAGGAGGATAAGAGGGAGGGTGGGTGAGGGGG